>NC_056470.1:28544248-28853750 GCF_008729295.1 Plectropomus leopardus
TGCATGCAGCTGTTTCCATGCAAATTATTGCTTACCTTGTGGAATAAAGACTATCATCTAGTGTACGGATTTTATTTTGAAGGTACAACAAGAGTCTCGTTTTGAACATTTGTTTGTAGCTTTGCACACTTCAGGGACCCTGTTGAGCGCCTGTGAATGTGGAGTGCACATGTAGAAAACTACTGCAATGCAATGCGTGTAAAACAGCAAAAAGCGGCGCATTTAACATCTGCATCCAATCTATATTTATTGATCTGAAGTCATCGGAATAGTTTAGATCTACTTGTTTAATGTGACTCGACGTGATGTGAGTGCAGCTGAAGCAGCGCTGCTATTACTGCGGTGATTTTTTTTTTTTTTTTTTTTTGACGTCTGAGCTGACATGAACAGAAGGATGCGGCTTAGGACAACATGGGAGAGAGGCTGGCCTCGCAGCGATGTTATTTTTAGTGGCGGTACTTAAGTGCTCATATCTGAGCAGAGACACTGGCTATAAATTCACCCGCTTCCTCTCGCGCTCTCTCTGTAATATAAGAGCTCGCACAGGTGAGCCGGCCCTGCTGAACACTATAGAAACACTAATATTAGACTGAGTGGTGAGCGTGCATGGGAAATGTAAAATCCATGTTCTCGCAAAAAGCTGGTTTAATAATTGATCTGTGGCGAGTGATCAGAATTTAAGAGCAATGATAGAGTTTTAAATTCTCATTCTCACACGCACATTTCACCCTTTTTGGGAATATAAAGCCTATTTTATAGAATATTTAAAATTTCTAACACACATATACCTTCATCGCATCTCTTCTAAACACACTGTAGCCCAGCACTTTGCTGCCATCTGCTGTCCATTGCTGTTTCTCTCCTGCAGTGTGAAGCAATAAAAAAATGACCACCGAGGAAATTGGTTCAGCAGTTTATTTGCAGTTTTATTAGAATGTGTTTACAGTTCAGCCATATAATCCCCCTTAGGAAATGAAAGTCTAAAAAAAGAACATTAGCAAACATTATAAAATAAGTCGGCTACCAAGCTACTCTGTGTGGTCACTGGTTAGGGGGGTGTTGGTTCGGTCACTGCGTTGCCATTTTTGGGCAACACAGTGATGCAAACTAATGGGCAGGGCACACCAAGCATCTTCAGTTCTGTGGTTTGGGTACAAATGAAGGACTTCACTCATAGCACTGATATGATTATGGACTGGTAACAAACATCTGTAACAGTCTGCGTCCTCTGAGGGACTGTTCGTTGTTTATAAGAGGAGGGGGGTGGCTGGGGGTTCATTTTTTTTTCATCTTGACCCTCCCCGGAGCTACCAAAATTTTTCCATGAGCCTCCCTGAGTGAACTGGGGGAAAACACATGACCCTCCCTCTATTCTATGATGCAAGACGTATTGTTTCGGTGAAATTTTAAATGAGACAGGTGGAATGAAGCGATTATGATGAAATATCATTATTTTTTAACTTAGATTTGTTTATTTTTGCTGAAGAAGCCAACAAATTTTCAGCCAAACTCGTCAAATATCGCCGCTTGGTATCTACATATGACGCGTTCAGTATCCTCCTGCGTCTGTTGTTGACGTTCCGGGACAGGACGTTAATGTTAACTGCATTTGTCTTTTCAAAATGTACTGCTGTTTTCACACAGGATTTTTTTTTTTTTTTTTAATAAACGTACAATATTGGTGAAATACCTTTTTATTTACGTTTATTTCCTTACGCAACAAAAGTATGTGTTAAGGTTTTGGAAAAAACATCATAGTTTGGCTGAAAATTTAAACAGGAAGCGAATTGCGGGCTCCCGGGTGAAAGTCCGGGGTTTGTTGGACCCCTCCTGCCGCCCTACATAGTTTTATCAGCTCTTTATTTTATGTCATTACCGAGAGCGTTTTAAACTGACACGGTCTGGTGGCAGATCATACAGCCACGACAGGTGCTGGTCAGCTGCATTATAAACTGACCCTGCCCAACGGAGTATCATACTGCCACAGAAGATGTCTGTCAGTCTGCCAATTTATAAAATGACGGTGCCTGGCAGCATATCATACCGCCGAAACAGGTGACTTTTTGCATCCGTTTCTGAAGCTAAAATCACTGACGAAGTGGCTGTATTTGACAACTTTGGCATGAGAACTGGCTGTCATCGTTCAAATACTGACGGAAATTTAAAAAACCTAGTAATCATTTTTGCTTTTGCCTCTTCTTGCTATGATAAATGGTGTAATTTTAGTGACACGTGCCTTTGAAGCTTGCCAGTGGGTTTCTAGGTTCAGAGGATATCTAAAATTGATTAAAAAAAAACACAAGTGCAACCATATAAATTTATATGTCTCTCCCCTAAGCCAAAGTAAAAGTGCTTAAAAAATATTTGACATGCCTCCCCCATTTTGCATCCCCCTCTCATAAATAAGAAACAGTCCTCAATGCTGCCATAACATTTAAATAATATGAATCCACTGTGTTATGAAAATGATGTGAAGTCACTTTGTAGCTTTTCTTCCTAATGGCTTATCTAGAGCAAAGTATCTGAAAACCTGAGTATTTCAAAAAAGATTGTTTCATAGAAAAATAACATCTCACAGTATCCATTCAGCCTGGCTTTTTCTTATCATCACAGAATTTTTTAAAAAAGAGAGCAAAACAAAATGATGTGCTATTTTGCCATCTTCAACACTGAGCGCAGATTCTGCAGAGGCTTATGATTATTGTTATTGTGGATTTACAGTAAGGGCCTTTTCTATCTGTTTTTTTTGGCTTAACTGAAATTACTAAACGGCCCGCCCTGCTCTCGCATCAGAGACCTCAGAGCGAGGGGGTTTTCACAGTAAGAAAAATCAGTGGTTAGGATAAAGTGGTTTATGTTACCAAGGCAACTGTACGTGGCACGATGGGCACAGCACTCTCTAGAATCTAGATAGTGTTTTTGTTCTGACCCCACATACACAATAATAACAGTACTGGAAATATGCACACCGAATATGCATATTTTTGGCATCTTTTGCTGACTTCAGTAGGGTACAACATTGAGTATCCTAATCCACACTCAAGCAGCATATTACAAAACATTCATTTATGAACAGGGAAGGTACAATATAGTCTGTGTTTACATTTTGAGCCATCACAAAAAGCTATATACCAATAATTTCATCACACATAAATAAATATTATGGGTAGCTGTTGTATGTAATATATAGATATACTGCATATATTCATATATAGAGAGATTTATGATGTATTACAGCACAGTAATACAAATCAGGGCTTGGCTCCAGTTAGTATTTACAAGAGTATTTCTCTACAAATATTTACAGATTATAGAGTCACACCTGCTGTTAAAAGGGGATTTGCATTATCACAATCAAATATTCAGTTACATGGAACGACATTACAAGTGTCCACACAGGACAAAGAGGATTTTGTACAAACACGGTTTCCTCTCAGACCAGATCGACGTGGTGCGGTGGGAATGGATGGCTGATAGTCTCGGACTGTTGCATTATTATTGCTTATCATCATGAGGTATAAGTGAATGTCTATGCAGTTTTTGTACAGTAAGAGGGGAGAGGATTACTCTGCTAAAGTAGCGTGGAGACAGGTATGCAGAGAGGTGAGTGAGAGATAGGAAGAAGTAGGTTAAAACCAAGGTGTCCGAAATACCTTGTTGTGGTGGAAACGTTGATCACATCTACGGCAAAGAGAGGAGTGAGACATAACGAGAGCAGCAGAAAAAACAGACAGTGTTATTGTTGTTTCACCAGCTAAACATACAGAACTTTACCATGTTGGTGTCATTTACAAGTTACGACACTAAACGTCAGCCCGAGGTCAGCTGTAAAAAGGCACAAAGAATATGACTTCATACTGTAGATATCAAAGTGACTGAGAGAAAATGTTGGTAGTGTGGGTAGCTGCAGAAAAACAAGTCGAGGTCGAACAATGCGAGACTGACAGAAGCCCATACTGTATCTTTCAGCTGCTGCACGCTCTGCTTCCTGTTTAAGGAGCAGTGTGTAAGATTTAGGGGGATTTAGTGGCATCTGGTGGTGAGGATTTCAGATTGCAAGCAGCTGAAACTCCTCCCGGTTAGAAATCCCTTAGTGTTCATTGTTCAGGAGCTTTTGAGCCGAGAGGTCTCTTCCTCTCCAAAACAAATGGATCAGTGGATTAAAACCGGTAAAATCACTGAATCTGAGTTTTATGTTACAAACAAATCAGTGTTTCTCCGACGCCTTTTTCAATTGGGCCGCGAGGCAAGCACCTGCTACTGTGTGCTCAACTTCTCTGACACACATGAAGGAGGTTTCTATTGTGAGCTGAATTACAAATATCCTCCTCTCCAAAACAAATGAACCTGGTGATTAAACTCGTAAAAACAGAGTAATTTTCTCCAATGCTGTTCAGCTCATCTGAGACGTGCCGTTAGTCCAGCACATGCTAATGCGTGCTCGCCATTTTTCTCTGATAACTTAAGATCCAGACATCCACAATGTCTTTAAATGATAAACAGAGGCCTCTTCCTGACCAAAACTAACAAATATGGGGGTTTAATGCTTTGAAATCCTTTGAAACTGTGCTGTATTTTGTAGGTGCCTTTCACAAGCTATTTAACCCTTTGAAACCTGAGCAATTTCGTTTTGAAAACATTTGGGAGAAAAAGGTAACGGCAACATTGGCAAGAAATGTCCCACAACTTCAAGAAATTAGCAAAAGGTGACAAGAAAATGACCTAAAAATCAATTTTAAAAAGAGGGGAAGATTATTAGAAAACTGTTTAAAAACTAGGGGGAAATGTCCAGGAAACTATGATTATAATACATTTACATTTATATCATCTATGTTACAGAAAAAATATAATTAAATATATAAAATAAATAATTTTTTTGGTAATTTATTTATTTGTTTGGTTTTTAAAACTTTTTTCCATTTATTTTCAGGCAATTCTTTTGTAACTTTTTAACTAATTTATACTCATTTTTGGGCTTTGTTTTGTCAGTTGCATGTTGCCTTCTCCCCATGTTTTTGAAAAAATCAAATCAATTTTCTCAGGTTTCAAGGGGTTAAACTAGTAAAACCACTGAATAAAGCAGTTTCACATGAAAAATTAGTGTTTTTTTTCAAAGCTGCTAAATACAATGTAATGCATTAAAATTCATACATATCCAACTTAACACTGAGCAACTAATACATGTATAACCCACATATTTTGGAAGGTTGCAATCACCTCATCACTGTGCTGATTGGAGTGAAGAGGGGAGCGATAAGGTGGCAGGCTGGGTTGGTGAACGGGTCACAAAATACAGGAATTTCCCACAGAAGACCAATGTTCAGAGCCATGTGAAGTGTAAGTGAACTCTGACATATTTTAAGGTACGTCCTTGCCATGTTTCTTACACCTAAACTCAGTAACTTTAGGTTAATTATGCAAATTTAGGTTAAGAATGTAATGTCGCAAAAAAACGCAGGATATCATACGAACTGCTGTATGAGGATATGTTGTGTTCTAGATAAACAAAAACATATTCTTATTTTCAGCTGATTATACACTAAAGTAAGCGTAGTTATCATCCATTTCTGCCAGCATATCCCCTAAATCCTACACACTAGATTTTAAAAGTCAAGAGACAGCACTTCCTCCTCCCTTCCCTGTCCGACTCCCGGGGCGCCTGTTCCCCCCTACAGCCTGAGCCACCCTCTGCTGGCTGGGTTTGAGCCAAGGGCCTGGGAGCACAGCAGCCCTGCGCCCGCCAGCCTCAGTGGCGGCCAGAGAAAGGCCTGAGATGCTGGCAGCGGACACACTGCCGTCAGATTGGCTGCCTCCAGATTCTGACTCATCGTCCCCCAGCTGCTCTACGGACAGTGAGGAGGTGAGGAAGGTGAAAGGCTTCCTCTGTGACACCGGATCTGTCACGACAATGCTGGGTAAAGGCCCCTCGACGCGCTCGCTCTGAGCATCGTCGTCTTCCTGACCCTCAATCGGCTCTCTATTTTCACAGACATCGTCCAATAACCTCTCCGGCTCCTCCTCCAGCTCTGTCTCCTTCCTCAGTTCCCTGTACTCTGCTGCCATGTCCCAGTTTTCATCGTTCTCCTCCTCCCAGTTCTGTTTGGGTCTGGGAAGCTTTTGTGTGGGACTTGGAATAGGTAACACAACATCGTCTTCACTCTCCTCTCTCTCTAAACTCACTCTCTCCTCCACCTCCTCCACTTTTTCCTCCACAGCAGGTGCCTCCTGCTCCTGCTCGTTCTCTTCCTCCTCTGGCTCTTCCTCCTCTGCCTTCCTCACCCTCTCCTCACTTCTACTTTTCCTTTTGCTCCTCCCTCTCTCCCTTTTCCTTCCCCTCACTGTTCCTCTTTCTGCGTCACTATCATCAGAATTCCTGAGGGCGTCTCTGGGTAAACTCTGAGACCCTTTCTTTCTCCTCCTCCTCCTCCTGTCCTTGGACTCTCGAGACCTCTTTTCCAGCTCAGGGACGGGGCTTTGTAAACCAGAGTGTCCTCCTCCCTCTGAGCCCCGTCTTCTTCTTCTCCTCTCCGTCCCTTTTTCTTTCTCGCGTCCATTTGAAGACCTGCTTCTCCTCTTCTGCTTGGAGCTGCGCCCCTTCCGCCCGGTGGAGTCTACTGCAGCCACACCCTGCTCCTTGGGGTGATGCAGGAGGGAGGGGGAGGTGATTCTGTGCTCACGGCCTGGACACACAGGACATGGAGAGAGGAGGAGAAACAGGAAAGTAAAAGAAAAGAAGAGAAAAATCTCTGGCAGAGAGCATTATGTAATCTGTTATTAAAGAGCTCCTAAATCCAGAAAGTAATTTCGTTTTGTGTTTTTTGTTTGTGCATTAGCTCAGCTTGTGAAAAACACATGCTCATATTTAGTGCAACCTTCAGTTAGAAATGCAACACATTATCAGTTTGAGGGAAACGAAATTGGGCAAGAAATCAGTATAATATTAACATATAGCCTACATTATTACTTAAAGGGACAGTTCACCCCAAAATCAGAAATACACATTTTTCTTCTTACTTATAGTTCTGTTTGTCACTCGAGATTATTTTGGTGTGAGTGGTGAGTGTTGGAGATATCAGCTGTACAGATGTCTGCCTTCTCTCCAGTATAATGAAACTAGATGATACTCAGCTTGTGGTGCTCAAAGCACCAAAAAATACATACATTTAAAACTCAATAGCAACGTCTCTTTCCAGAAATCATGACCCAGTTACTCAATATAATCAACAGACCCTGTTGTGAGCAGTTTCAGTGAAGGAATATTTTCTTTTTACCAAACTACACCCACCAAGGAAGAGAGCATCTACTGCAAGCTCATCTAGCACCACTGAGTTGGCAAATGTTACAGCTCAGCCGAAAATGACAACATTAATATTTACATCTCATGCAGTCACGGGCATGAGCCTCTCATCATGAGTAGATGTACACTTCCTTCTGTGCGGTGATGCAGTTGGTGGGTGTCGTTTGGTGGAGAGAAATTATGCTGCCTTCAAATGGATTTCGTGAGTTTGTGGTTGCGACATGGGAAGTTGTGTCAACGATATGACTGGCATTCGCATGGTTAAGTTGTGAAAACACTGCAGGCAATGGCAACAATGATCTGGAGGCCAACAAGGTTTACAATTTAGCAAGCTACCATGAGGCAGGAAATGAAAAAGCATAATGACACAGGAAAAAGCTGAGGGAGTTGGCTTGAAACATTTTACAGCATTAAAATCATTTTAAGGAGCCACTTGGGGTGCAGATCTATTTGTTTCCACTATTATAGTGGAATATACATATATATATACATATATATATTTCTTTGATCGAGCACCCACTCCATTGTCTTTTTTAAAATTATTTTTACTGTCATTGGAAATATTAACATTTTCCTCAGACATGTTATAAAGTTAGAAAGATATACTCTAAATGACTAAAATTACAATATATTTAACTCACTATCCAACGACAAATCGATGACTTTGCAGAAAATCTCAATTTCAAAGGTTGTGAATGGCACATGAGCCATAGTGTCTACATGAAACTGCTCACAACAGGTTCTGTGGATTATCTTGAGTAACCAGGTCATGATTTCTGGAAAGAGACATTGCTGTTTTTTTAATGGATTTTTTGTGCTTTGAAAACCATAAGCTGGGTGACATCTAGTTCCATTATATTCAAGAGATGGCAGACATCTCTAGATCAGTTTAATCTAGATTAATCAATAGCACTACAGTCAGGAGGAAAAATATATTTGATTTTGAGGTGTAGTGCCCCTTTAAGTTGATAATCAAGATTATCTTATAAAAGAGAGGTCCGACACACAGGCTGTAAGGTATCTTTCACTACGAGCGGAGACAGCAGTGGTGACTGAGTAGAGGAATGTAGAGAGACAGAAAATGGGAGGACTAACAGGAACCATTACCAACCGCGTATTCTCTGTCCGTCCAATGACATAGAAGCAAGGCTCGCCTAGCTTGGAGTTGGTCATACATAGAGACAAACTGGAGAGCTCCACTGAGAGAGAGAAAAGAAAGGAAGGAGTGGAGCAGAGAGGAGAGAAATGTTTGGAAGAAAGAGAAAACCAAGACGGGCCAAATCCCGAGAGGAGTTGTAGTGCGGGAATGTTCAAAGAAAAAAAAATAAAAGGATCGTATGGGTTAAAAGGGAAAAAGACAGAGAAAAGAGGAAGAAAGTATGTTAGTTGAATCAGTCCCACAGGAAAAAAGAGGAAAGGAGATTACACACCCAAAACAAATGCATTGCATGCAAAAGACATGAAGTTTTTTTTACATTTTATACTTAAAATCTTGTATATTTCCATGCATAGATTTTCCCCGTAAAGACATGGTGTTAAAATCCCTGAACAGTTCCTGAATCCTCCTGCCGTGGCTCACCATAGTCGGGCACGTAGCCGTTCCCTCTCTTGAGCACCAGGTGGATGCGGTGGCCTCCTCTGCGGATCTGCTCCACCGCCTGGCTGTGGGTCATCCCTGCTGTACTGTCACCATTGATCTCCACAAGCTGATCGCTGACCTGCAGCCACAAACACGACATCCACCCAATTACTTTAAATACCTCACCTATTATCTATTAAAATAACAGAGTAGCCACTAAGATACAGCAGACGTTTTGGCTTATCATGGCACGAAATGCAAAGATGTTACATGAACAATGGCTCTGTCCCAGTAAGCCATGACGGTGTGACAGTGAGTGAGCGTGCACAATAACAAAATGTCATGCTGAATTATTCGCTTTATGATGCCAAGTCAGTGTCAATCAAATCACATCCACACAGTCCTGATAAAAAAATAGCTGTTAAAGTACTTATTTTCATTATGTAATACCTAATCGTGTTTTTTTTTCCCGAAACTGGTATTTTTTTTGTTGTTCAATATTTAATATCATTGAGAAAAACTAGATTTTTAACCAAGTTTTTAGGGATCTTAAGTGCCTTGCTTTAACTGAAACGTTTACTAAAAGACACAGAAAAGCAGAATACAGGAACATAGTTTTTCTTACTTATAAGTACACAGTCTGTCATTAATCAGTGCTGTGAATTATTCATAAGAAAAGTCTGAGCAAGTGTACGACCGCACATGCTCACATACAGCAGTGCAAATAATAACGCTGAGATGATGATAGATTATACACTTAGATACAGAGGATAAAACAGATTTTCTTATTTCTGTAAACTAAAGGTAATACAACAGAGTTTTGCCTCTGGTCATGTTCAGATCAGCTGTAAGTCTAAAGGAGTAAAACATCATGCTCTGCTGCTTCCTTATACTGAATAAACACCAAGTAGTGGCAAACTGCAGCCTGAGGCGAGCTACGAAGTCTACTTAAAGATGCAGTTTTATTCAGCAGTGACGTGTGGCCAAACTAAAGGTTGGGGATTGCTTTAGTGGCAAATGCAACCAAAGAGCAGCAGTCAATCAGTAAACAGAGTCCCGTGACTCCTGTGACATGTTGAGTATGTTACAAAGAACTTTGTTCTGCCTGAAACACATGAACACGCCTGATGGCCGCAAAAAAATGTATTTAGTGCTGCGCGTCGCAGCTGCTTGGTGTGTTTCTGGCATGAGATGCAACGGTTCATCTCTCTGGCTGATAAGACGGGAGCTCGCTGCCTCTGTCCCCAAAGCAATCAAAGCTGGGCTGAGACAGAGTGCTCTCTGTCCCAGAGTTTAGCAGATTTCCTGTCTGTGCTCAGAATTCACTGTGTGACCTGAGGGCCAGGCGACGTGATTTAAGTCAAGTCAGGTAGGCATAGCATCTTTTTTTTTCAGAATTGATAACCAATAGATTCCTCACACATACATAGTTTGGTAAAAAAAATTGGATAAATACTCAGAGTCAGGAACTGCATCTTCAGAATCTTGGTATGAAATACACTGTGTTACTTTGTACTGCTTCACTGTTGGCCGATGATGATGATGGTGATGATGAGATGACAGTAACAGTACATATTGTACTTGTGTGCAGATAAAGATAATGATAGGGTGACAGTAACAGTACACACTATACTTGTATTGATGACAATAACGTTGAGTAGGTGGCAATAACAATACATATTGTAGTTGTAGTACAGATGATGATGATGATGATGATGTTGGGGTGATAGTAGCTATACATATTGTAATTATAGTATTGATGATGATGACAATGTTGATGTGAGAGTGACAGTAAGAGCACATATTGTACTTGTGAGTTACACTGCAGCAGCGGCTGTTACGGTGCCGCTCCCAATGCTGCATTATTATAGGCTCATAGACAGCTCCTGGCTACATCTGGCCACAAATGTTATAACAACATCTAAAAAGGACAACAGTTACATGATGAAGTGCTTACTGTGCCTCCCGAAAAAAACAGAAATCTCTGAGATCTTGAACATCTGCTAGTAAGGTGCACATAGTTTAAATGTATCTAGTTTTATAGGCTTTCCCTATTTGTTTATTAGTATACCTGCTCCACCTTATTAAAAGTAGTTTTATCAACAAGTGCTGTCTTTAAAACACCTTAAAAACACTTAAAGTAATGAGAACTTAGAGTAATTATTTAGCCAACTACTTCACTGCTTTCAAGTAAGCTGCTTAAATGGTAATGTCCACTATCATTTAAGAAATTAAAGTAAAAGAGAAGTCAAGAGTGGCACATGTTTATGGACAACTTGTGAGCAAACAGACACACCTGCATTCTTTGGCTCCGTGAGGCCGGGCCCCCCTCCATCAGTCCCAGGACGTAGAGGCCCATGTTGTACTCGCTGCCCCCTCGGAGGCTGAAGCCGAAGCCTGAGGGGCCACGATCCAGGTCTACGCTATAATACCTGGAGTCACGCTGGGGAACAAAGCAGAGAGAGCAGACTGATCAGCATCACAACAGAAAAGACTGAACACCATCAGTGGATAAGATGAGCTACAGCAAAAGTCACCTTCGGACGCGACCTCTGACCCTTCCTGCTTTTGTGTCCGGGGTCATACTCAGTGGTTTCTGAAAGGCTTGAGGAATCTAAAAAAAAGATGACGTTGATGTTAGATTGTGAGTCAAGAACTAGACTGTATATTCGTGTAAGACTGTATATTCGTGTAAGTTTTTTGGATGCTTATGTCTTTGCTTACAGGTGCTGGGACGAGGGACAATGGTGAGCCGCAGAGTATTTCCCGCTCGACGAAGGATCTGAGCAAGCTCCCGATGAGGAAGAGTCACCACTGAGCGTCCTTCTACCGCTTCTAATCGATCTCCAGGCCGGATCTGACCGCTCTTGGCTGCCGGGCTGCCTCGCCGGACCGTCACAAACCGGTGAGGGAGAAGTGAAGCAGCTGAGGAGAGGACAGAAAAAATCAAACTGTTACTTCTACCTTAAATGACTTGTTGCTTAAGTGACTTGTGGAGTGCTTGAGTCGGAACTCGAAACTCCATCCAGCCCCAAAACTTTCCTCTTAAATGAAGGCAGTGAGTAATAGGCGGGGTCAAATGTAGATAAATTTAAAAGCAGGAAGATTTATTTCACCTGTGCGTTTGCCAGAATTCCTAAAACAAGCCGTAATTAAGCTTTGGATCGTTTTTGGCTGGGTCTACTTTATAAATTACTTCCCACAGGAGCCCCCCTTTACACTTCCCCCACTGTCTCCTTGAAACACTCTCCTCTCCTCCTTCATCTCGCCATCTATCAACCTGTCTCTCCATCCGCTGACATGCCAGGAACTGTTTTTCGCTGTTCAATGATTTGTCTTCCTCCTCAAGAACAAACTGTGATGGAACACAAGCTTTCCAGCAATATTTTTCTGTCCCGAATCTGTCAAACTGCACACAGCAACAGACTTTAGAAATTTACACTACGGTTTACACAGAGTCAGTGATTCTTATGCTCAGCTCGAGTAAGACCCACAAACTTGCAGTCTGTCCGCATCTGTATGCCTCCAGCATACCAAATGCACATAAAAACACAGGCAGCAATATTTAGTTCTTTCTGCTGATCTTTCATGTCTGTGTGGGAAACTTTGACTGTCCTCTCCCAGCGATGGATGGTTTTCTGAACGGGCCTGCAGGGCACAGGCCAGGGCGCAGTGTCAGGGGCCCCCTGGCCTTCACCTGCAAAATGTCACTCAATTTAACACAAACCTACAGGGAAGAGATGCAAAAAGACCACAAAGAGATACAAAGTAACTGCAAAGGAATACAAAGCTACAAAAGAGGCCAATCCCACAAAGAGAAAAAATAACTACAAAAGGGGACAAAACAACAGCAAAGAGGCGCAACATGACTACAGAAAGGAACAAATCAACCACAAAATGACTTAAAAGAGACAGATTAACTACAAAAAGGGGCAAAACAGGCCCAAAAAGACACCAAACTGCCCCAATGAGTCACAACACAATTACAAAGAGACACAAAGTGACTAAAAAAGGGTCAAAACCACAAAAAGACACAAAATTACCTCAGAGTCAAGAAATAACTGTGACAGAACAACCAAAAAAGACAACACGTCCTATGCAGTTACAAAGCAACCAAAAAAACCCCCAGAAGACCTCAAGGAGAATTACCTTACCTGAAAGAGTCACAAAATAATTACAAAAAGGGGCAAAATAACCACAAAAAGACAAAACATCACCTCAAAGACTCACAAAACGACTACAAAGAGATACAAAATCACTATAAAAGGGGCTAAACAACTAACAAAATCACCACAGAATCAGTGTGTGTTTCTTGCCCACTGTCTTATAATCCATCTACGTTCCCAGTGCCCACATTTAGGGGCCTACTGCTCACCACGTATCACCCCTGGAGAGTGATCAAACACAGGAGAGCGTAGCTGAGGTTGAACATGACACGAAACTGTTCCACCTCTGAAATGCAGTGTGTGTACAATGTGAGGACGGACAATTAGCCGCATGTGTCAGGAACTCAATTTGTCTTATCTTCTGTACGAAGAGATCTCTCACAATTAAGCTTTACTCTGGTCAGCGTCTGAGGTTGATGAGAAAAATATCGAGCAGACTAAAAATAAATTTGCCTCCATTAATCTCCCGCGCCAACTAAAAAGCTTCTTACAGTTTTTATCTGAACCGTCTGTCTCTGTCTGCTCAGACGTCTATCTGCTGCTCCTCTTCTCTGTGTCTTAGTAAACTCCCCGTTACTCTCCCCCTGACCCCTCTTTGAGGGTACGTGTGCTTTGGTGACAGCTGGCCCCTCTAGAGTCTTGCCAGCGGCCTTATGTAACCCATCAGGCAGCATAAACATTTTGAGACTCTCATTCAGCTGAGGTACATAACCGCCCCCTCAGTCTGCATCCCTCCAGGATAAAAATAACAAGTTTAAATTATCTTATGGAGTGCCATGAAATAAAAATTGCAATTGTGGGCATGAGTGGAAGTGCATGTTGCACTGGAATGACGTTCCAGCTAAAAAGGTACAGCCTATAATTCAGAGTCCAGCAGAGACACATCTCCAATCTGGGCCTAATCTGGGTGACCCAGGCAGAAACGGCAATCAGGTCAAATCAAAGCCAAGGCAGCTTTGCAAATAGTCTTCTTATCATGCATAATACATCAGTCCAACATCCAACAAATACATGAATACACATGTAACACGCACAAAACCACACATGCACAGTGACTCACACGCAGAGGGATTGGGACAGATGTACCCAGCCACACAAACACACACATACATACACACACACACAGATGCATCCAAATGGACTGCTTTATATCATAGTGTCTTTTCCTCTGGCTCTCCATGTTCTCCTGTCCACAGTAATCCCACTGCAGTATGCCCAGCAGCCAGCCTCTGACGCTCTGCACTGATCACCGCTCAGGAGTGGGAGCAGCCTGCCCCCCTCCCACCTCCTCGCCGTCGTAAAATCCCCCTCTGCAGCCCAGATGCATCAAGCCGGTGCACACACAGCAGCCTGCAGATGCCCTGCACACACCGGAGAGCCGGGAGAGCACTGTTGATCTTTAGCAGCATCCTCCGTACAACTAGTGTGTGTGTGTGTGATGAACTCTGCTAATACCGTCTGTTAAATCCATTCATTTTGCTGCCTGTGTAGCTCAGTAATGGCTCTAATACACAGATCACCACATCATGCCGTGTGATGCTTTAAGCCTGGCTGGGTTAAATATACATTTTAAATTCCCTTCAATATGTTGTTGTCACTGCAATCCTCATCCAGCATAAAAAAAAAACATAACATAACATAACATACATATTGCCACAGCATCATCAACTATGTGACATGTGAATCTAACTTTCATACAAGTCTCACCGAGCAAACTTTAGCGTGCAGCACAGAATCACACACACAGCTTAACGTCAAACACTGCACCAAACCCTTGATTTTTTTTTGTTTTGTTTTAGTAATCATGAAACGAGAATGAATAATTACGTTTAGACTCCTTGACAGTTTTCAAAGCAGACTGTAGTCTCTCCAGCATGGCTCACTGAATAGCATGCGCAGAAAACAAAACCAAAAAATAAAAGATCCTAAATTCCTTCAGGTCAGGCAGCTCAGAGGTGTTCGAGATTCACGTGTGACGGTCAAAACACAGGTTTGCTGTCCCCCCTCTGTTGCTCCTCTGCGAGGGAAAATGTTCAGTGTGGCATTTCTCTTGAGCATTCAGAGAGCAATGGAGAGGTAGGTGGGAAGCGGAGGGAGGGAGAGATAGATAGAGAGAGAGAGGGAGAGTTTTAATCTTTTGAAAAACCCGACTGGACGCTTTTACTGCAGAGTAAAGGGGTGTGAGAGAGAGAGAGGGAGAGTGGGCGGGAGCCTGTGAGGGAGATAAGAGCGATGGAGAGAAAGAGTGATGAGAGGAAGAGGAAACGGCAGAGGCTAAAGGCAGATATGGAGAGACAGAGGGGACTTGTTTCTGAGACATGACAGGAGTGAGAATGAAGTGGAGAGTGAGGACACGGTGGAGGGAGGGTCTCTGTGCTGCAGAGACAGGTGCACCTACAACCTTAATCTCACCATGAAAACGTAAATGTGTGTTCGCTCGGCCCATAAAGCAAATTGAACTGCATCAAACTGGAACAGAGGGCAGCCAACACAAGACGGAGGAAGAGGAGATGAGGGCGATACATCATGGTGATGCTGCGGCTAACTGGCTATTCACAAGCACTACACTAAAAGCTAATCAGGGCAGGATGTGTTCGCTTCCCAGACTGAACATAAACAAGCCTCAGTGTCCTGTCAGGTCAGACACAGAGGGAGACGCTAGTGATGTGAGACTTTAAACAAAAGGTCGTTTTGCTGGAGAGTAACTGAATTTATGACGAGAATAACTATATAAAAATGTACGGTACATAAACCTGTTAACTTGTGGGAATATTTTGACATTTGGGGAATCACACCTCATTTTCTTGCTGAGAGTTGGATGAGAGGTTCAATACCACCCCTGTGTCTGAACAATAAATATGAAACTATGGCCAGCAGCCTGTTAGCTTAGCTTTGCAAACAGTTAACCTGGCTCCAACAACTCGCACCTCTAAGTTGTACTAATCAATGCATTGTATATTGTTTGTTAAAAAGAGCTCTGTGCAACATTTAGATCATATCTCTGATTCAGAGTCTGGGCCTGAATTGCCTGCACATGGCTCTCAACATGTAGGTGGCAGAGCCAGCAGCCAGCAGCTAACGATGCTAACAGCGCAGACAGTGCTAACAAAGGCAACAGTAGGAGTTTCCATTAACCTTCAAACTGCACAAACTGAAATAGCAAATATAAAATACGCCTAATGGAAAAAATTTTGAAAAAAACTTCTTGCAAAAAAGGCTTTTACACTTGCATGAGGTGGTATTTCAGGTGATTTGAAAAAGTCATATTTCACAAAACTGCAATGGAAACACTTTTTTTGCCTTTATTGGTCACATGATGCTATGGCTATGCGCTTGTCGGTAGGGACTGGCTCCCTCGGGCATGATGCAGCAGGCGCTGACAGAGGTGTTATTGCATCATAACTCTTAAACGAGTCATGCGTACGTTTTGAATCCACAATTCCTCTGTGAAATTGTGAATAATCACCTCTCAGAAATCGCTCATATGTGGCCGCTCCCATATATAAGGGGCTTGCCTTTCCATTATCGCTCGAATAACACGACTATGTGGCCTTCCATTGGATGACGGCTAGTGCGGTGGCTGCAATAGAAATAAACCTGCTTATGTTTTGGACATCCATCTCCATGCTTCTTGAAATGTTATAGTGAGAGGAGAAGTCAAACAACACAGTCATATTTGTGTTTTATTGAAATTTCAAAAATATCGCTCAAGTCTTGCTCAAATTTGTAATGGAAACCTGCCTAGTGCTGACAGAGCTAACAGTGTTAACGTGGGGCAGAATTCTGCATCAGGTTGGGTATTCGTGGATACCCAGAAGGTGATCGGCAAAAAAATGTGTCCCGAATGATAGATTTGCTCCAAGGTATTACAAAGAACATATGAGTCTGATCATGGATCTTAGGTAATACACATATTAAAATAAAAGAAAATAATAAGAATAATAATTTAATTTTTAACATTTTATACATTTGTGTGTTGGCTCTGTCTTCTGCACCATCTAGAATAAGAAAGCCACTTTAGTCAGGTGTGTAACTAGCAGTCTATGGTCACGAAAAAGCACTTTGCGTTGGAGATTTGCTGCTCAATACTATGAGAATAAGCAAAAAGTATTCCTTTAAATTGCTTATCATGAATTTCCTTTGTTTTAAAATATATTATCTTAGTTTTACATGTATAAAATGGCCCAGAATGATAATTTTAAACATGTTGCTAAACAAATTATTTTAACTGCTGATGTTTATTAAAGGATTTTTGCTGTCATGTCAAGCTGTTAATATACAGAATTACAGAATTAAATGGTTATCTGTGTAGGTGCCAGGGTGGGAGTGGGTCTGGAAAATAAGACCAATGCTGAGCTCTGACGTGGATGGGGCGACCCAAGGGCGTCACACTTCTGATGATGTTGTGGGTCAGTATGGTGTTACCAGCAGAAACCACTGCATAAGTGCAGTGCAGTGTAGCAGAATACACACACACAAGGACTCACATGCACTAACATGCATGTGAGGTCAGACCGTCAACCAAATGAAGTACAGAGAAGCTTGTGTTACCAGCCCACCCTCCCCTTTAAGGGCGGTGGCCTTGTGGGTGACCTGAGGGTGTGACGTGTGCATCGGTGTGTTGTGAGAAGCCGCTCTCCCTCATGGCAGCGAGTGAAGACCAAATGTCACAACGAGTGATGTTAGCCAGCGTGAAAGTGTCTAGATAAACTCAGGGCTCCAGCATAACCTCATGAGACAGCCGTGTATTATTTCTGCTGTTAAAGACTGCACTAAGTCTTCTGTTGGAGGACGGTATTTGAACGCCTCACTCTTCATTCCTTCAGCTGAGTTGCCTGGACCTCTAGAAGCTAGTTACCAGCTAATAACAAGCCAGGAAACATTAGAAGAAATACAGAGCGTGCTCCTTATTACTGTTAGGGGCTGGCAAGTTGTGGAAGGTAACACACTAAGAGAGCAAGACACAATTACTCCACTATACCTTTACACTGCAAACAGTGGTTGGCTGCCACATTAATGCTCTGAATGCTGGATAAAGTTCCTTTAATCAATACAAAAACTTAAGTGTTAAAATGGCAAGTTGTTTTATGACTATTTTTTGGAGGGAGTAGTGACTTCACGGAGTCCAAGTACCAAGTACCAAGCTGAAACTTCAGGAAGGTACTGCCCAGCACTTAACCCCCTGTAAAACTACAAATACTGCAAGGGCACTGCATTTGCATTAACTTTTCTTGACCACAGATGGGAAATATGCAAATGAGTAATTCTGCTTCCAGTTAGCCAAAAGTAAACAAGACGATAAATCAATCTGCGACAACAGTGGATGCCAAAACTGACTTCCTAACAATGCAAATAAAACCAACAGGGAAGGAAATATCACTTTATAAGGAAAGCGTTGATGATGCATCATGACTCATCCGGTGGCATGTAGCCACGTTGACCACTATTTAATCTGTAATTACTTAATGGTGCATCTGTCCACAAGGGCATCCAAATAAAACCTGTTTCCCTGGGCAGGTAACCAAATGGTTTGACTGGGCCAGAATAGTTCAACTACTGCTGCGTAATGCCCGTCCACTTCTTCTTCCAAAACACTACATTTAAAGCATTTAACTTGATTTACTTGTTCCATAGTAGGATTTGTTACAGTGTGGTTGGCGCTCACCCTTTCCGTTCTCCACGTCCTGAGAGGCGATGACGAACCCAAAGCCCTCTCCTGGCTTCCTCCTCAGCTCCACATCAAACCCTCGCAGTGGCCGAGTTCGTTCCCCTCCCTGCCTCTCCAGACCTGAGTTCGGCACTGTGACGCCGCCCGCCTCGTCCTCCAGGCCTGTGTTGATCCAGTCTTTGGGCTCCATCGTCAGGGTCACTGGAATCGACTCCAGGAAACTGGTGCTCTGGATCAGCGAGGAGCGCGTCGGGGCAGGGGAGGGAGGGGTGCTGATGGAGGTGCGGGGCATAGGCAGAGCCTCCGGGAGCAGAGAGGAGGTGTCTGATTCAACAGGTGGTGGAGGGGGGCGGAGGAGAGGCGGGGGGAGTCTCCGGATGGAGCCGGGGGAGACGGTTGAGTGATAAGTGCCTGATAATGTGAGAGAAAACAACTGTGATTTGAATGAAGCTACAACAAACACTTGTTTGTTCGTGACTAAAACCACCAACTCTACAACAATGTGAATCATTTACCTCCTCTGTAAACCAACAAGATGACTTCTGCCTGTTTGGTGTGTTCCTGGAGGACCGTTTGTACCTGTCAACAAACACACAAGTATATTGGCACCAGTGGGGAGAAAGTAATCAGTTCATTTACTTAAATAAACATACAAATACCCCACTGTGAAAATACTCTTACAAACATACTTTACCTAGGTAAAGTAAGCAAGTATAATCACAAAAATGTATTTATAATATTAAAAGTAAAAGACCCAAAGAGAGATGTAAACATATAAATTCATGCAGAAAGGCACAAACTGATAAATAAAAATTTGCCCGAATGCAGGAAATTAAGGAAAGTTTGATGCTCAAAATTTTCTTGCGATAAATTTTAAAAAAAAGCAACCCCCCCAAAATAAAATAAAAATAAAAATTATTTAAAAAAAAAAAAGAAAATGTTAAAATAGTTCATTAGTTTTCTATCCCTTTGTTAACTGATTAATCGACAAATAATTTCAGCTTTACTTGTATGACCTGATAGGTAGTTTAATTTAAAGGGACAAGGGGAAGGGATCAATGTGTTTATTCACTTATGACTAAACTACGCATCACTGTGGTGTCTCACTATATTTAAATTTAATAAAAAAGAGAGAAAAAAAATCAAAAACAAAAAGGGGAAATAAATGATGCTCTGATTGAACTGATTTATCTCGTGCACTTTGTGACAGAGGAGGTGGTAAGTAATTTGGACATGAACCACTGTTTCAACAAATCAGCTGTAAATTGTGTTTAGTTCCTCATTTCTTCTCCTGACTCCCCCCCCGCTGCTCCTCCATTATCACCTGGTCAATGCTCAGACTCTGCACGTCTGCTCCGTTGATTTTGACAATAGCATCCCCTGGCTGCAGGGAGTTGCACTGCTTCCTGTCCCAGACTCTCTTCACTATGGTCATCCTGCCTCCTGGGCCGCCAGCCATCAAGCTGAAGCCGAGTCCTCTGTCTCCTTCGGTCTGGGCCAAGGCCACCGGCACCAGCTCCCCTCCGCTGCAACCGCCACTGCCCACACTCAAAGCTCCGGGAGAGGACAGACTGGTGGGGCTTGCACCGGGGCTAGTGTTACCATGGAAACCGTTGAAGCCGCGGTGGTGGGGGCTGTCAGGTGTGGGAGAAGGTCTGAGGTGTGAGGTCTGCGGTCTGAAGAGGCGTGAGTGAGCGCTGCGGGGGCCGCCGGGGGAGGACGAGGGCCTCCTCGGGGACTGAGGCAGAGGCAGCCGGGAGCCGGACAGCGTGCAGGTGGACAGGTCGCTCTCAGACGACTTGGCTGTGCCATAACGATAAGGATGAGGGGGTGTTGAGAGGGAGTTGTTGTTGTGGTTACGGATCATTGATGCCCTGATGGAAAAGAACAGTCAAAATCAATAGTAAATACAGTTTGTCATTGTTTTGTCACATATTCTGCTACTGAAATGTTCAGGGATGCAACTAAAGATTATTGTCATTATTTTCAATTACTTTCTGGATTTTTCCATTAGTCTATGAAATGTCAACTATTTCAAATATTTCATCGACTAACAAATATAAAAAAGCACCGCAAACTCACACTTGAGAAGCTGAAACCATCTAACATTTGGAATTTTATTTTAAAATGATTAATTAGTTAACAAAACAGCCACAATACAAATTAGAGGGAAGATAATGAAAAACAAAAAAAAACAAACAACACCATTAAAAAACTAATTATTATTAATATTTTTTATTAGAGTATGTAATTTTTTGCATGGAATATTTTGGAAGTCCTTGCACTAACTAAAAAAATATTGTTGCAGATCTAGAAATATTAAATAAATGGATAAAGGTACATTAGATCGTACTGTACTGTACTGTCCTACACTAATGTATTTCTGACCTGTCACTGCCTCCTGGACCATATAACTTTATACAAGATGCATTTTTCCCCATTGCTTGAACAAAAGGTAACTGGTAAAATGCTTCCACGCTAGACACCCTAAGTTATTTATCAAAAATCTAATTATGTTTTGTGAAAGCACCAACAGTCAACCTCACAATGTTGTTGCAATATCAATATTGAGATATTTTATCAAAAATACTGTGATATTTGTTATCCATATCACAAAGCCCTTATTCAGATGAATGCACCTCATCAGTACAATCTCTCCATGAACCTCCTTTAGGTCTTACGTGTCGCCGTTACCTGTGTGAACCGATGGCTGAAACAACTTCGCTGTCACTCTGGCTGGCGAGTGTTGGGTCGAACGACTGCAGCCGGGCCAAACTTCTCAGTGAACGTGGAGGACGCACAGGAGGGGAAGACGCAGCGTTGCTCATACTCAAGCGCCTGTATGAGAGCTGCTGTCTGGTAGCGAAAGACATGGCGTTCCCATTGGCGTCTAGAGTCACCCCTGACTCCATGTAACTCCCGTCACTGTGGACCCCGTTGTAGTTAAAGTGCTGTGTGTGGGGAGTGGGTGTCGGGAGGCGAGGTAGTTGGTGAAGAGGCTGAGGCTGGGTGGTGGTGGGTGGTACGATGGGCTCCCCGCTCTCCATCAGCCTCGGCGGGGGCTGCTTGGGACAACCGTCAGGGTTGTAGAGCATTGGATACCCTCTTCTGACCTCTACGTCCACACTGTGGCCCACAGGCACCGACTTCAGCATCTCGACCACCTCTTTGTGAGACACTCCCAACACACAAACGTCATTGATGTACACCAGGATGTCCGCTAATAAAGCACAAAGAAAGCACATTGAGATATTATTAGAAAACTTGGCATCTTTAACCCTTTGAAACCTGGAGCGACATTACTTTACTTGTGCTGCTTTCAGAAGCCTTTCACACGTATTTAAACCTTTGAACCCTCAGCAGTTTAGTTCAATTTCTTCTTCTTTTATACGGGCTGGCACCACCTTATTTAACAGAACTTTTACACCATCACACTCCAGCTAGATATTTGAGGTCCAACAACCAAATGCTGTTAAAGGTTCCTAGGTCCCGCAATAACAACAGAGGTGGCCGAGCTTCTGCAGTGGCTGCCCCTCATGTGTGGAACAGTCTACCTGTTCATGTAAGAGCTGCTCAGTCCCGAGAAACCTTTAAGTCGCTGCTTCAGACCCTCAGTTGAGCTGAGGCACTTCGACTTAAAGTATTGTGCTGTATCTCTTGCATTTTATTTTGTACTCTCTTTATTATGTTTTACTCGTTTCTAGTTGTTTTGTCCCTTGGTTTTAGGATTTTTCAGCACTTTGGTCAACTACAGTTTCAAATGTGCTACATGAAGAGATTTGGCGTTGACATTCTTTTGTTGCTCAAAGAAATCAAGACAATTTGCACAAGTTTCAAAGGGTTACTCATCTGCAGCAAAATGACACATTTTTGTGATCTTTTTATACACATTACTCCTTCAACTTTTTTTTTTTTTTTTAACATTTTCACGTTTAAATGTGCAGATAAGTGTGTTTTGCAAATGAAACACTGTCTGTGTGTTTTGTGTGGGTGTGGACTAATCCAACCAACTAATCCCTCTAAACCTATTAACAGATATGAACTAGATCAGCCCCTGCTGAGACAGCTTGTGCCGTGGCTTCCTAGAGTGGTAATATCGGCCTGTATGGGCATTTGTGTGTGTGTGTGTTCAAGTGTGTGTAAAGTGGATGCGTACTGTTGCATATGCGTGTGTTATGATAGCTTGATTATGGTGTGCTGACCCTGAGGATTACGGCTGATTGTGATATACACTCGCTGTGGGAGATCAGAAATTTCCACAGGTTTAATCCGACAGAGTGGAGACATGAAACTGCAGAGACAGGCTGCTGAAACACACCGCTTATTAAAATACTTTCTGTTTTCACTTTTTGCACAATTTCTCTCAGTCTGCCAGAGGTGTGGACTAGAGTCATGTGACTTGTACACAAGCCAGAGTCAAGCGACAAATTTGATGACTTAAGACTCAACTTGACGAAATCAAAAAATACTTGCAACTCTACTTGAACTTGACTTGACATCAATAACTCGTGGCTTCACTTTGATTTCAGCCTTTTGACTTAAAAATACTTGATACCTTCTCCTAAGCCAAATGATTAAAAAGCGTGTTATTTAAAAAGTGTGCCAAGACTGATTTCATTTCCCTTAATTTCCTAAATCAACTTCAGGAAACTGTGAAAGAAGAAAAGGTCAGAACATCAGTGACAATGTTCTCATTTTGCATTGCTGCCAGGATTTGGTGCCAGTTCTGTTGGAGTTAATGGGATGGGAACCGTAAATCACACTATAATGAATTATATCTTTGTTGTTTTACCTTTGACTGAAAAATTCTTTTACAAGATTAAAAAACACACATTAATTGCTGTTGATTAGTATTTTTCATCAAACTATGTGTTTGTTTTTTTTTGTTACTGGTCTACAAAGAGATCATGGATCTGTCTCAAGCCTGTTTGGTCCAAACAGGGCGGGTCGGACCTACTACCACTGACCAGACTGCAATTATAAGCAGATCAGTTTATCAATGCTGATTATTATTCTGGAATCACAGAAACAGCCTTTCGATTAGGTAAATATCTTCTAAATCAAGACCTGACCAAATGCTACAATACTTTGCAGAGGGATTTACATCCATACTAATGTTAGTCATCTAACGCTGCATTAACTTCAATAGATGTGGCACTACATGGCTCCAAAGCAGAATTCGAACGCTATCACAGACATCGTGACCTTTCCTTCTTTAATAGTTTACTTGAAAAAAACGACATAGACACTATTCATTCTCAGCAAGTCTAGAGTCATCTCACCAGATCCTCTTTGTTTTAACTAAATGAACAGCATCCAATCAAGTTGCGGCAGAGAGACATTAAAAAACAACTGGAAAAAAATAGACCAAAGATAATTTTCTCTATGAACAAAAACTACATGGTGGTCAGCAAAAAACAAATTCCAGTATGCGTCGTGAGTCTTAAATTACAGGCAAAGACGCAACAACTTCCAACTTCATTCGACATTTGAAATTGCATAAAGACCATTAAGTTCAGGCCAATAATGACATAATTAATGAGCTAATGTTAAGCTAGCAAGTATTTTTTTAACAACCATTAAGTACAAATTTTAGAAAACATTCATGATTCTGTAAATTTAATATTAGAAATACTTGTGTAGAAAAGCGCATTATGACTTGTTTAGGACTCGAAAGTCTACAGCTGACCCCTAAAACTTGGAGATTCATCAGTCGATGACCCTTCAGTTGACTAAGATTGCTATCAGTTGTGCAGTTGTTGTTTTTTTCCTCTGCTTGTCAGTGTGCTATGCAATGTACCTCTGATGAAGTTTTGGTCTCTAGACTTTGTTGCAGAGTGAGTGCTCTCAACTTTCATGCTGCTCTTTCGTACAAACAGCAGTGAACACAATATAGCAGCCCAGAGGAGGAGAGACTCTGCACCCTAAGGCTCTGAGGCGACATTATCTGCTGCCTTCTGCCTATAAGTGACAAACTTACAGCTAACAGCAACTTAATAAATCACGGTCTCTGGCTTTTGTTTTGTATCTAGTGTCTAAAAACATGCATGTTGCACATTTTCGATCCGTCATTAGTGCAATTAGCTTGTTAACAATATAACAAACGTCCCGCTGAACCCTGTTCAAACTTAAAACTTGATATGAAAAAAATAAATAAATAGAATAATGTATTATTGTGTCTTAAAACATGCACCTCCTCCCCTCAATTGGCGACATCTCGCACATCTTTTTTTCTTTATATTCCACCTAGCTTTCTCACATAGTAATCATCGTTGTTGTATTTTATTTTTTACCTGTTTTGAGTGCTGAGGGTCCACTTGAAGTCACACTGTAGACCTGCAGGAACTCTCTTGGCCTGCTGCCCCCGACGATATTGAACCCGAACCCTCTGGAGCCCTTAGTCAAATGTGTGTGCACAGGGAAACCTCTGAGCTCCGCGGGCTGGTCCGTGAACCCTGGTCACAACCAAAAAATGTACAGCGACAGAGAGAAAGAGGATGAGATAAAGATGGCTCTTAGTTGGAAAAGTCTTCAAGGCGGCAAGAATGCAAAAGTATATCAGAGAGGAGTGATAACAGTTTCAGTCCTGTGTGTTTATACAACTAAATGGTTCAAACTGATGGGTTTTAGGAGTGAGGAGAAAAGAGAGAGAATCAAAGCATTGCAAACCAATCGGCAGATGGCTTTTAAGAAGAAATGCTTATAAATAAATAGATACACGCACACACAAAGTGTTTGCTAGAAAGATTGCATTAAAAGCTGAATCCATTACTTCTTTAAAATCAGACGCATAATCCATTAGACTGACCCAACTCAGTGCTGCAATCTGCTTTTATTTACTGTTTATTCTCACTTTGCATCACCAAATCCATGATGTCCGATCCAAATCCAAAATGTTATTGCATATTCTGTTTCTCCTCCCATGTTTGCTTCTTATTTTAGCTCTATGTTTATAAAGTGGAGCAGCGATCATTCCAAAATGCATAAATTAAACATTTATCCACCCTCGTACATTATGCCAGTGTCAGTTTGGATTCCATTTGCACCAGATTTTACAGTAATCCTCTCACATGCAGGTGATATGGCCATAATGGAGATTATATCACCTTCTGCTGGTGAGAGGCGTGTACTGCACTTCACTGGGACTCATAACACTGTCACAGATGGCTTCCTTGCAGTTTTGCAATCAGCCGTGTCAGACAGACATCAAAAAGTAGATTACGTTGTTTTGTTTTTTTTGACGGCGAGTCACGTGACCCAAATTATGAAATTAAGTTGCCAGTCACATGCCATCCACGTGTCGACCCCTGCCAGCCACAGCAGCGAGTCTGGCTCGCCGCCAACAGCTCCGAGCTTTAGGCCTTAATCACTTACACGTCTCCGTTCAGCTAAAAAGCTCATTCCATCTCATTTGACTCGAACAAGCTGCCTCTGTCTGTTACTTCCGTTCTTGACAAAATTATTCATTTAGGCTGTTCAGTGGTTAAATGTGTCACAATTGTTGCAATAATTACATCCAGGGAGAGAGAGAGAGAGAGAGATGGGAAATAAAGAAAGACACATAAAGGCTTACATTCATTTTTGTAGACAGTCTCTCTGCTTGAAGCTCGAGGACTGTGCCAGTTGTTCCTCTTTGGGATGCGACTTGAAAAAACAAAGCAAAAGAAAAGATTCCCTTTTCAGAAGCATTACATTACTGTATATAATATTACAGCATTGGAATTTAATACACTAAGAACAGAGATACCTGCTATTGACAGACTTTAATCTGCAGCTTTCAGTGCATATTTATGAATTATTACTGTAAATAAACTACAGGAATAGTCTGACATTTTGGAGAATATCCATTTTCACTTTCTTGACGAGTGTTAGATGAAAGATCTATATCACTCTTATGGCTCTCCATTAAATATGAAGCTGGAGCTATGAGACAATTAGCTTTGGCTAATGCTAACATAAATACTTCAATCAGCACCTCTAAAGGTGAAAACAACATCCATTCAAAAATTGCAGGGCAAAAATGTGATGAGAAGTTATGATCCTGTGCTGCTTGTTGAAGTAAGAGATATTTTTAGGCTAGGAATGTAAATCATAAATTTCATCACGATACAATATGACTCTTTGGATAACAATATAATATTTGCTGATATCACAAAGATAATTTTGATCTGATTGAATTCAGCAACCTGCAACTGATGTGATTCAGCATCAGTAAATTTCCTCATTGTTCCTCTTGGCTGCTCATCATTATCTGCCTGTTGCTGGGCCGCCAGCTCTGAAGTTTTAGGAAGAAGGTGCACTTAGACAGAAATGGTATCACAGGCGTCCCATGGGAATTTCAAAATAAGGGTGACAATATGTAAGTGTTTTCATTTTGCATTAACAATACTGGATCATTGGTCATTGAATTGACATATCGTTGTAGATCTATGTATTGTTACACCTTTAGGCTCAGAAGGGTCTGGCTGAACCCATTATTAGTTCACGCTTACAAACAAAAAAAAACACTTTAGTTTGTTTTTATTTTTTTAACCCAAACACAACATCTTGGTTTATGCTAAGTCCAAGATGCAGCGACAGTGTCCTTGCACAGTAGTGTCGGGGGTGAACTTGTTTTGGTGAAGAGACGAGCACTAACATTAAAATAACTAAATCCCTGCAAAATAAAACACCACATAGAGACGTTTCAGCATGAAGGTTGCTTGCTAGGAGGTTGTTGTTGTTTCACACATAGCGCTAAAACGTAGGTCTGCTACGTGGGATTGTGAAAACGGCAACACTGACTGAGAACGGCAGCTGATGAGCCAGACTAAGGTAAGTGTGTGTGCAAAAAGACTTTGACACAAATTTACCAGAGGCAGTGACCGCAAAACTTGTTTTTGCACTCAAGTTTGGTACAGACTAGAAAAACAAACATATTATGTTAACATGATAAATTAGACAGCTTTAGAGGGTGCTGGTAGGTTTTACCTTCAGACAAGCTAAGCTTTTTCCTCCTTTCCAGCATTTATGCTAACCATCTTGTGGCTCCAGCTTCATATTTAGTGAACAGAGACCTACAATGAGCTGCCAAGCAATGACTAGTGGAAACTTACGGTGGTTGCTCTGAGTTTAGCGAGCTCCAGCCAAAGTAAAAGTTTATAGTTTAACTTTTATGGGCGAATTGCAACTGCAGAGAATAAACAGCCCATCAGTAAACAGAGACCAATGACTCCTGTGACATGTTGATCCATGTTTTAAAGAATCTCTTCCCACCTGAAACACTTGAAAACATCTACCAGCTGCAAAAAAAAAGCCACACTTTGCCGCTGCGTGGTTGAATAAGCTCAAAGAGTGTATTTTACCAAATGGTGAACTATTCCTTTAAAAGCTTCGTGAGGAGCATGCAGATACTCACTCTGTGTAGTGAGACTCTCCGGGGTCACTGAAGGCCTGTTCCCAATGATCAGGCATCATGCTTCTCACCCTGGCACCGATTCTGCTGCCGATGATCCCGTTCTCTATGATGCGACCATCCCCGCTGCTGGAGGCCCGGGGCCGCCCGGGGGACCGATGGCTGGGAGGGACGCTGCTGCTGACACCCGCAGAGCCTCCTGTAATTAAAATGTCATGAAAGAGTGTTTAAAATCTAAACTCAGCAGTGATATATTATTTAACAGATGCAGGAGGTGAAAAAGTTTCTCTCTTGCAGTCTGTAACGACCTGCTGCTGGCAGTTCCATGTCAGGCAAAAAAGACCTGAGGTCAGCATCTCGGCCGGCTTTGTCCCCCCCAAAGGAGGCAGAGCGTGTGACCATGCATGCCACACGACTAGCAGAAGAAAAATAAGCATATTTTCTGCAGAGCTGTCCTTGTGGCTGTCCTTCAGCATGGATCTGAGGGATGTAGGACATAACATGGGGCGTCCTGAGTCCCGCTGTACTCGACAAGTGCTGCCGAACCCATCCGCCCACACGGTATCACTTCAGAGGATGACTCAGCAGAGGTCAGGGTGTTGGATGGCTCTCTCAAACTCCATCCTGCATGAATCCTGTACTCACCTCGCTCAACAATCCAGGCTGCCTGCTGCCCTACCTGCCTGTTTGGAGCACGTCTCTAGCTATCTGGATCTCTGCCCGCCTGCGTTTCTCACCTCCCACTCTGCCCGCCTCTCTCTTATCTGCTGTACCATTCTGGCTCCCTGCCTCCACCTTTCCTAACACTCAACCTCCCTGCCTGCCTCCACCACCACCCTGTGTCGCTGCTTCGCTCCCTTACCCTAAACATCTAATCTCATGCTCGCCTTCTGTTCAGCTCCGGTGTGCTCTAGTTTCTTGTTGCCATCACTTCTGCAACTCTCCAACAATGCTTTCATGATTGTAGTTGCACTTTTAGGTACTCAAACCTGAACTTTACTTGAGTTTTTCCATTTTATCTCATTTAATTAAATATTGTACTTTTTCCTCCACTACTTAAAAAGAAGTGTCAAGTTGAGGCCCCTTTTCCCATTTCAGATGTCAGATGAATTTTTAGCAGTTTCCCCACAGAATGATTTCCCCTCTGAGCTTCTCAGGTGGCTTCATTTAACCCTTGAAACACAAGATTGCACTTAGCGTTATCCTGTTTAAATCGACCTAAAATAAAAACCATATTAGCAAGACCATTCTGCTGGTTGCAGCTGATAATAAATGTTTAAGGCCAAATGAAGTCAAATTATTTTTTTTCACATAAGAGATTAAAGAAAACTCCACAAAATGAGCACACAGTTTTTATGCAGAAATTTGTTGGTTTTTTTTCTTTCCAACTCCATTAATCATCGTCCGACCCCTCAGACCTCTTGACTGGGACCTTGACTCCTTGAATAAATTTTACTGGACTATATTATCAGTCACAGAGGACATCTTTCTGCAAGACGAATGCTTTTACTTAGATACTTTAAATGAACTGCGTGTAAGATTTAGGGGGATTTAATGTCATCTAGCAGTGAGGACTGCAGATTGGTAAACCTAAACTTCTGCAGTAATGACTTGGTTGATTTCAGTATTATTAACCAAATATTTAGCATCTTCTTTTGGATAACTTCTTTTTATTTCTGAAAAGGATAAAATTGGATTGTTCAGCTTTGAATAAATGAATACACCCTCCCCCACTAGTGATTAATACGCCTTTTAATCCTAACAAAATAAACCATGTCTGGCACAATGAGTCATCCATCACATCAAAAACAGAAAAAGTTTTTCCCCCATTAAAGGACAAAAATCCATAATGACTCCGTGTTTTAGTTGAGCCTAATGATTTAACACTTTTCTGCTTCCTCATAACACGACTCTCCCTTACCTCCTTGTGGGCACATTTGCCTATCTGCTCACCTCCTTGCCTGCGCGACCTAAGGCAGCCTGACCTTCCTTTGGAGGTGATCCAGCGATCGATGAGGCCACAGCCCCACTGAGAGTTTAGAGCATACTAATCGTGCAAATGATTGATTAATTTGGGTATCAGAGACTGGAGCTAAAGATAGAGGGACAATGCAGTATTTAGATGCGGCTACTGTGCAGTGCTTAACAGATACATTTGAAGACTTTTTTTAAAAAAACTGGACCAAAATAAGAATGTAATGCTCCACTTTACATGTATGACTTTGCTCACACACGCTGTCACCAGCTTTAGTGATACTCGCCTGACAGGCCTGAGTCGTCCTCGCTGTTCTCGCCGTCCTCTGCAGCCTTTTCCAGGTTGCTGAGCGATTTGCTGCGTGTGCGGAAGTTTCTGAGCAGGTTGCGGTGTTCCTGGTAGGTGATGGGGGGGCTGTCTGCGCTGATGTGGACGGGCCGAGGTGTGCCGTAGTAATTCCCTGAGACAGAGAAGGACAAGAGAAAGGCGTCTTGAGAGATGGAGTTGCAGTGAAAACAACAAAGTGTAAAACTGTTTGCTTTAAATAAAACCACATTAATCTAAAGGTGGTCAGAAACAGCACACAGTCTGCATTACAGGGTTCATACACATTTTTACCAATAAATTTCCATGACTTTGAAGTAAATGTTTAAGACCATACATGCTCTGAAACAACCATCCATACTCCTAATCGGGTCTTTTTCATTATTATATAATAGCTTTTAAAAATATACATTATTAAAAAAAAGACTCAGAACAGGATTAAAACTCAATGTTAAAATATAACTAAGGAAGCCATCATTATTTATGAAAGGGGAGGGCTAGTATAAAAAAAGGGGGAGGCATGTCAAATAATTTTTTAAGCCTTTAAGGTGGTTTGTAAAGAAAACATTTTAGATTTTTTTTGTTTGTTTATTTTTTACAAGAAAACATGTTGACGATTTTTTTTTAATTCTGGTGTCCGTAAACAATTATAGTGATTTTTGAAGAAAAGATTATGCCTTCTTTGTCCTTTAAATGGTTTGGTGATTTTTGAAGAAAACATGCATCTTTTCATCAAAAATCACCAAAATTACAACATTTATCATAACTACAAACTGTAAAAAACACTGTTTTTTGTTGGATTTTCACATTTCTGACAGTCCTTGGACACATCATGTATTATTATGCAGGTTTGTGAAACAGATTTCTTTGTACCCAGGCATAGACATATTACTGACTTCCAATCTGATATGAAACAAAAGATTTTCTATATTCACATATTCAGTAGCAGGCTGGGTTCATGCCATTTTGCACACAGACAGCACATACATGCTACATGCTTATATGTATGTGCATTACGTGTCCCCTGAGATCATCCATTGTATATATTCTATATTGTCAGTTGTAGCCATCTGCTCCAGCTGCTAAACAAGAAATGAAATTACCTCCACCCCTCCATTTGGCTTGTGGAGACCCAAATGGGCTGAGGGGAAACATTAGATTACTGAACTCTACAACAAGGTCACCAGCCGTCACCATTTGCTGCGGTTTCTGCAGGCGACAATGCTGCTGATACTCCCGATTGCTTTGCTGTAGCGATGTGTCTGTCAATGTCACACGGAAGGCAAGTGAGGATGACATTTATTGCTCCCATTAAACTCTTATAAATTATGGATGCTAATGTATGGAGGGTTTTTAATCAGAGGCAGCACTCTGACCCTTATAGGAGAGGAAGAGGAGGAGGAGTCTGCGGGGGAGAAAGACATGAGCCAAGCAACACCTGATGACATTAATATGCATAAAGAGATGGCAGCTGACTGCCTTATTATGAACTATGTAAACCTCGTTCATCACAGCCAAAAACTGCCAATACGTGTTCTTTATTTAAAGCAGCTGGGCCGACTCTGTCTAAATGTAACAAAATCCACCCACCAGCACCTCTACAGCTCACTAATTAACACGTTTTATCATCCCTGTCATCACCCGAAGCTTGCAGGCGACCAGCAGAGACTCCAAGAAATTGCTGCACCTGGCCAAGAAATTCTTGCACAATGACATATATTCTTTTTATGAAGTGCACGTTTGTTTACTTCCTTTACTTTTTACAGTTAGCTTTATCTATAATGTTGATAACTTTAATCATTCATTCTTAAAAATAGTGGGTTTTTTTTATTGGTGTACATCAGTCACTTTATGTTTTGGCAGCTCTTTCACACACTTATGGCTAAGCTTTAAAAATTGCGATAAAGTGAACTGATGCTAAACCGAATGATTAGCTAATGTGGCAGTTATTAAAAACACTGAGGTGATTATCTGAAAGATCACAACAAAATCACAAAATCACAATCACAAACAGTGAAAAGGGTGATTTTTGTTAAAACTCTTGTCAACTATAGAGTAACATTACCTTCGCCTCTGACCTTAATGATCACATTTCACCCTGAAGTTAGTTATTTAAGTTTTTGCAGTTAGCTCTTTACTTTTGTTATATATTATTCGTAGTATTTACGACTGTTTTTAGTATTTTGAATTGTTTAAATGACAAGTTTAGCCATTCAGCTAGCCTGTCTGCTGAAATGAGAAAAGCACCGTCAAGTTTATGAGGAGGACGGTCAGCTCTACTCAACTTTATTGCTCGCATTCACGAGAGAATGTAACATAACACACGTCACTTTCATTTTTGGCAGCTCTATCTAGCACTGAGTGTTAAAAAAAAACTAGAAACTAGAAAAGAAGATCTAGAAATCAGGCTAATGTTGGTGCTTCACTGACTAGCTAATGTAGTTAATGTTTATTTAAGACATCAATGTAACTGAAAAATGATCAAAAACACATAAAAAAATAAATACTACTAACACTATGTACAAAGCTTATTGTGAAGGTGTCAGAAATGCATGAAATGACCACGGTCTCTGAGCACAGTGGCTGCACATTTTGGTTTAAGTACTAAATAACTTGGTTAGCTTTAGAAAAAGATTGTGTTTTCGGTTTAAATAACTACGCATGTCACACACAGGACACAAGTACACTGTAAAGTGTAAAGACATAATCATTAAAACTAGTTGACGTTGACTTCAGAGACTGGTGTTTGCTCTCCCACCACCCCGACCATGGACCAGTGGGGTTGTAACATTAACCACCGCTAACTGGATGACATTGATGATTGAGGAAATTTGAAAACTCCATGACCAATGATCCTAATTGACTTGATCTACTGGCACTGTTTCACGAAATTTAAAAACATTATGTGCCACCATTAAATGCTGTGCAAGAAGACAACAACCTGTCACCTGCAAAACCACAGCATGATGATTTTACATTTAAATTTTCAACAATGCATTCAATAATTCAAATATAACTCATTAATCATTGAGCCTTAGGTGCTGCTGGAGTCGGCCTCACCTTTGAACTTTCCACTCTCCAGCAGCGCTCCCGACTCCTCCAAGGAGAAGAACTCCTCAATGGAGACGAAGTTGTAGTCTACGCCTGAGATTTCCCCGTCTCTGGGCTGTCTGGTTGTACCTGCAGGAGGAAGACAACAGGAAGTATTATGTCATACATCAGAGCCATGAGGACAGAAATACTGCCCGCTCTAACGTGGATGACATGTCAATTAATCAGAGCCTTTTCCTCTCATCGGGGGGTCATGAATCTTAGTTTAGAGTTAAAACAAAACAACAACTCAGCAAAATATAAATAGTCCAAGCAGTGCAGTTTGACAAATTACATAATTCAATGAAAGGTAACAATTTAATGGATCCACTCGGGTTGTATTTAAAGTTAAAAAACTGATGGATTAAAGGATGTCAACAAATTCAATAAGAACATAAATTGATCGTGGCAATTTAGATGTGGCCTCTTTAACCCTTAAAATCTGAACAAATCGACTTGATTTCTTTAAAAACATGGGAGTAAGGCAATGAGCAACAAAAGACAAAATGACTAAGAAACTAGGAAAAAGTACAAGAAAATTACCAGGTAATTAGCTTGTACTTTTTCCTAGTTTCTTAAAAAAAAAAAAAAAAAAGAAGAAATGACCTAGAAAAGTGCTTTTAATAAATTAAAATTTGTAATGTAATTCTAAATATGTTATATATATTATTACCATATATATTAACAAATATATTAGGATAATTGTATTTTTTTCCGCTAGCTTTTTTCTTTTTTCCCTATACATTTCCCTTGCTTTTTTAAAGTAATATTCTAAATCCATACTACTATTTCTTTTTAATTTGTGAAGCATTTATAACCAAGTTGCTAATTGCCTTTTGCCGTTTCAAAGGGTTAATTGCAGCATTGCACTCATGATAATAAAGTCAGTTGCAGGTCAGAGTCTCCACCCACAAACCCAAATTCGCCCTTTAGTATGAAGAGCACGAAGATGATGGTAGGAATTTACCAGCCCTCTTTATTATGAACGGATCAATAGGAACAGAATTAAACATTAATGAGGCACTGTGAAAGTCTTAAAGTCTTTCTATCACCATTGCAAAGATGGAGCACTCAGATGATCAATGGTCTGTCATCAGAATTGATTCACATTGACCTTGACCTACAAGAGAGCAGTGAGTCCAAACCACGGCAGGAAAAGTATCTTTACAGCGTCTCAGTGTCTGCTGTGTTTTGACCAAGATCTCCTCACAGTAAAATACGTGTGCAGGCATGTAGTGTGAAATATATCACATTTTTATATTTCTCATTAACTCCAATCTGGTGGAATCATTTTAATTTGCAAATTGAAATTCAAGGCCTGTTATGACCTTGAGACAAGTAATTCCTTTCTGAAGACAAAATCACACCAAGCCCAAACTAAGGACAAAATCTCCATCCTTCTCCTGAGGGACCACATGTGATGTAAGCGCGGGGCTGGCAGGAGGGAGTCACACCCAGCTACCCTATAAAACCCATGATTAATGCACCGTTGTCCTGGGAGCTGCACTCCCAGCCACAATGACACATGCAGGACTGCACAGAGCACGCAAACACACACACACACACACACACACACACACACACACACACACTACAGCCAACTCACATGTGTAGACACAAGGGCTGGACACATAAATATTAGAGAGCATGAGGCATCTAAATCTAAACCTCTTCTTTCTGTAGCAAAGTGTGTTTACTGTACAGTATTTATCTCGATCGGCCCCAGAGGAGGAGGTTCAGGCCTCTGATATTGTGCTTGCAGTTACAGCCAGCAGCTGTCATGCCATTTTCTTTTCTTTTTTTTTTTGCCAATGTTTCCACCTGCTGTGACTACGTTTTATCGCAAAAGCCAACGCAACAAGCAATTTTCATGGCTTTACATGAGAAAGGGTATACACACACACCAACCGAAAGTCACAAAAACATTTCGGCTGTATATATGCTGAGTTAAAAGGTGCAGTGAGTAGGATTTAGAGGCATCAACTGGCAAAAATGGTATATAATATTTCTAACTATGATCTAATAAGAATAATGCATTTTATTTATAGAGCGCTTTTCAGGGAACTCAAAGACGCTTGAAACTCATTTCACGGGTTTATAACCACCTAAAAAAACATCATTTTTTGTCCTTACCTTAGATGAACCCTTTATATCTACATACGGAGCAAGTCCCCCCCACAGAGTCTGCCATCTTGTTTCTACAATATCAAGAGTGGACAAACCCAAAATTGGCTCTGGGGCTCTTTGCGTTTTCCTGTTTTTCCTGTTCACACTTGGCACACAGGAGAAGCTTTAGTTCTGCAACCTCCCCACTGGAAGCCTGTAAATTCGCACACTAGACCTTTAAGGGCTGCAACTGACAAATACTTACATTTTCAATTAATCTGTCTGTTATTTTTGCATTTTTGCTCAAAGATATACTATAGAGGCTTTGTTGGCTATTGTTTTAAAACCAAATTTTCAGTTAAACCCAACCCCATCTTTGTCCAGTTGCTGTGTCCACAATTATCATAGCTTTCTCCTGGATGTTGTTTCTTACAATCTGGCACTTGAACGACGCTACCAAACACGGAAAAGTCTTTCTTTTGCGTTTTAAAAAAAATCTGTGTTCAAAAACTCTGTTAAACTCTGTCCTCTGTGCTTCCCAAAGAGACGATTTTCTCTAGAAAAGTTTGACCCTCACGTTACGGCTCATTAGGAAACTGTCTGATGCCTTTAAAGGGGATGAAAAGTGCTGATGTGATTGGCCATCATTATAGCTTGACCCAGCTCCACCTGCTGATGCTGTATAATGGATTCAAACCCCTTTGTGTCACGCTGCGCCGGGGTTGTGTTTGCATCACCAAAAAATGCTACTATCAAGGAAATTAGAGGTCTCAGCGTCTAATTAAAGATCTGATAGCAAATCTCCTGATGACATCTGACATGAGCGTAATTCTTCTTCTCCCCTCAGGACACACAGTATCTCTCCAGCTGATCTGGTGCAAGGCAGGGATTCATTATCTATGCACCCTCCTAGGAAATATATATGACATGTCAGCGGGGGGACAGAGATGGATTATTGACATCTTCTTCTTCCCCCGCCTGTCCCTGTAGGCGCCGCACGCTGGTCCCCTGGGAGAGGGGTGAGGTAGGGATTGAAGAGGTAATTACACAGAACTCTGTATCAACACCCAGAGAGAGCTGTCTGTCAAGATCATTGCACAAAAATAGCTAACAAAGAATCCAACAGTTGAAAAGGCCACAGACGGTCTGCCTGACAACGCTGCAGCGAGCATATTAAGAATAACTAAATGATGATGTTTCTTATCTCTGACTCACTCCGAAGACAATTAGGAAAGTCTTTTATGGAGGAGACAGAGAGACACAGGCAGCCTTGAAACCACGACATTGGCGCTGAATCATCCAAGGGCACATGTGCAAATGGTTAGTGCGATTATACAAATACGGATGGGAAAGTTCAGGAGGGTAATATAAGGGCTTGCACAAAGAAATTATACGCATGAGGAAGCAAGACAGAGTAATTTTTAATGCTGAAATAGAAATCTGTGTTATGTAAAATGGCCTGCTTAACTGGACTGAAGATACAATGTACCGCTGTTTCTCTACACGTTTACCTGCTCCCCAAAGGCCACACAGTAAGCATCCTGCTCCAGCACACAGAGCCATTAGACTGCAGCCAGCCCCTCCTCCACTTTGGCACTGATAGACATTTGCTTTTAATTTAATTCCCCCCCTCTAGATTATTGATACAGTAGCCTGCATTTATTTAATTCTGCCATTCATTTCAATTTTTATGCACTGCCCTCCTGACTGAGCCTTTGTAATGATATTTCCTGCATCAGTGCCAACTCCAACATCACAGAACATTGTCTCATCAAAAGGATTCAGGGACTGACGTTCTCTCTAAATAGCACAGCGGTACAAAATCACAGTTTCAGAAGAAGAAATAGCATCTAAATGAAGCAAAAACAAATCTAAACTGAGGTCTCGTCATGCTATCTGCGCTTCCGTAGAGTAAATAATGTTTCAAGACTTGTTTTATGAGCCGCCGAGACCAATTAAACTTTACGTCAGGTAATGCAATGTTTTAATTATCGCCAAAACAGAAAACTGCAGCAAAGAGTCTCCTGAAACAGGAGGAACATACATATGATCCTGAAGGGGGCCACAATGAGCCGCTGATGAAAACTCCTCAGCTCCAAGTTCCTGTTACATCAAGCACAGCTGCATCCTCGATGGAAAACAACCAAAAGAGGAGTAGAAAATATGTTCCTATATATCTTCGAGTGGTCTGAACGTTTCCCAAGCCGTCTTAGGATCAGGCAAGCATGCGTGTGTTGGTATGGGCATGAGAACAACAGCATCTTGCTGTCACATCTCCAGCAGATCAGAGGATTACACGCTCGTGGGCTGAGCCTGCCTTGTTGTCACTCAGAGACGTAAAGTTGTTTCCAAAGTTTGATACAGGTTAATGGAGTATATTACAGTAATTTGTCATAGGGCTGGGCAATATATCAATAATATATTGATATTACTACATGAGATTTTATATCCTCTTTGATTTTCTAATATCAGAAGTGTTGTCCTCTCCTGGTTTTAAAGGCAGCATTACAGTAAAATGATATAATTTTCTGAACTTTACATACTGTTGTAGCTGTTCTATTATTTGCTTTTACCACTTAGTAATTATGTCCACATTATTAATAATTATTTATAAAAATCTCATTGCGTAAATATCTTTTTTATCAATATCAAGTTATTTGGTCAAAAATTGAACTGAGTTGAATATACTTAATTCTAAACATTAAAAAGACACTCCTTGAATATGTAAACCTGCCTGTCTGCTTGTTTTTAAGATCATTTTCTCTATTTTCTTTTTTTCACGTTTGAAATAAATCATCTAATCAAATCCAATCATTTTTTTAAAAAAGTGTATAACAGTCAACATATAGGCTATAAAAAAAACTTTCAAAAAGAAACATAAATTTACATTTTATGTCCAAAAAGGTGTAGGCAGATGCAAACCAAAGCCAATAAATTATATTTCATAAGCCAAATCTCAGCTCCATTGTCAATCCCCACAACTAAACCACTCTGTTCATGCTCTTCATAAGAGTACAACACTACCCAAAAAGCAAATAAAAAATCTAATTCTGACAATATCACCCTTTGCATGCTTTACTTTCCCCTTTCTTATTTTTGTACCTTGGAAAAATTCTTTTTTTGAACATCTTTTTAAACTGTCTGATATTTTTACTTTGATTTCTTCCTCCAGTCCTTTTCACAAAAGCAAACCATAAATAGATATACTTTTGAGGTTGGTGCGACCGCAACATTGTTCCAGCTTTGTATATTATTCTTGCAGTCTTAAAATCCACCATATCCATGAATTTCAACGCATGTGACTTTATAAACAAATTCTTGCTGTGTTCCTGATATCCAGCATTGTTTACTATCCTTATGGCTCTTTTTGCTGTGTTCATAATGTTTGCAGGGTGCTTTCGTAGGTGTTGGCCCCACACCTCCACAAAGTAATTCAAATATACATTATGGCCATACAAAAGAACAAAAATGATATGATATTTGATTTTCTCCATATCGCCCTGCCCTATTTTGCCAATAAACACAGTGTCTTTAATTCAATGTCTGCAATCTTTCCTGATCAAATCTGTACATGACAATCCTCTTTTCCATCCCATTCTCCCTTTTTGTCCACATGGCTAAAAGCACTCCTTTTTATTTGGGCAATTCACTCCCTGAGCAGCTGCTTGTGGCTGCACGCGTGCGGGGCTGAGTAATGAGAAAGCTTGATATGAATAAAAATGCAATTATACCGTAATATGAATATGCATGTTATGTACTGAGCGAGACAGTTTTTTTTCTTCCCTGAGAGTTTTGACCTGTGCCTTGTCCTGTCAGCGAGTGGGCTGTGTGGCATGGTGGCAGACTGTCCCTCATGACCTACTTCCTGGACTAAAGGAGAGATTAGCAGCAAGTCCACACTGCCACAGCAAGGTTAAGACTACACACACTGGGTAGTTTGACTTCTCTATACTAACACCTGAAAAGGGGGAGAAAAAAAACCAAAACAGACCAACACTAGTCGGAAAATGACATCAAGCACAGAGATCATTCTCAGAAAACCCAGCACGGCGGCTAGATCCTCTCCCTCTGCCCCGTGACGTCATATTACAGAGGATTAAGATAGCAACAGATGTACTACAACTAGCTGACTTTGGCTGCCATTGTGCCTGATTTTATTCATAAGCATCAAAATGAAACCGCTTGTGTCGACTACAGGCCTCTGTTGATACAAAAGCTGCTCTATAATAAAAAGAACCTGTCAAACACGATCTCATTTAATACCATCTTACCCACCACCAGAACAAAGTAATAGCCTGGAGCTCAGGGGTGAGGACTGTAAGGGGGAGACTGCCACTGACGACAAACCCACTGGTGTGACAGTACAGACTGTTGCTATGGAAATGTCCAAATGGATTGCACTTGTGGCATTTTCTGTCTCACCTAAACTTGTCATTTGAGTCTCTTCTGTTTTGAAGCTTTGAGTTTGGCATTTTGGTCGTCGCCATTTTGGATTTTAGGAGCCGGGAGTGGCCTGAGGTCACCATATTTGGAAGAGAGGTGGAGCTGGGGAGGACTGAGAGGTGGATCCAACTAAGAGTCTGAGGTGATGCCACACAGACAACCTGTTTATTGAAGCAACCATTCCCTTAATTATGCAAACTTTAAGCTTTAATTAAATTTAAACGGGTGTGTTCTATAAAAATTAACTCCCGAACAGTCATGGATGAGGAAGTCAGCTATTGAGACCAAGGCCCAATGCACCCCTTTCCCCTACTACTTAGCCCCGCCGTTTTGCACATTCACATATAGCGATAAGATGTCCTGATTAATGTTGGGATGGACGGTTAAGTGCTGCATGGGCCCCTAATTGGTGGTTTTTCCAAACCGATTGTTATGAGAAATCCCCTGCAAGATGACTGTGCGTGCAAAAAACAACAACAAATGTATTTTCTTCATTCCTAAAGATTTAAAAATGAAAATAACCATTACATAATCTTAGTTCAATGCTTCAATGTATCATGGTCAGTTTCTTAATAAAAAGCATAACAAAAGAAATTGCTGGTATGCCGATGTCTCACTAACTACGTGATATTTGTTATTGTTGTGCATGACAGTCCCGCATTTTGACATTTTTACCATGTTGCATTCCCTACTTCGAAAGCATATGATACCTAAAAATGTAACTAATTCAGCAGCGAAGTTGCACTTGTTACCGCTCCTCTAATGTCACTGACAGGGTGGGAGCACAGGTTACTAATGTTAGCCTACAGAGCACTGCTTAAGGGCGTGGTAATGAAGCAGTGCTCTTTTATTTGATGACTTGTTTGATTGAGAGCATGAACCTAAGTTGTGAACAAATTGTGAGCATCCTGACAGCCGCAAAGGGCTGCCTGTAGCCCACACAGTGTTGCCAAGTATTTTCCAATGCCCTCGCACTACCTCCAAAAGTCACTAAACGTTGCAAGATGATGTATATGGCATATTCACAATATCCTGCAGCATCCTTTTTATGGAAACGCCTGGGTCTTGAAAGGATGTTTCATTTCACAGGGGAAGATTTCAACCACTACCCGGTGTTTCTCTGTTCTGGGGGACAAGATGGCACTCAAAAATGAGGGGTAGGAGTAGGAATTTAAAAAAATGGGATTTGACCCAATACTGTCTTTTGTACCAACACACTGACTTGCTTTGGGGCCAGCCTCCGGTGGCCACGAGAGGAACTGCAGTATTTGGCACTTCATGATAGCTTCATTTTCAGGACCAGAAGTTGCTGCTTGCTTATAATTAAGACCTGACAATGTGTCAAGTTTTTTCTCATCTCATTATTTCATTAAATCCCATCGGTTCTGCTTGCATCCAGTGACACATGGAAGTGAGGAAAATAGGTCTGTAGGATTAAATGCCAATTAACACCAAGTCACTCGCATGGTAGCAGCCATGAGATGTGTTATCAAAGAATTAATGAGGTCCGTAACTTAAGCGAGGTATGCCAACTATATTATGAGTGCAGAGTGCAATGTATGTATGTATTTATTGCATAATGTATGATGATTGATTAAAATACTACTACTACTACTACCTTATATAAGGCTTAAACACATAACAGTAACAGGACAAAGATCTGCACAGGAGGCTTAACCCTTTGAAACCTCAGCAAATTGGCTTTGCGTCCCTCAAAAATATGGGAAGAAGGCAATTAGAAATGAGAAAAGAAATGACCCAAAAATTTGCAAGAATTTCGTCAAAAGTACAAGAAAATTTACTGAAAATTATTGTTCAAAGAAAGAAAGATGAAATGTCATTGAAAAAGTGCTTACAAAAAATATGATAATTTTGTAACATAATTTTAATGATGATAATTATGATAATGTTTTTGAATGAAATTGCACCAATTTACTCAGGGTTTAAAGGATTTAATACTTTTGTTAAGCATCTGAAAGCAGCACAAGAAAAGTAATTTAGCTCCAGATTTCATGGTAATGGACATACTGTAAAAAGAAATATAAAGACACGGTATATAGAGAGATAAAGTGTACAGAAAGCAAAAGAAAAGGAGCACAAAATGGGACTCACAAGGTACAGCACGGAGGTAGAGATTCTCTCGGATGACCTGCTGGAGCTGGCTGTCCACTGAGCCGGGTGTGAAGCACTTGCTCAGATACAACCTGAGATCCTTGCACAATGTGGAGCCTGAGGGAAGGGCAAAAATACAAGTGTGTCAGGGAGAGGGCAAAGCAAAGAGAGAGAGGTAGGCATTAAGAAATCAGCTCAGTAAGCACAAACACTCTGATGCTGTATATTAACTCTAAGATTTGTTTGTAGCCCGTCAAATAGAGACTGAAATTTATTTTAATCTTTACTGCCGCTGGGCTTGATTTAACACTATCACTTTACAACCTAGACATTCACATTCACACCAACTGATCTCTCTCTATATCACCTCTCATAGATCCTGGGTATAAAATATGTTTTCCCAACTCCCTCATGCATATATGGATAACAACCTACTGAGCTTAATTGCTCCAGACACAACAGTTGTCACCAGGGGAGGCAGAGCTGATCATCGTGGCTCAGCTTCCTCTATCTGATCTCTTAATATCATCTCAAGTGCTTTACGGCCTCTGATGACAGGTCACTTGCTGTTATGAATTGGCTGAGAGCATCTCCAGCTCGTCACTCTGACAGACGATCGCTCTGTCGGTGCTTCCCTTACTGGCCATCCACGCCCCTGTCGCCTCCTCTACCCCCACTGTCTGTTACAGCCGCTCTGCAACAGAAGCCAGCTGAATTTGCCGTTTGCTATTAAAAAAAACGTCACAGTGGTATGACTTTATTACTGGAGGCAGTCATCTGCACGTACATACGACTGGCCACATATGGCTGCCGCCTGTAAAGGGAAATGAATCCAGCCAGCGGCCTTTTCGGGAAAATGATGGGCTTTTGTTCATCATGTTATGAAACAGCTGCTGTTCTCTGGTCTGTTGAAGAGCAAAATTACGACCTCGATGTCAGCTCTCTGAAACTGAATGAATGCTCAGATGTCGTAAAGAATTTGAATTGAAACACAAATGGGCTACCATTAAAGGGACAGTTCAGCCCAAAATAGTACAAAATACATATTTTACCTCTTCCCTTTTGATTGTTTTAGTGTGAGTTGCCGAGTGTTGGAGACATCGGCCGTAGAAATGTCTGCATTCTCTCCAATATAATGGAACTAGGTGGCTTGTGTTGATCAAAGTGCCAAAAAAATACATTTGAAAAACTCAACAGCAATAGCCCCTTTTACACTGGTTGTTAAAATCAGGAATTCTGTGCCGGTATGCCGCCTCGCCGTTCTGTATATAAGGTTTGATTACAGAATGGGAGGACAAAATTGTCACACCTTTAAGCTGCCATGGGAGATAGTAACAATGTCGAAACTATTCCTGTACAAACAGGACAGCCGGCGGTACAAGAGTGACAGTTTAACAACGTGTTATGTGTTTAACTCACTTTGGAAGATCTGAAAAGCAGCTAGCAGCTGACTCAAAGAAGAACAGTGGCCATAAATGTCCGCAAATTGGGAAAACAATGAGATTCAGGAGCTCCTTACCCTCCGAGCAGAGGAGGAGATCAGCTGCCGTATAACAGAGACCGTAAATGATTGTTATTGCCGTGTTAATGCCACTGTTGTTCATAAAGCTCTGCTGATGCAGTGTTTCCTATTAATAACCACTCAAACCATGAGTAAACATTATGCCTCTTTTGATTCCGCAATGCCGGCATGCTATTTAAAAACACACCCTTGAGCAGCTTGACGTTTGATTCTGAGTACTAAAAATGCAAAGGAGGCATATATAAGGGACTTAGTAGCAGCCCTATAGCGCGGTCTCTGTGTAGAAAGAGTTACTGTCTCTTTCCAGAAATCATGACCCAGATTCTCAAGATGATCAACAGATCTTGTTGTCAGCAGTTTCATGTAGGAACTATTTTCTTTCTTCCTAACTACACCTGCCAACTGTATCACAACTGGCTCACCTAGCACACTGCGCTAGCTATCATTACAGCTCAGGTGGGGAGGACACACAATTAATGTTAACATCTTTTGTTGTCACAATTGATTATCTTGAGTGACCGGGTCATGATTTTTTGAAAGGAAACATCGCTGTTGAGTTTTTCAAATGTATTTTTTTCAAGCTGTGTGCCATATAGTTCCATTATAATGAAGAGAAGACAGACATATCTATGGCCAATAACTCCAACACTCTGCAACTCACAACAAAACAATCTAGATTGATAAATAACACTAAAAGTAATAGTTAAAATATGTGTTTTTGACTTAAGGGTGAACTGTCCCTTTAAAGCAAGAACGTCAGATGTCAAGGTTATAAGAAACACAAAGAAAAGCCACTATGGATGTGCTGTCTTTAGATTTGCGAAACATGTGATGGACAGATCACATCACTACTCTTTGATTTTTGTCCACAGAGCACCAGCATTAGTGCTAAAACCTTTAAACTGCTGCTGCCTCTGGGGAAAGCAGCCTGGTGTCCTGTGTTTCAGAGGCTGGAGCAGAGGGAGTTGTAGTGGGAGTAGGAGTAGGAGGAGGTGTGTTACAGCAACCCGGAGCATCAGCTCATCCATCACTGTCCACACACTACACGCAGTCCAAGCTGCCGAGGGAGGGCCGGGCCAGCTTCAGAAATGATAATGGATCTACCAGCAGCGGAGGGACCAGGAGCAAAGGTCCCCATTTACACCCCTGCGGCCAAATCAGCTATCAATCTGGCAAGCAAGGCCATCGGGAGCGGCGGTCAGGTGACACTCCGGTGACATATTGCTCTGTTCAGAGCCAACAAAGACATCCGTTACCCCAGCACCCTGTTCTTAACATCAAGGCCTCTTGCTGGTGATAGACAACTATATCGGCACACTGTTGTCATGTGTCATCCGCAATTTTGACCTCCTACCCACATATTGACCGATTGCCTTGACATATCCAGACTAATTGACGAGTTCAAATAAGCATCAGAATGCTACAGGCTGCAGATTTGGCTTGTGAGAGTCTGCAGAGGGTTATTGAGCAACATTATTATGGATGACAGCTTGGAAGCCAGTGTAACAGATTGTTTGGGTGTAGTGTGATGGAATAGGCGCAATGGTGTGCAGCATAAACAACAAGTTAAACTGTCTACAGCAGTGATACTCAACTTACAGTCCGCAGGCCAAATTTGGCCCGGATAGGATGCCAGGCGGCCCCCTATCCATTTTGTAAATCACAATAAAAATGAAAAGATTCACACTGCTGTTTACCCTTAGTATACATACAGTGCCAGAGGGTATAAAACAGTATCAAAACAGAGCTTGTTAATAAAAAAGTGCCAGTGGAGGATCCCATACACCCCTGAAAAAGGGCTGAGCTAAGCCCTTAATGTCCTAAAACCCTACAAATGTCCTAAAATCCTAGAAATGTCCTAAAATCCAGAAAGGTCTTAAAATCCTAGATACATCCAAAAATCCTAAAAACATTAGAAACCCTAGAAATGTACTAAAATCCAAGAATCGTCCTGGTCCTAAAATCCTAGAAATGTCCTGAAAACACTCTTAAATCCTGGAAACGTTAAAAAATCCTAAAATGTCCTGAAATCCTAAAATGTCCTGAAATCCTAGAAATTTCCTAAAATCCTAGGAACATCCTAAAGTCCTAGAAATATGAATTGGGCTGCTGCAACTGACCCTGGCCTTCTGTCATTTCCCAAAAGTGGTCCCCAAGCTAAGCAAGTTGAGTATCCCTGGTCTGTAGTGTTAGGGAGAGAATGAAAGATTGACTGTGGGCCATTTATAAATGCCATTAGCAGAGGCCTGTTGTGTTCACACCTTTCTGTGACTGTGATTATTTACACATCTATCAAAACAATGGAACTTATTTATAGAGAGGTGACTTATTGTCCTGAGTCCTACCTGGGGACACAGTCTTGACGCGGATTGGATGGGGGCAGGAGTTGAGGACGCCACGGACATCTCCTAATGTCATCCCTAATACCGGTGTTCCCCCAATCTCTAGGATGATATCCCCCACTGTGAGTACGCCCCCAGGAGCCGATGTGACAAAAGGAAACTCTCCATAATCTGCTCCTCCACCAATGGCGATCCCCAGCTCCCCCGACGCGCCCAGCAAGGGGACGAAGCTGTCCTGCACCTTGGAACGCCAGTGCAGCTTCTTCACCGCTGTCTTAGACATGGCAAATGAGCTGGAGAGGAAGGAAATTAGAGAGTGAGCAGAAGGTGTGGAAACAGTAAAAGAAGTGTCAATTATATAACAAGTGGAGAAGGAAAGATCCTGTGACTTCAGGCAGGAGGTTGTTTTGTTATTTAACCTTTGTCAGTTGTCACTGTCTGAGGTCTGGGGAGTTGCAGCGTTCAGAATGAGCAAAAGTCATGAATAATTCCACTTTAAAAGGTTGGGATGTTTTCTCAGAGAGCATGGCAGACTGAAAGTCAGGAAGAACACAGCACATGGGAACTGAGTCTTTGTTTTATGCAAACACACAACAGCACAGCACATGACTGTCCAACCAAAGACTTTCCCTCAGTTAATTGCACTGGCTGCAGGCTGACGCTATGTTTTCATGTAAACACACAACACTGGAGTTAGTGCATGCTGCAGCACTTCTTCAGTCACATGGGAAAATCTAGTTTGCATTCGATAAAGGTGCAGGTCATTGAATGCACAAGCGAGCTAGGAACCTGTAGCTGCAGTCAAACACTAGAATCATTTCAGTATCAACAGTGATGCATTATTCTTTTACCCAAATATAGATTTTTATAGATTTTTCTGGACGATGAATAATCACCCCGTTTGTTTGCACTCTGTATTCTCCTGGACAAATTCTCCTATTGTCTGTGTTTTTGCCGCAACATGTTTCCTGGGGAGCAGCTGTGTGTGTGAGTGGGCTGAGGATGTGGCTGACATGGTGAAGATTTGTTTGAGTCGACAGTGGCTTGACAGCTGTGATGTCCGGAGAGAGCGGTGAGCGCTCCTCTGACATTATCAGAGCAGAACTGTCACTCTGGCACACAGGACAACAGAGAAACACAAGGTGGGGTAACAGAATCCAAAAGACAACGTGACTTGTTGATAATATGACAGAGAACACTAATTATCGAAGGAATAGTTTGACATATTTATATATGTTTATAAGCCTTCTTGCTGTGACTGAGATGAGAAGAAGCCACTCTTGGGCTGGAGATATACTTGCTGTTAATTACACGCACACTTACGTGTGATGGCTGCTACCCCTGCGTCGGTTTAACGAGACAGGGACACTAGATGCAGTATGTATATAAACAGCAGGGGCAGTAAACACAGCACAAGAGACACGAACTTCCCACAGTTCCCACGGGCTTGATTTAGAGGACTTACGTACCACCAACGTTGTCGGCGCTGTCGCCTTTTCTGCCTTGATCTCAACATTATTGTGATACTATCCTCCTCAAGTGTCTGTAGTTTAAATCCCACACATCCGGTAGCTGTATACGTCCTTAGCTCTCTAAAGGTATCCTCCAGTAAGACAAGTCGCAGATAGGCAAGTTTATATACAAGAACACTCACGGAGCAGCTGGACACGTATGTGAACAAAAGGTTAAACACAAGTATATCTCCTGCTTTATCTGCTAAATATAAAGCTGGAGTTAGGAGACTTTTAGCTTTTCTTACAAGAAAGACTGGAAAGATGGAGGACAGAGATGGCATATATTTGTTTGCCTACCAGCACCATTTTCTCCTTGTTTGTGTTTGTCTTAACGTTACCTCAGTGTTTTCCTTCTGGTCAATTTCCATCTTTTTTTCTGCCTGTCAGCTGTCTCTTCAAAATAAAAGCAACTTCCTTGTTAACAGGAAATAAATTAATACATAAACAAAACATAAAAACAATGAAAATGCAAATTATACACTTGTTGAATATTGAGGTCATTACAACCCATATAACTATTTTCTAGCTTTGTATTCTTTGTAGTTTCTAGCTTTGTAGTAGAGTGGTAGTGGGAGTAACACAGAGGTACTTGACATCTGATAACCAGTTTTCAACATATGGAAGTGAGCAGGGTTTGATCTAAACCGCGTTGGAAAAATGATAGACACAACCGGACAAACTGTTTCCACCCTGCCTGCTAAGCTAACTATATCCTGGCTGTATCTTTATATGTAAAAAAACAGGCATGAGAGTGTTATCAATCTTGTCATTCAAATCTCTGCAACAATGCGAACTAAACTTCTTTCCTAAAATGTCAAACCATTGTACCATTGTACATCTATGCTAACACACACTTTTAAGCAATGCTGCTTAAGGCTACAGGGATTGAGCAATAGTTGCATGTTGTTTTAACAACACAGTGTGTGCAATTTGTACTACCTGCAATATTGGATTAAGTGCATTTTTTGGTACTGCTAATGCTGTTGTGATCATATGTAGTTTGTTTTATTGTAACTGTGAAGACATTTATGGGCGGGGCAGCTGAGTCAAAGATAAATTTTCCTGTGGGGACAATAAAGTATATTGTATGGTGCCATAACTTGCTGACATACAATATTTCTAATAGAAAACCCTGATCTCCAGTTCCACTGTGGTCGGGAGATTAGCAATTACACATCACTTCACCAAGATCCAATCCTCTTAAGTGACTATGTGACCATGACGACCCTCGGCTGAGTAGGGGATAACACGACCAGGGCTTCCCTGGGTGCTACACAGAGCCCGGCCCCAGCAGGGGCACCCTGGGTCCTTTAGTCCAGCAGGCCTAATGAGGCCGCTTTAAAGAGTGAGAGAAGGACAGGATATAACTAATCCTTTCCACATGACTGGTCATTCAACTGACAGATCTGACAAGGATCCTCTTCCTCCATCCTATCTCCTACTGCTCGGCCAAAAGAAGGGGTCCCTGGTGGCTTTTTATATACAGAAATGGACAAATGGGAAAGAAAGGGAGCAAAGAGAGATTAGAAATAGGGTGAGAATGAAATGTGAAAGATATGGAGGGACTGCATGTGTTTTTGTTCCACACTCTGAGAGTAACAGGAGAAAAAAGGGAAGCACAGAGGTCAGATGGAGATCGAGAGGCGCCACAGCCTGAGGTTGGCATAGGACTCACTTGTTTGACCTTGCAGGACTTCAGCTCAGGCGACATGAGTCAGAGTTTGGGAAACGGTTGAGCTGGTTCATCGAGAACCCGAAAAACACACAACTTGCATTTCAGTCTTGGTTCAAAGCCAGTGACAATGCCTGTCACCGCTGGTCATGCACATTTGAATAAAACGCAATTAAACAAGCAATGCTGTTTACGCTGTCATGTTTCTACCTGAAATTATGCATATCACTTCATCCTTGCCAAACAGTGCCCCCAGTCCCTCTCTATTTCTACCCCACTGTGAAACCTTCTGCAGCAACATTGTTGACCTGTTTCTCCAAAGCCAGCCGGCCATCCACCCACTCAGAAAATACTGTGATACAGCTTGCGTTAACTGTGTCGGGAGATTTTTTTTAGAAAAAGCATCAACTTTTCCCATCTAATCATACACAACAAATTCCAATGTGCATCAATCCTGAACAATAATTCTATAAGCCGTTAGTCTCTTCATGCTTTATCTAAAGATTTCTCAGAATTCCTTGGCAGTTGGCATAATGATTAAAACGCTAAAAATAAACAACTACCCTGTCCAGTTGGGCCGACGCAATCCCAATGTGTGTCTACATGATACGCACGGGGGCAGAGTGTGTCGCCCGAGCTGTAGATGTTGTCTTGACCTCCCGCGTCTGATGGGGGTTTAATGAGCCACAGCCTGTCAGGTCCGCTGAAGCCTGGACTCGTCCCGCCGCAGACACACCCTGACACTGCTGTGCTGCTCGCTCTGTTGGTGTTGATGCTACAAACGGCTCTGCACACTCATCTAACTGTGTGCACTTTAAACACGGCACTAGGTTGCCATAAAAGCACTGGAAGAGTACTGCCTGGGACAAAGTCATCTCATCAAATTAGACTGTCGTCTATTTCTGCATAATTGTTACCATTCTTGCAGCTTTCTGTGGCTTTATTTAGACACAGTGATGCTTTGACTCAGCATCCTAACATGCTCACTATACAGTGCTGCTGAATGAGTCCTGAAACCCAGATATTAGTTAGTATTTTTACCCTTCTGGTTCACTTGTCTTGATGTCACAGGTTTTGCTTTTAGGTTAAATACCTGAAATAAGGTCTGTGGCTAACACAAGCTTAATGCTGTGTCCACATGGAAACAGGCACACGGACAATACCTTCTGGATAACAAAGAAAAAACAAACATGGCCGATAAAACAAATCATTCATGAAGATAATTCAGGAATAATGAAAGTAAGGCTGCAACCAATGATTATTTTCATTAATTGATTAATCTACCCATTATTTTATCAATAAGCCATTTTTAAGCCAAGCAATTAAAATGCTGAGACATGCCCTGTTTAGGTTCACAGAGCCCAAGGTAACAAATAGTATGTTTAGCCCGGCGTTTCCAAGACTTATTCTCAAGAACCACTTGCCCTGCAAGTTTTGGGTCTCTCCCTGTTGCAACACAGCTGAATTAAATGATCGCTCGTTATGCAGCAGCTCCAGGATTTCATAAGGAGTTGATCATTTGAATCAGCTGTGTTGAAGCCGGGAGAGATCCAAAACATGCAGTTGTACTTGAGGTGAGGTTTGGGAAAGCTGTTTAAGCCAATCAAGTCCAAAAATCTAATGATATTCAGTTTATTATCATGTATGAAAGATAAAAGCGTTAAATTTAACATATATATATAACATATTTTAACACCATGAATGTTTGTTTGTTTTGCTTTAAAAATTACTTAAATGATAATTCAATGATCAAAATAGTTACCAATTAATTTTCTCTTGATTGACGCACAGATTTATCAACCAATAGCTGCAGCTCTACACGACAGACAGTATGTGGATAATTTAATGACAATCCATCAAATAGTTAAGATATTTCTGTCACTAATTGGTGCAACGTTCATTATTACAATCCCTAGAGCCATGCCACTAGCATGGCTAAAAACACCATACACACCATATATATTACAACAGATAAATTATATAGAGCCAACGATATAACTATTAGTTATAGAGAACTGCAAAATATATGGTTTCAAGGATATCTAGCCCTATAAAAAGGGTGCTCTATTGAGATTTCTGACCTTTAGGTCAGGAAAGAGCTGACCAGTACATATCTTGTTTCACTGACTTCCTCTCCACCAGCGACCTGCTCAGGATCTCTGCAGCCTGCAAACCCGGCCTTTCAGTGTAATTTCAAACCACAGCAATCTGTCAATGGCAAAATACACATCCTCCTGACTTCGAAGCTATTCTTAGGGCTTGTTTTTTTATTTACTCACCATATTTGTTTGAATCAGAGCATAAAGCAAATGCCCAAGGCTGTTATGACTCGGTGTATGGTCAAAACAGCTGCTCCACACAGGGTTTATGTTTGAAATATGCAATTTAGTTCTGGATTGCATAAATATAGATGCTTGTACTTTCAAGAGAACATGTTTTGTCCTTAGTTTATCAACCACAATAATTAAAATTTCCATTAAAATAGAGCCAAACTGTAATTTAAGCTTCTAACTATGTGGCACTGTAATAATACCTTATGGTGCAGCAGTGATAATGCTAAAATTCTTGGTCCCATGCTATTAGATTCTTTCCAGTGATTAGCCTAAAAAAGCTGGGGCCATTTTACCCCGTGGCAGCTCGTAGTGATGAGCAAAACATCTTTATTACAGGACAAATTAACCAAGCAGTTATTTCAGGTTGGATCTCGAGGGTGTTAATTTATTAAAGTTACACAGATGAGCTTTGCCATGAAGCTCAATAATTCAAAGTCAACTTGTAGCGACGAATCAAGGACATGAGGAAACAGCACTTGACATTGGGGTGTAGAGTGTCTTAAAAGACCTTCAGGAAAAAAGGACGTGGGCAAAACATCAATTAAGACAAGTGAATAATTGAATTGCTCGGTAGAAAGTAGCTCTGGCAAAGCAAAAAAAGGAAAACAACAACAGCTCGTCTTGACAGATTTATCCAGCTGTGTGACGTCTGAGGTTGCATTTGAAACAGTGCTTCAAAACAACATCAGCAACATAACTGCATTTCTTTCACCATCATTTTGGCAGCCTAACACCTTGTCGAACATCCTCACTGTATCAGTGACATTAGCGAGGCTTTATGGTGAGAGCAGTGTCTGTCAGCGCTCGTGATTCTCCCCATGCTCCTGATGTCTATCTACATGCCGGACCTCATCCCCATCAAAGCCGTCTTGCAGCCGGTAGATCGCTCTCTGACATAATCAGCTTTGACCACAGCAGAGTTTGTTAAACTTCTGCAAAGATGGGAAACTTTTCACACAATCAGCTTTTGCCCTGAGATGCTGCTCTAATTCTCAGTCTCACTGTCTCACTCTAAATGTTCATGTCACCGGACAGCTTTTGTGCACTACATGAGCAGCAGAGTGGGTTCACGCTCATAAAAGCCTCTGTTGGTTTGACTTGATGGAGCCACGTTCGCTCTGCTGTCCACATTCTGTTTCCGCTCTAAATGAGGTCTACGATAATGAAATCAGCCTGTTCAATTAGCTCAGCTAGAATGCTCGATGAATTTATGTAAGCGAATTTGGTATTTTATGCATGCTCACTGAAAGTTCAAGACAGCGAAGAGTTGTCTTTCCTAAATGTGAATTTTGGGGAATATTGATGGACTGACTGTGTGTTTTGTCAGCCTGAATGTGACCAGAATGCCTAACAGCTCCATTTGTTGGACTCTGCAAGCGCTCGCAGTGAATAAACAACTGCAAGGACTCAAGGTTCTTTATAAGTCTGCAAAAGCCAGACCAAAGTCAGCATGACTGATAATTGCATAATAAAGTGACTGTGTGCACTGTTACTGCATACCCAAAGGTAAGCTTTAAAAGAGCAATCATCAATTCACAGTGCCCAGTGTGAATAAAACTCAAGCCGAGGCAATTAATATTGAAAATTGCTGATTAGTTGATTCACAGTGTCAACAGTTTGTATGATCGAGTGATCGTTTTAATCATTCATCAAGGAAAATTCATGAGTATCTTCTGGATCAGGTTTGTCAAATGTGAGAGTTAACTGCACTACAACATAAATGTTTAGTCCATTAAATGTCAAAACAAATTATCAGAGACAAACAATGTATTTCACTGTCTTTACATCCAAAAAGTCAAAAAGATATCCAATTAACTATCATAAATGACAAATTCACACATTTGACAAGTCTGAACCTGCAGTTGTTAGGCGTTTTGTAATCTCTGTAAAGTGATATCTGCATTTGTATGCAGAATCTGGAGGCAACAGGACAAGATTTTGGTAACAATCTAATTTCCATTTGTAGATAGAGTAGTATTGAGCAATCATGTTTGAGTGGCAAGCAACAGTCCGTGCGGAGAAGCTGAATGCATCGGCCAAAATATAATCTTGGAAACCATCGATTACTGTCTGACAACGGTTAAGCTTTACATTCATTTTTGTTTTTAATCTGCATTCATATGCATACATATATCTGTTTATAAAGATTAGAGGAAATGATCAGTGGATGGCAGAGCAAGTCTTAGCCTGGATATCCACTTGCTCCACTGGATCACATGAAATATTGGCCATTGCCCACTGAAGCCGCCCGTCATCAGACAGATAACCAATGAGTTCAAAGACTGGGCGTTTTGTACTTAAAAAATTATGATATTTGCTGATTACTTCTTTGTTCGACTGATCCATTCAATGTCTAATTTCAGCAAAAATTGAACATTTGGGGGGTTTGGCCTATTGATCAGATGAAAATGTTAGCTTGAGCTCTTTTGTTCTTGGGCTCCTTGTTTATTGTTTTCAGTACAGTTTATCAATTTAAATTAATAAAAATAACTGTTAGTTCCAGCCTTGATTAATGCAAATTATGGGTCCACCCATTTTGGTTTTTCGGATCTGATAGTCTGATAGACAGTATTATTATTATTATTTATTAGTAGTTAATGAGACCAATAAATGTTATTTGGAACTGATATGCATTTACAATAAAAATTCAATATTTAGAATTTGGAATATGACAAACTCCAACACAAACTTTGTTTAATTGCCATTAACAAAAGTTTTAAAGCCCAAGGTGACATCGAATGTGTTGTTTTGTCCAGTCACTGAACACAAAATCCAATAATTTATAATTTACTGTCACATAAGACAAAGAAAACTAGAAAATCCTCATAACTGAAAAGCTGTGAGCAGTGAATGTTTAACATTTTTGCTTCAAAAATGAAATAAATGATTAGTCAATTATCAGAATAGCTGCTAATTAATTTTCGCTCAATGGACTGATCAATTAAGCATTTTACATTATACAACATTAATTCTGAATGCAGTGTACGATACATCTTACATCTAATCTTAACACCACCAAACTTTCAAGCATTTGCACCTTTAATATTAAAAACAAATATTGCATAATGAAATCTTGGACCATCTGCCCTGTAGTTACAAAAACAGTATTTTGTGCCAAGTTCAGGACAGGTGAGGTAAACAAACCCTTCACTTGAACCCATCCCACAAATCCAACACTAAACTCATCTCTTTAATCTAACCTGCAGTGAAGCACACTGCTCCTAATCTTACAGCATCCTCCCACGGGTGGTGTTGGAGGTCGGACAAGTGAGGCATCTTAAATAACCCGTGACCTTAAATTCATCTGAACGAATAGACTGGTGGAGTGGCGGACAGACGGAGAAACACTCAAGAACGTTCCTGCGGGTCCCACTTCACTGTCTTATCTGACATCTGCGCCCTGACCACTCCCAGCGCACATTTACACCAAACTGTGCGAGCAACGTGGGGTGCACTAAAGCTCCCTGATGCTCACTCACTTCTGAATCTAGGGCACGCGAGCGCTCAACACAAAACAGACAGCAGTGGCAGATTTAAAAATAAAAGATTAAATGCTCGTGGGCTGAAAAAAAAAAACACAAATATCTCCCTCTGTCATACAAACGGAAACACTCACGGAAACATTCCTCTCTCAATATAAACTCAATACATGAAAAAGCTGATAAGAATACATGAAATGAAAAGTACATTCACTATTCTCCACACGCTATCGATAAATCCATCAATCCCAGTGTGATTTTATTAAAGCTGCTCTCTTGTTGACTACATACAAAGGGACTTAGTGTCAGATTAATACATTGTTGTGCATTGGAGTGACACACACCTGACAGGATAACACAGGCTCAGTGACGCTCCCTTTGGGGAATCTTATAACGTCACAGGATCAAGGTCAAGGCAGGGGGCGCATTTGAGGAACACCAACGCAACAACAGGTCTTCTTACTCAGTCTGCCAGGATGCATTACACCCCTCAGTCCGATCAGAGATGAGCTCTCATCAGGAAGAGGGAGCGGTTTAATTAAAGAAATCAGCTTCTGAACAATGATAAGAGAGACAGAAATGGGAAAACGGGGAGAATATTAGGGGAATTTAAAAGAGGATGATCGAGGATAGAGAAATAGAGCCGGTGGCAGCTTTGAAGAAATAAAATTGTAGAATCAACAGAGAAGAGGGAGTGGTAACCTTATGAAAGAATGGCTGAAATCATAATAACAAAATGAATTATACATGAGGGAATGGAGGGGAGGTTCAGTTCACTATAATGAGCATTTTTGTGAGGTCGCAGTTTGGTAACCTAAGCAGGCCTTCAAGTGTGTGTGTGTGTGTGTGTAAGAGAGATACTGCTGATTCAGTAGGGATGGGTGAAGGTGACCCTCGCCTGCTCCTGCTGCCTGTCTCACCACCTGATATTGATCCCAGTTGTCCAACTCAGATCTGACTCAAGGATACATGGATTCATTGCCTTCTTGACATTTCAAATATGGCACTGTGTAAATTGTAACTCCTCACGCTATCATTGATTAGTTATTGATTCGCCACCTCAGTCGGAGCCTAACCTCTTAACAGCGGCTTATCCAATCCTAAATTGAATCTCGAAGTATGGAAGCAGCATGGGAATGTTGTTGTTGTTGAAATTTCATATCAGACTCCACATGAACTGTTGCGGACTAAGAATAGAGCCAGCTACAACTGTGGAATCCAAATGCAGTGGCTGGGAGCAAAGGTTTGGACCACAGATGGGAGAATGTGCCTGCGTAGCCCTGCCCTGTCAAGGGTAAACTGCCTTGCACACCCACAACACATAACACACAGCCCACACACACACACACACATGAACACTTTGTTTTCACCACACCTTAAAACAGCAGCATTAATATGCATGATGCCGAAGGACACAGGAGGTACATAATTAGACAATCAACAACTCCCAGCTGACATGCATTACTACGACAGGAGGAGAAATGCACCTCACTTCATCCTCCCCTCTCGTTAGCAGCGAGAGCCGAGTCATGTTCGTACATCGACATGCATTTCCACTCACTGTCTGTTTAAACTTGTTCTGAGAATCAAAAGGAGGACAGGATGAAACCAAAAAGGCTTTGCTTATGGTTATGGTGCAAAACAGGTGCTGTGCTGGAGAAAACAAACAGTGTGAGGACCAGAGCAGCATGTGTAGACAGACTAACACCACATGTCTCTCCTTCCCTTCCAACAAATTAATGATTCATTATAACAGCATAACCTTGACTGCTCTCCGAATCCAAAGCAATGCACACTATTAAGTCAGGGTCAAACATCCATCACTTCAAAACAAGCTCTCTCTGTATCGAGCAGGGACACACCCTAAACAAACAGCAACAACAACAGAGAGAGAGAGAGCTGTGAGGCACAGTGCACACAGGCTTGCACACACACCTGGCTGTGAACTACAGAGTACATTATGCAAGTCAGTCTGTTTCTTGTGGCAAAATGGGCACAGGTGCAACAAACACAGGCTTGTGTTTACATTTCATTAAGACAATTTGCAGAGCTGGAGATTGGAAAGGTAGAAAAAAACACAACTGACAACAGGATCTCAAACTTTTCAAATCATAACTTCATGCAAACACATACACACAACTCAATACGTCTATACTTGTGAGGACCCATGTTGACATAATGCATTCCCCCTTAACCTTACCTTAATCTAATTCTAACATGAACTTAAAACTACGTCTGAACCCTCAAACACGCCTCTGTTCAAAGGCAAGGGTGAAGGTTTTGTTTCAACATTAGGGGAAAGAAATACGAAACGGGGGGTTGGTGGTCGTCTTCCAGAAATCTTTTAGCATCAAACACTTAATTTCCTGCATCTGGTTAATTTTCATGCACCAGTTTGTGCCTTTTCTGCATCAATGTGCAGTATAAAACCTACACCTATGTCTGAAGGTGAGGACCAGCCAAAATTATGAGGACCCTAATTAGCAAAATGTATTCCCAAGCCCTTTACGCTAACCCAATTCTAATTCTAACAAACACCTTTGAAGGTCTGTCCGGGGAGTACATTTTGTTTCAACATTGGAGGGAACTAATATAAAATGGGGGTTTATGGGGTCTTCCGAATTTTGAGCATCAAACACTTAATTTCCTGCATTCTGGTGATTTTTATGCACCAAACTGTATCTTTCTGCATCAGTTTATTGTGGTAATGTCTTTACTTTTGTAGTCCTCTGCCACATTCATGTTATTTTTTGGGGAGGGGGACGGGGTCTGTCCCGTGTCCCCCCTGAAATTTACATCTATGTCCGAAATTGAGGACTAGCCACATTTGTGAGGACCCTTTATTGACATGATGCCTTACCGCACCCCTTACCCTAACCTTAATCCTTAAAACTAAAAACCTATTCCAAGCCCTTACCCTAATCTTAACTATATTTTAACTTAAACCTTAAAACCAAGTCTGAACCCTCAAACATGCCTTTGAAGGTCCGTCTGAAGGCGACAGTGCAGGCGAAGGGGTTTAGAGGTCCTCCACCATAAAATGTTGAGCATCAAACACTTAATATCCTGCATTCTGGTAAACTTTTATGCACCAATTTTTGCATTTACTGCATCAATTTGTCAGTGTAAATGTCTGTAATTTTTAAAGTCCTCTGCTATTCCCATGTTTTTATTGGGAGAGACAAATGCACATAATCTAAATATTATTTGAGATATGTCCCCTGCGTCCTCCTTGAAATCTACATCTATGTCTAAAGGTGAGCAACAGCCAAAATTGACATAATGCATTACCCTAATCTTAACCATCACAACTAAATGCCTATCCCCAACCCTTAAAACACTGTTAGTTCCATTGTCCTCATATTTCCATGCATCCTTTTTGTTGGCATAGATACAGCTGATAAATGGCACTAGAGGGCAAATCAGAAGTTTTACGCAACAAACGAGGCGACGGTGGAGGAGGTTGTAATATTGCAGGCTACGTTTAAACAAAGGCAACATTGTAGATGGTTGAAGTCTCTGTTTTGTCCATATCTGTAAGCTCTCAGAAAATGTGCACAAATACAGACAAAATTAACTCAGTGTAGGACAGAGGGCTCCGTCCGTCTCCATCTCCATGTAACATTGAACATAAATGAGCATTTACCCTGACCGAAACCTGTACCTTATACTAACTTTAACCTTAAAACCAAGTCTGAACCCTCAAACATGCCTTTGAACGTCTGTCTGAAGGCAAAGGTGTAGGTTTTTGTTTCACATCCTAAAGGTGAGGACCAGCAAAAATGTCCTCTTTCCAAAAATGTCCTCACTCTCAGATATAAAAGTCATGGTCCTCACAAAGATACATGTACAATAAGTACACACAAACACACACATGCATGCTGTTACAGGAGGTAAAGGTAAAGTTCATGTCAAACTGACACTTATCCTTATAAGATCTGCCACTGTCATCACAAACCCTCATTGCTCACTCTTTTACACACTCATAGTTTACATGCACACACTCACACTCTCTCTGTCTCACACACACACACCACACACACACTTGGATTACACACAACACATTCTCACATTTCTCATATTTAGGGAAAATACTGACCTGCCTTGTCGCTGACACACACACATTCTTTTCAAGCAGTTCAGCCTTTCAAAGAGGATCCGTTTGAACGCGTCTATATACATCGACCCGACTGAGGTTAAATAATAAACGTGCACTTAAATAAATACGAGCTGTCCAAAGAACAGCCTAGTGCGTTATGTGTGTGATGAAAAGCAGCGTGGGGATGCTGTGATGAGTATATGGCACCACCACCGTATCCCGGAGAAAGTCAGAGACGATGTGCACGGCTGACGGGATATTTGGACAGTGATGCTCTGAGAGCCGTGGTGATCTTGTGGAGAGAGAGAGAGAGAGGAGAGGGAGAGAGAGAGGAGAGAGAGAGGGAAAAATACTCTCACACACATGCACGCACACGCACGCACGCACCACACCACACACACACACACACACACACACACACGCACACACTATCGGGCAAATCTGACAGCGGCCGCTTATAAATTTAGCAGCTGCTGTACTGCTATAGGCAAAACAGCGTGCAGGATGGACAAATATCACGCACAAAAACGTTGGTATTTAACTTGTGAGGAGTACTGAACAATAACTGCTGCACTTTCATTTGACTGGGGAAAATTTCTTACCTTCATGCCGTTTTTTCGGCGTCAAATCCGTCCTGCTGATCTTCCTTTTTGCAGATCGTGCACATTACTTAATTACGCACACATGTTTTGCCTCTTATAGAGCAAATCAAGAGAAAAGGCAAACGTCGCTGCTATCGATCTGACCGGGTAGAGGTGTCATTGAACTGCAGGAGCGGTTGGTGCTTTCAGGGCGCGGAGCGTCAATTGCCGAAGATCAGATCAGATTAGATCAAAACTGTGCGGTCGGTTTGATCACCCTGCTCCCCAAAATGCCACTTTTGAAGTCAACAAACAACGAGAAAAGGCAAATGAGAAGGTTATTATGGGGAAGTTAAGGAGCACAGGGGGGAGGGGATAAAGAGTTAAAAGTACCGCCCCTTATTATTCTCACTCTGTGCACCTGCACCAGCAGCATCACTTTTCGCTTACGAGTTATTACCAGGATTTAAAGGCGTGAGAACCAGATCAAAAGCGTGTGTTTTTCCAGACTACTTTACAGTAGGCTGTTTATCCAGTTATGACAAATGTCAATTGGTTACTGTAACAAATCTTAAGTCTGTAAAGCTGCGAGTGCACTTTAGTTAAAACTTTTAAGAGCTTCATACTTGGGAAAATTGGTCCCATGCAGCAAAGATGAGGGAAGGCGATGAGGCCTGATCATGCACATAATGCACAAAACAGACAATTAATTTATTTAACTGGTACAGGGGCACCGTCTGCACTTTAATCAGTTAAATCAGGTTGCATGCACTGTGCATTTTAAACAGTAATACATTTACTATCATATGTTTATGTTATCACTAACACCACGGTTTTTATTCTGCATTTTAATACCCATTCAATGGCTCTTTTGTTCCTGGGGTTTTATATATATATATTATAATTATAATATATAATGTATATATTATATATATATTTATATTTCAATACCGCTTTTATTGTTGTTTTTTTCTCTCTGTCTCCTGTTTCTATGTATGTACAACAACATCTATTTATCTATGAAGTAACATGGACAAAGCCTAGCCTATATATCTGCCTGAATACACTTGAAACACCTTCCATGTATCAAGTAAAGCGTGAGCTATCATTCCTTTGTTGGTCATTGCTCAGGAAGTTTTTACTGGGAGCCAAATTATCAGCAGAGGTCTCTTCCTCTCAAAAACAAACAAACCCCCTGAATAAAACCAGTAAAACACAGAACAAAGCAGTTTCATGATACAAATCAATGTAACTCTGACACTGTTCGGTTCTGCACAGATTGGCCACTAGCCCAGCACCTACTAATGTGTGTTCACCTTTTTTCTCAGACAACTTAAGATGCAGTCATTTGAGGGTGTTTAACCAGGAGCCAAAGAATTCATAAAAGTCTCATCCTTTCCAAAACATACTTACATGTGTGATGGGTCACAGCCTCACATGATGAGATGCAGCTCCACAATACTGTTACTTCTACACACCATGCATGGATTTGTCTCTTTACTGCACAGTACATTCCTAAGTGCTCTGTGGATTTTAATAAACAAAAAAAAAAAACAATAAAAAAAAAAAAACAACCATAGATTTATTGTTAAAAAAATACAAAAAATCAGAAAGCATTATAACATTGTGTGATTTTATAGTGTATATTATTTGTCTATCACAATGCTTCAGGCTGCATATTTACATTTGCCTTACACTTAAAAACCAACCCAGTAATATATGAAAGGACTGATGAACAGTCTCCTTTTAACCCTTTAAAACCTAGATCGACATCACTTTTCTTGTATTGCGTTCAGATGCACTCCCAAGTATTTCAGCCTTTAAAATCTGAACAAATTGGTTTCTTTTGAAAATATGTGGGGAAAAGGCAAAGAGCAACTTCGCAGGAAGTGCTCCACAAACTGTAAGAAATGGCTAATTTTATATTCTTTTTCTTTAAGTTAGGGAAATATGTCCCCCAAACCAGGTTTATAATTATCATAACTACATGTTTAAATCTTTAATAGAATTATTAGCATTTTTTTAAAAGTTATTTTCAACTATTTTTTGCATTTTATTCCACTTTTTAAGAATGCATTTATTGCTAATTTTGGGCTCATGTCCTCTTAAATTGCCCTTTCCTCTTTTTTGCCCAGGTTTCAAAGGGTTAACACAGTGCGCATACATTCATGTGGCTAATTAGCATACTGCTAGTCTCACCTATGAGCTAGCCAAACTCAGCGTTGCTGCTCAACAAAGACAAAAGGACAGCTCACGCTAATTAACAGGAAAATAACGCAGTAACACGCCATAAAGGAAACAGGGAAATGCATAAAATATTACCTGTAAACAGGGTATGGCAGTGAAATGGCGGTGGGAATCAACATTGGTCTCAGGATAGGTCTGGATAACACCTGGAATACGAGAATAGTTAAACTAGTTTAAACCAAAAGCGAACGTTTTAGTCTCTAAAATAATCATTTTAGAACGAAATAAATCACACTTGGCTCAAAACAGTTAGCTAAAGTTGTTGTGAGTAACTTGCACCGAAAAATACAAAGTATTAACACATAAAGTCTTTTTTTTAAAAATTCAGCAATTATACCAGACCGGCACCAGAACAAAACCTACCTAAGTGCACTCGTCAGCCAGCCCACATACAGAACTGCTTTGCCAATAGACGGCGCTGTTGCACCACTTTGCTATAATTTAACCAAGTATATAAAACACTAATTGAAGCAGTTTCATGTTAAGAATATGAATTTTCTTGTGTCTTGTAGCTGAGGGTTTGCTAACTACAATGGTCGAATGGCCCTATCTATTGTCTAGGTTTGGTTTGTCCTAGTGCACTAAATTGGGAGCTCTTAAAGGGCTCTGGTTTGTCCTTCCTGTGATACTGTAGAAACAGGCAGACTAAAATTGGACTCATATTTTGATATAAATAAAAAAATGAACAATTCTTGTTTTCAAGTCACTAAAGGAAACATACTGATTACAATATTTTTTTTATTTCTGCTAGCATATCCCCCTAAATCCTCCACACTGTAATGCAATAAGACAACCATATGAACACACAAAATTTTATATAGTTGCGTATTGTCAAAAACACATATTATTGTTCTGTTTATTTACTTTTAAATGCATGCGAAATGTATGTCTTTACTGTCCATCTTTCCCTTCTACACTACCAAGGTCGCTCTGTAACTTTAATTCCGGTGCATGGTGGGAAATGTAGTAATCTGTGGAGACTAGAATATAACAAATATAACGTCATAAAACTACAACGACCGGAATTCCGTCCCCCTACTTCTGTCGGTTACAAACAATAATGGCGTCGCACGGAGAAGATGCGGGTTCCCTCAAGTCTCCTGTTTCTGGGGAACAAGAAGAGAGAAAAAACGTTGTCGTTTGGTTTTACTAAAACAGTTAGCAAGTTTAAACCTTCGACTGGTGACGCTGCGATCAAGAAAGATGATAAAGATTACCTGACTGGGATAGATGGAAAAGAATTACAAAGGTAAGCTTCGCATGCTAATGCTAACTAACGTGAACATAACGTTACCGGTATAATGTAATATGTAGATTAGCATAAGCGTAACCGTTATTTTCCCGATCTAATATAGCTTAGCTAGTAAGTTCATAAATTATAATTGGTGATGTTAGTAAGTGAAAGATATATATTGTTGTATCGCCGTGAGTAAATGTTGTTTTGAAGCAGCCCTGGCTGCTAGCTCGCTAATTTCACTCTCGTCCTGCAGTTCAAAACCATCCGAGAAGCCGAAGGAGCTCATCATTCCTCTGATCCAGAAGAACCGCTGGCACCGACCGGACCGAGCGGGAAAGAGCGAACCGAGCGGAGCTAAAACACAGGAGACAAGCCAAGACGGTGACTCTGTGGACGCTCAGGCTGTCAAGGAACTCATTGAAGGTGTGTACATTTACAAGACACGGTGAGATTAGGCAGTATACAACTTTATTTAAAACTTACTTGTTTTTCCCGGGGTAAATTGCTATGCAGCTGTTGCAATACAAAGTGGGCGAGTGCAGATATAACGAGTGTAAATATACAAAACAAAAGACTAAAATAAAATAACAGAAGGTAACGTTGCAAAATATGTGCGTACGCACATACACGGAATGTAACGTTACAAAGCAAGATAACAGTAAGGCGCAATACATATATACAGTGTCAAATCAAGTTACCGCCAAGCTGAATGATGAATATGTCACAACTGCATTCAGATATATTTGTAAAGTGTCAAATCTAAGGTAGTTAATGTTTGAGTTCAAGGGTGCATGGTTAATACAGAATATTCATGATTATGCCTGTGTTTTTATTACTGTCCCATTGTGTCCTGTCAGTGTGTTGTGAGAAGTTGAGAAGGAATTTCCGAAAAATCCCAGAAATGTTCTAAAATCTTAGAAACATCATAAAATCCTGGAAATGTCCTAAAATCTTAAAAACGTCCTAAAATCCCAGAAACATATGGGGCTGCTTCAACATTAAGTCTACAAGACACAGCAGTCCAGAGAAAGAATAAGAGAGAGAGAGAGAGAGAGAGAGAGAGAACAAAGATAACAAATCAGAGTTGAAATGCAGAGTGGAGCCTCCTCAGGTCCCCATGTCTTCGCTGTCCATCTCTCTACCTGAGATAGATGAGTTGTCTCATGAAAAGCTCTTTATACATGTTCAAATTGTGCTTGTAGACTCCAGGAGGCAGCTTGAGCAATGGCAGAATGGCTCTCAGTCAGAAACCAACCTGAACCTCGCCATCCCCCTGTTGATGCAAAACAAAGTTCCTGAGGGCTTTGAGGATGGAGACCACGTGAAGGTGGATCTACGTCCAGAATCTGTAAGTATGGATACAAGGAAGTGCTCTCTAATCCGAGGCAGGGGTGCACAAATAAGATTGCGAGCTTTTCACTGTACTCAGTGATTGTGTCAAGAAATTATAATTCTCAATTTGATCTTTTGGATGAAGTCCTGATTAAAGATTTGCATATATTTTTCTAACTCATTATTAAAGAAAAAGTGTTGCCGTGTTTGGTCAGTTTTCATGGTTAGCTTTTTAGTATTCCTGTCACATAAGCCTGAAAGCAGAAAAGAACTGTGTATTTCAGCATATGCTTTTTTATTTAGTGTTAGAGGACACAGTGTTAGAGAAGTCTTTTTATTAAAAACACTCTTATACTCCTTATTATATTAAAAACATCACGTTGGAAATTTGCACAAGCAACTAGCCAAATGCTGGTAAAATATGCAAGTGGTTGCAATTTTGCTTCACTCACCACCCAAAAAAACAAGGGTAGTCTATTAAGTGGCCGGTGGACAAAAAAGATCATTTCCAACCCTGAAGAACACTGCTCTCTATATCTAGATATTATTCAATACATACACGTGTTGACCTGGGAGTTACCTTTATGCTTTTATATCGGTAACCTTTCTAATAATGGTGGCTTGGGTTTTCTGCCTTGCTCAGGACTTTGCATAGTTGTTGGCCTTTAGTTAATTGTCATTTTTTAAAAAATGGTATCAGATGTGAAGATCACAATGTAATCTGCTGGAGAAGCGTTTCAGAGAGCATATGAAAATGCCTGACTGTACCAAAAAAAATCTGGTCGGCTGGCTACTTTGAGTCAGACACTGAAATTTGAGTGTGTGAAAGTGCTGACGGTCAACTGAGTAGAATAACACCGCTGTGTGCATACACAGCTGTGCGCATGCGTACGGGTGCGGGTGACTTTGTCAGTACAGTAAGGCTTGGGTGGCAGACAGGCGTCAACAGTCTCCCCAGAGACATGCAACCAATCAGATCTCTTTTCTGCTCGTCGGAGGCCTCACGCGCCTCGTCACTGTCATCCCGTATCTGCTCTCAATCACTGCAGATATGTCTGTCAGAACACGAGAGTCAGGGGAAACTTGCTCGCTGTGCCCCGGAGCTCATTTTAATGCAGCATGCTCTGTGAGGCAGAGCTCCCGGGCAACTTCCCTCAGAGGAAAGCCTTCTGTGGAGACGGAGATGAGCGGGGCCATCGCCCTGATGAGGGCTGCTGTAGCTGCTGCCTGGTGACTTCAGTCAGCCCGGGCTGAGTCTGACAGCCTGGAGGCAAAAGGCTGAGTAAGACAGGCATCACAAACTGCCTCTCTGTCAGTTGCCATAGTTTTTTATTTGTGTGTTTCAGTACTCAAATATTACATAAGCACCTGAGCAGTCTGAGACACAATTTATGCATTTATAAAGCAGACTGTGGTATCTGTATTTCTCTTGTTGTTTGAGCTTTTAATATATGTCTCCTGATTTAAAAAAAAATATATCAATGTATTTGTTTTTTAGTCGACAGAGGCAGATTATGAGAGCGTTCCTGTCGAGGCTTATGGACTTGCTATGCTTAAAGGGATGGGCTGGAGTAAAGAGGAGGGCATCGGACGCACATTTAAACAGTGAGTAACAAACTGACCATTGTTTCTCAAAATTTAACATAATGCTTAAAGATAACCTATGCAAGATTTTCCTAAAAACAATATGTAGACTCAGAAATAATCCCTCTCAATCTTCACTTATGGCTCACTAGAAGTGTGGAGTGATGTATTTTTCTGCAAAGACTTTTTCCTCTGCCTGCATTGTCTTATTTTCTGTGTTTGGGACATTTTTTGCATGTACCCCCACAGCACTCCAATGTGGCCAGGACTTTATAAAAAGGTAGCATCCAGGTGCCAGACTGTAAGCAGCAGGAATACAAGTGACACAGCGCCAAAATAATGCAGATATAGAATCAGAATCAGAAAAAGATTTATTGCCAGGTATAGTTCACACAATACGAGGAATTTCTGATTCTGATTCTGATTTACTGATAATAGAGCATATTATAGTTGTAGTAACATGAATACCAATTAAATAGTGTTTGAAATTGTTAAACATTTGAAGTAAATGTGTAAATGCTGCTTTCAATATTGATAAATTTGAACGTTTTAGCACATTAATCTGCAGTTATAACCTAGACTGCATTTGGATAAAAAACCCAAGAAAATGGTCTTTTTCTTTGTTTCTCATGAGAAGTAATTGACATGATCACACTTACATCTGTACTCACGTAGCCGAGTTGCTTCATTATCAAACAGAAGATGTTTGTCTCAAGCTGTCTCCGCCTCCTGTACATCTCTCATATGTCAGTTTCTTTGTTTATTGATTTCATCCTGTTGCTCCGTCTGCTCAGACATGTGAAGCCAATCGAACACCAGCTCCGTCCAAAAGGTTTGGGTCTTGGAGCCGATCGTTCAGCAATAAAGGATCTGGAGCCCGACAGACATAAACGACCCCCCAAGCCAGGCGAGGAGCGAGAGAAGGAGGAGGAACTGGTGATGGGTCCAGGCGGTTGTGTGCTGGTGGTGTCAGGGCCACATAAAGACCTGTATGGCAAGGTAGGGTTGATCTGAAACGTGTTTGCATCCATACTCACCATCTGTTTTTCTCCTAGATAGGAAGTAATGAGCCACACAGCTACCTGTTTTCTAACTATATATTTTCTGTGACTGTGTTTCATTCGTGTGCTGCAGATTGAAGGCGTCGATGCAGATAACGCTCGAGTTGTGGTGAAGCTGGCGATCGGCAGCAAGTCGGCAACAATCAGCCAGTACGCTGTTAAACTGGTCGGGCGGAAGGAGTATGACAAAAACAGCAAAGACCTCAGTAAGTAACTCTGAACTAATGAAAAAGAAAAAATTAACATTTATGGAAAACGATCCAGATGCTGATCTGGATTTTTTAAAATTTTGTTTTCCTTCATATCACTTTAGATGCCAGACATTTATTTTTACTATTTCTTGTCATTTTAAAGACTTAAAAAATAATCAAGAAGCTAACTCACAGACTGATCTGTGATTAAACGAATCGTTAGTTGCAGCATTAGTTGTGTGAAGCACTGACTGGGATAAACAGGTTTATTCTAGAGTGACATTTCAGGCTCTGGGTGGGGAGAAAATACACCAAACAGCAATTCACGGGGTTCCCACTGTCATGTAAAACCTTAAAAAGACACGTTTTCCAGACCTGGAAATGTCACAGGCTTAGTAGAAAAACCACTGAAAGTTTTGGAAAAATCATGGAAATTTTGTTTTAATAAAATTGTTACAGTAATCTTCTGTGGATAACCTTGCATAGAATTTAGCATTACTGTACATTACTGCTTTGATGTGATGTTTTGTTAACATCATGTATGTCTCTTCACATTCATGTGTGTTTCATCTCTTCCTCCATATATGCATGCTAGATGAAATCATATCTGAATCGAGCTCAAATCTAAATATATTTGAAAACATGGGGCAAGAAAAAAAAAAGTGCAATTATGTTATTATTGTTTTTAATTTTCAGTAATCTAAGCTGCCAAGCATAAAAAAAGACAAAAAAACAAGAGTCCCTCAGAATCTCACATTCTCACAACACTGCAGTGTCGGTGTTTGCCAGTATTTCTTGCCAGTGCTGTGTTAACCAGGTTTTTCATCATTGACCAGGTCGCCTCAGTAAAGCCCACAAAGACAAGGAAAAGGAGAAAGAGAGGGAGAAAAGAGCGAGAGAAGGAGCAACAGAGACGAGAGGAGAAAGAGGGGAGAAGTAATGGTCACGAGGCAAAACACAAGTCTTCAGACCGAGGAGGAGGAAGGGATGACAGAAAGAGGAAACAACAGAGAATCAAGTCAAGACAGGTGCATTTATACACTTAAATTGTTCTATTTGTATACATTTGACTACACTGCAGCCTTTCTTATTTCTTTTTAATAGTTAATAAGTTGATAAGGTTTTGTTTTTTTTTCTCTGTAGAGAGAAACCTCCAGTGAAAGAGTCAAGGCGACCACCGGCTCCTCCCTCCTGGCTCCAGAGAGACTTGAAAGTTCGTTTTATAGACAAAGCTTTCAAAGGGGGCAGGTACTACAACTCAAAGGTACTGATAAGCCACCTAAATATCGCATTTGTCAAAATATCTTTTCTTTTTATAGACTCATGCAATCCTCCTTTAGGACGTGGAGTCCAAAAGTTGTGAAGTGGTTGATTGTAGACAAGGGAATTGTGCGTCTTGTCTAATGACGCCCCTAAGCTGCTCTAAAATCAGTGTTAACCACGGCCTCAGGTGGCTTATTGCTTTTATAAAACAATTACTACCTAAACATGGCAATGTTTCATAAAATAAACACACAACAACACAGATACAATAATTCACTGATAAGAAATAATACATATTTTCTGCCAAGCAGTGTCGATATTTTGCCACATTTAGCAGACCGATTGCCAGGCAACACACAAACACATTGGAAAGTGAAAATTCAACAAAAATTTGGCTATATAACCGAGATTTGCAGCAGTACAGGCTTACTAGAATTAGTGTATTATTAATATGCAGGCAGAAGAAAAAACAAAAAATCGCCAAGAAACCTCAGGTACTGCACTGTTCTCTTCTACACTTCTCTCTGCCACGAGAAAAAAAAGAGACATATTTTATACTACAGTCAACATTTGTGAAAAATTGTGTCTAACTTAAATTGATTTAGCTTCATGGTTTTTGTGGATATTTTAAATTTCATTTCAGCAAAACTGAAATTGTAATGTGGTCACAGCTATGTATTTATAGAGTATATATAGAGCTCTGCCAATCATAATCAAGGACTGGAATTATCCATGTGATAATCTAAATTGTTTAAATCACCACGCTTTGTAGTCAGTTACACATTGTGTTTTAATTATTGTTGATTATTTGCATTTTTCTGGAATACATAACATTAAAAGTGTTGCCCTGCCACAGGAAAATTGCACCAAATCTTTAGCTGCAGTGGTGAAATTATTCTAAACTTTTCTTTTTGTTGTCACAGCTTTTAAAGGCAGTGTTGTGTTCTTGTAGATGCGTGTGGAGGATGTCCTGACACCGACTACCTGTGTGTGTCGAACTGAGGAGGGAAGACTGTTAGACGGTGAGTCATCAGTGCTATCTCAGTGTCTCTTGGTGTTAGTTTTCTCTCTTTCTCTGGTGTTTTATTCTTTAATTAGAGTTGCAAAAGAAATTCGCAAAATGTGTTTGAACTAATTTATCAAAGAAATAATCAGTGCCTTGTTGACAAAGATCATGCTTATATAGATACTTAAGCTACATTTCATATTACTCAGATTAACAGCAGTGTTGCCATAATAACATTTTTAAATAACCACCTGATTGTTTTTTGTTGTGGCAGATGTGAGGCAGGACATGCTGGAAACCATTGTTCCAAAAAGTGAATATGATTCTATAATGGTTGTACTGGGAGAGCACAGAGGACAGGTAAGAAAGCATCATCTGTCCTGCAGTGTGTACAGTGCTTTGAATTGTTAATATTTAGAATATTTACATTTATTTGCTCAGATCGGCCGTATTCTCCAACGGGACAAGAACAAGTGCAGAGCGATGGTGCAGCTCGACCGACACGAGGAGAAAGTGTTCACGTTGGATTATGACACCATTTGTCACTATGTGGGAGCAGCGGACCACTGAATCAAATATCCCTTTTTTTTTTGTTCCATCTGAAATGTCTCGTTATATTGAAAAATTATGAATTTTAAAGCAATTTTGTAATAAAACACTGTCAAGAATTTATTTGTACCTTATTACAAAATCTGCCAGCACACCATAAAAAAAAGTTCCAATGAGTCTTTTTCACAGTATTCTTTAAATTTATTAGCAAATGAAGTCCACTAACGGCTTTACTAACAACAAGGAGGTCAATCTTTAGGTCATATAAAAACATATTTACAACTGCTCTACATGAATGAATGCACCGATGGTGTAAAAGCTCAGCACTCAATTTCTGACATGTTTCAGAATGAAAAAAGAATTTTGAGATGTCCGTCTGTAACGCCAAATGTTAAGATGTGAGCAAAGGGAAAACAAACTGTACAGCTGTGTATTTGTTGTTTCCCAGGAGTCCGGTTTACTCCTTGGGTATTTGGTTTGCTGCGTTAGCCCGAAGTACGGCTCCTGGACTCGGGTACGGCCGCTGCTGGAACAGAGGCCCCGCCGCTGTGGTGTCTGCACCCGTCTTTGCTTCATTTCGCTTGGGCAGACCACTTGACCATGTGCCCCTGTAAAGATAAACGTTTGTTTTTATTAAATAATTTGGTTTATACGTTCTGCTCATACCTTAAAAGGAGCTCTGAAGGAACTTCGTAAAGTCTGAGAAAATCTCAGTTTGCTTTAAGACACTGTGACAGAAATCCTGCTTTAAAACACAATTATGGAGTTTGGATTATGTTGCTGTTTCCCAGGCAGGAACAGTCTAATGAAAAGATGCATTGAGCTGTATTGTGGGAATTGTACAATCCGGAGTCTTTTCGAGCTTCAGCCTAGTATCACATAGCTAGATCTATCTCACGCTGTGCCAGCGCTGGAGAAAGATCTGGCTGAACCCATCATAATTCTGCACTACAGGGAAAAAAAAACACCACGTTGTTTGTATTTCTTTTAACCAATCACAAACATCTTGGGCAACGCAAAGCCAAGAATGCAGCGATGACGCCTTTGCAAAATAGTGTCTGAAGGGAATTTGTTTTGGTGGAATATTTGAATGTGGGGAGGTGAGCTCTGCTGCTAAAATGGCTTAATTCTCAGAAGAAAACACTACCTAAAATATCATAAAACATTTTAGCCAGTAGGCTGCTAGCTTGGAGGTTGTTGTTTCACATATGGCTCTAAAACGATTTGGTTTTGCGAGACTAGTGTTACATATCAACAGGGAATCTGAAAACAGCGACACACAGTTAACAGAAGAGGAGAATTCTGTCTGAAATAGTCGTCCAATGGCAGGCTTGTACACAAAGTCTAAATCCTGTGAGCCATACTGGTCGAGGATGCACCGATTAATCGGCCGAACATCAGTGTCAGCTGATTTTTGCCTTGTTGACTGTTGTCAGTCTATCTGCAAATGAGGTGACATTCACTGATGGCAGTGGCTGATGTTTATCTGCTGTGTCACATCAATTTTGCGCTGGCTAAATGTTGTGGTGGTTATTTGCCGTCTGGTACGACGTAAGAAGGCAACAGCTGCTGTGCGCAGATGTGTTTTTTTTTTTTACGTTTGCTTTCAGCGAGGAACTGTTGAGCTCTGTGTCTCCCATCCTGGATGAGAAGACAAAGAGACTGTTTGTTTTCTTCTTTTTTAACAATAATGTTCAGAGAAAGAGGCGCACTGTAAATAAACGACAAAAAAGACTGGTATTAGTGTTGGCCATCAGCCAAGTCATTATTTTAAACAACAGTTTCAGTTTTGGCCCAGAATCACAATCAGGTGATTGACGTCTGAATATTTCAGCCTCCAGTGATTTTATTTTGTTCTGTTTCTCCAAACTTAATGGAAGTGCGATACTAAATTTCTGGACTGCTCCTTTAAAGAAAGGACCAAGCCAATATGTGATTATCATGACTGTAAATACTTTACCTCGGAGCATCAGAATAAGCACTCGGATCCATTGGGTCCATCTCATCGTCTTTTCTCCCTGAAAAGAAGATAAAAATGTAAAATTCGCTCATGTGAAAAAAAAAACGTTATTAATTTGAAAATGTTTGTGCTGTATGATACAGATGTAATTATTACCTCTTTTGCTCTTGCTGTACGGTGCTGTGTCTTCTCTCCTCTGTTTCCTTCTGTCTCTGTCCCTCCCATCATCCCTGTCTCTGTCTCTGTCCCGGTCCCTTTCTCGATCTTTGTCTCTTTCCCGCTCTCGCTCTCTGTCCGGCTTCTCATACGACCTCTCGACTCTTTCATCTCCTGCCTCAACTGAAAAATAAACGTGATAGTCATAAAATAAAGTAAACACAAACTGTTTTCTGAGATTATTTGCCAACTGATGATCAGATCCGCAATCATTTGTGTGTCAAACATGAGAAGAATAACAGACTGATAAGATTGCAATAATAGATCAGAATTGTGCCAAAATGTTATGTTATGGAGGCCTCGTAATGTCATACCTCTAACTTTCTTGGCAGGTTTTGTTACCACTGCGTTTGGGTCATTTGGGGACAACCAGGCCACCAAATCTGTCTCCACGTTCCAGTAATAAGGAAGCCCACTGTGGAGAAAAGGAAAAAGAAATTAAATTTGTTTAACTTTAAGAAATAACATTTAATAATCGATGCTAAGTGATGATAAATAATTTCATTCGGATATGTATTTGCTGATTACAAATACACTAGAAGTCTGTATAGCAGTAGTTATAGTGTAGTGAAGTAGTAGTACAATCATCAAATTTAAAAAAAAACAACAAAATACACAGTAGCAGAGTGGTTAAGATTTGTGTTAAGTATTAAAAAGAGAAATTATGACAAAATAATCATGAATACAACTTCTTGTAGACAGCAGGTAAACATACCAAGCAGGGTCGAACACTTTATACCAGTTCGGTGGGAGATTCTCCAATCTGGTGGATTCATAATCTACGTTGTTGTCATCGTAATCTTCAGCAATAATCTCCTCATCTGCCTCTGGATTAATTGTAGGAGAACATTTGTTGCATTACACATGAAAAATACATGAAACATATAGAAAAATGTCTGACTTTCATGTGCAGGAGGGTTTTCTTGTAAAAGATTTTGTTGTACCTTGGTCTGACGGTTTAACAATCCCTCTCTTGGCCAAGCGGGCCAGCAGTGCCGGAGGGAGAGGCATCCTGCAACAGAGAGAGGAGAGGATTAACTGATGATGATGATGATGATGATGCAACTGAGACTGCAAACCTTCATCCACTGACTTCAGCAGCTGGAAGCACAGATACACAGATAATGACCTCATTCCAAAACAATAATACTTCATATCATACTACAATGATACTACAATCATCAAAATATGATGAAATTGACAAGGAGCTTTATTTTTAACTTCTTTTCATTTTTCATTTCTTTTCTTTATGAACAATAATAAGGAAAGCAACTAATATAACAAGGATCCATGTTGAATTTTAGTGAAATAAAGCACAACAGCATCAGAAAACATGTTTGTTTTCCCTAAATAAATCATATTCACTCAATTTTGTTTAATAGCGTATTCTTCCCTCAGTGATCTAAACATCACCTGCAGTGCCTCTATGCCCCGTAGTTTGGGAACCACTGTCCAAAACTGTGATGATTAATCTTATTGGTGCATATACTATACTATATATACTTTTGTATGCAGCCTACTTTCGAAGGTAAATTTTATTTTTGTCTGTATGATGCCTCTCTGTTGTGCTGTGATTTGTAGGTCCTTTTTATCTTTAAAGTGAAAAATTTAAACACAGGAATGTAAAAAGCTGTAAGATATTGCAATGTATGTTAGTAATTAAAGTAAACTATGCATTATTGTCAGTTACTGTTTGAAAATACACTCATCAGCAAAAGCGAAATAAAAAGCCAACCCCAGATTCACTCTTGTTTGGCATTTCGGCTCTCGCTATCTTTCTATAAAGCTCTGACCTCACCTGAGCGCTTTAGGGGTGCACACAAACAAAAACGTCCCCAGCACAGAAAATATGAAGAAAATAATAGGCAAATAAACACAGAGTCTGCAGAAAAACACACCACCACACATTTGTAGGAGGCCAAAGAGTGATGACTGATGTATATGTTGTTTTAAGAAAATTATGCATTGTTTATCTTTAAGGTAGATAAGATTAGTGGACACACAAACACTAAATTAAAGCTTTTCTGTGTGTTTGCCATCCCTGAATGAGTTAGTGCCCCACTTAGGCCACAAAACTCTGACTCTATTGTCAATCTGTATCCTCTATTGTGTTTTTAAAGAGACAATATTATCCATCAGGAATGTTGACTCTTCTGAGATGTATCATTTGATTTAAGAAAAGGTCACTGAATCAGGATGAAACGCCTAAATGGATGAAAACTCACTTTACTGATGGCAGCTCTGGTCTCACCATTTCTCTCAATGGCTCTTTCTCCCCTGCATGCTTTTGTATGTTACATCTGAGGCTCCCGGTGATACGTAAGTTTGTGTTAGCATGCTGCTTTTAGCTGCTCAGGTTTGATCAAAGTCATCTTTATAGATAAAGGAGATCTGAATTTTGAAAATATTGGCTTTATGCACAATAAAACGTTTATTTCCACAAAATAATCTCACCACCCGCCCGGGGACTCCAGTGGCAGCAACTGGATGATTCAAACACCGCACACACCTGTAAACACCCCCAAAACGACACAGCTACACCACCTACACTTAAATGAAGACTTTAGTAAATGAAAATCACTTAAATATTACCTTTTTTTAAAATGAAAATCGCCTCTTTGAGAGCGGACGAAGCGACGACTTCCCACAGCAGCACGCCGCGCGCGCAGTGATGACGTAGGAGCACTGTACTCTTGACGAAAACAAACATGGAGGAATACGCTCGTGAACCCTGGTGAGATTAGTTTTAAACATTTCGCTTTTCTTTTGTTATATTTTCAAATTTGTCAGTTTCGGATGTAGTTTCGTCTCTTTACCGTCACATTGAAGCTGTGGTGAGACTGAACGTCGAGGCTCTGACGGTTAGCCTGTTAGCTTAGTTAACGGTCGGAGATAACGAGATAAAGCTGCGGTCAGTTTGAGCCTCAGAAACCTTTGAAGGTTTTGTGTCTGTCTTTTAACTGACCGCTGAAGGTGTAACAAACTTAAAAATACATCCCTGAAATACAATTCACACGTGTTACTCATATAATATTGTATAACTTAGTATAAAGTCTCCACTGACCGACAGCAGACTACAGTAACAGTCACTAATGTTTGCTAAGGACACATCTTGGGACCAGCTCCCAGAGACTCGAACCTGTGATATTATTACTGGCATATTTAGGGTCTTGTCCTTGGCTGTGGTTGTTTAAATAATTGTACTAACTTATAAGAATAGATACTTGGTTGGTGCATCAGCACAAGGACAGAACAGTACAGAAAAATAGAGAAAGTAAAACATAACAATTAAGAGGTAGATTAAACTAGAATAAGAATAGAAGTTAAAAAAAAGAATCAATGCAAGTAAATTAAAAGGCAAACGTCACAGCAGTGTGCCCTGATAGATAGATAGATAGATAGATAGATAGATAGATAGATAGATAGATAGATAGATATTTGAATGTCATGTTGTGTCATGTCATACACATCACAAGATAAGATGAGCTAATCCTTTATCAGTCCTACAATGGAGAAATTTGCATCATTAAAGCAACCAGGACATTATAAGCAAGCAAAAGAACAATATAAATAGTAAAGATAAAAAACAAAACAAAAAATGAGGTGCCGAACTCAACAGTTTAACATACATATACCAATAAACCTAAACAATAAAACCAGTAGCTGGAGAAGTGAATAATGGATTGTCCTGTGGGAAAACAGGTAGATAGTTGCAGATAAGTATCCTCCATGCATGCACCGTGCCACACCATAAAAACTGCTAAGGAATGGCTAAAGTTGTGTGACAAAGAGCTCAGGTCCTTAACCTGGCCTACAAAATCCCCAGATCCCAATCTGATTGTCATCTGGGAGTTGTGCTGGTATCCTATCTCACAACCGACAGGACCCGAAAGATCAGATGCCAATGCCCCGGTATCCTGTGTCCATGCCTTGACAGATCAGAACCAAGTCTGATCCAAGAAGACCACATCATGGATCAGGGTTCGCATGTCCCACATATGCTCAATCAGATTGGGCTTTCTGGAATGAGGAGGCCAGGTTGATGCCCTCAGCTCTTTGTCATGGTCCTTTGGCTATTACGAAGCAGTTTTTATGGTGTGACATGGTGTATTGTCCTGCTGGGGGGGGCACTGCCGTCAGAGTGCTGTTGCCTGTTCAGGGTGAGTAGAGCAAATATGAAAAGAAAACTACATTACATATTTTTTCTTGCTTTCACATTGTTTCTTCGGCTGTTCTTAATGCACCCCTGCAGTCCCTGGAGGATAGTGGATGACTGTGGAGGGGCTTTCACCATGGGCGCTATAGGAGGAGGGGTGTTCCAGGCGGTCAAGGGCTTTCGTAATGCCCCTGCAGTGAGTTCACCACATAAAAATAATGCTAATTACTATTTGCTCCAATTCTCTTTGCGTTTTTAAAGGCAGATTTCAAAGTACTTTAATGTTTCAGGGTGTCGGACACAGACTGAGAGGAAGTGCAAACGCAGTGAGAATAAGAGCTCCACAGATCGGAGGTGAGAAAGTTGTCTCATCTAACCATCTAACTTATGTCCTTAACTGTAGCTCTTGAAGTCTTAATGTGCTTATTTAGCATTTGAAAATAAAATATATAGAATCTGTCCTTGTCTATGTTAAATTGTTACATGCAAAAGTATTTGTTGACTCTCACCGGCTTGTTTTCGGTGGTTTTGCAGGTAGCTTTGCTGTTTGGGGAGGTCTCTTCTCCACTATCGACTGTGGTTTAGTTCGCCTGAGAGGGAAAGAGGATCCCTGGAACTCTATAACGAGCGGTGCGCTGACCGGGGCCATCCTGGCAGCACGCAGTAAGAGGAAGCCCATAATATCACAATGACCCTGTCATCACATTCCTGTGTCACTGACCACAGCAGATTAACTACTGTGATTCAATGAATTTTATGTTTTTTCTCCAGGTGGGCCTTTAACTATGATGGGCTCTGCCATGATGGGGGGGATTTTGCTTGCTCTCATCGAGGGTTTTGGGATCCTCCTCACCAGATATACAGCACAGCAGTTTCAGAACCGTAAGTGAAGTGAATTGGCTATAATCATTTTTTAACTATGCATCCCATGATTACTTGTATGTGAAAGGTGTCACTGGTACAGAGAGTTATCACCTCCACAGTCCTGCTCAGCTCTACAGTGTTTTAGCAACTTTCACCTCATAGTTTTTGTTTTCTGGTCCAAAATTTGACTGATTTGATTCACTGTCACTGCTCTCTTAATGTCATTTTCAGCAAAAAAAAAAAAAAAAAGCTACCTGCCTAGCAACAAACAGCAGACAGAGAAAGTTGGAAACTAACTTGTGACCATAACGGAACAATTTGCTATTAAAGAGGCAGATATTTCCCTTAGTTGTAGACCAAAGTTCAGCTAGGAGGAGAGTGAATATTGCACTTACTTTCACCAAAATAGGCAGATACATGACTGCAAATGAATAATTATTCATGGTAATGTCGCTCCATATCTGCTAAGTGTGTTAACAGTTGTCTAACAAGTTCCCCATATGGACTTAAAAGGTGATGATTATTCAGTGTTGTGTTCACACCTTGTTTCTGCTGCCCCGAAGTGCCCAAAAAGTAATCACAGACTTTTTTTACAGCAGGCATTATGGCTTGTTAGGAAAAGCGCAGGTGAAACTGGTAACATTAACGATGGCTCAGTTCCATTAAGTGTCCCAGTAAGCTTTTCCAGTGAACCAGTGTGCACAATACCAGAGCCTCCCCTAAGTGCAATGCAGCAATCTCTGATGTTATTAAACACACCTGTGCTTTTTCTACTATGATCAGGCAAAATGTATGCAGTGAAAACGGTGTGTTGCAGATTAAAATGAAAAACAGCAAAATCATTCAGTCTCTTAAAGCACTCTTGCAATGCAATTAGAGTCTCGGGTTTGATCTGTTCCTCCTGAACACAAGTACTCTCTCTGCATTTTGCTAATTACCCACTTATGCAAAGCAATAACCATTAGTGAATGACCACAACTATGAGAAAGGCCTTTTTAAACAGATAGAGATCATTCAGATTTTTGTGTTTTTAGTATTACTGTAAAATCACTGGTCAAATATAGAAAACGGGACATCAAGGGACCTCCAGCAGTGTGACAGTGGTGTGAAATAAGTAGCTGTCTTAGTAATAGTCCTGCAGAAACCACAAACAAAACAATATTTTATCTGTACTGTGGTTGCATGATGCACATATTTGTACACATTTCTCATTTCTATTTAATATGTATCTATCTGTGTACATTGTATTGTCTATTGTAGCTCGATGCACATTTTTTTAATATATTTTTGGGTTTTTTTTTTTGTTTTCTTGGAATTTGTTTCTGATATGATTTGGACCAGAAATGCCATGTTCTAAGTAAGAGCTGACTGATTGATGTCATAAAATCTCTTTGCACCTACATGTGGAGGATGCAAGTTTCTGCATTTTTTTCGGAAACCTGTAGTTGGGTGAACCTTTTTCAGAGCAGACATTTTGACCTATTATTGTAGAAAAACCGCAGGTGTTACAAATGATGACGCTAATTATGGCTCTGTTCTGTTCTGTTCTTGAAACTGAAGGAGCTAAACCGTCCCATGTTTTAATAAAATAAGGCCAATTTTCCCAGGTCTCAAAAAGTTAAATACATCATTTGACTTTATTTCCATCTATGCTGAGCAGGTTTTGTATAAAGGAATTAAAAGTCTGTCCCAAATATAAGCCTACTGAGTTCAGTGGTTAAAGTAAAAAATAGCCTGGGCTATTAATGGCAGTTTTAGGGTATGTTTTAATAGTGGGAAAGAGTGGGAAAAAAAAGTGGGAAAAAAAGAAAATATTATGTTTCTTTAAAAGTCATGGAGAAGTTTAGAAATTTTATTCATGAAAATATGTTGGAATCCTGTGGACAGGAGACTATACAGTATGTAAATGTCAAAGTGCACATATATTGTATCTCTTGATACCAATACCATGACTGAAGGGGATACTGCCGCGGAAACCAGAGAAAACGACTTGTTTTTTGTTTTTTTCAGCTACTCCGTTTACAGAGGACCCCAGTCAGTTACCTCCGAAGGACGGAGGTCAGCAGCAGCAGCAGCAGCGGCAGCAGGGGGGGCAGTTTCAGTAGACAGCAACAAGGACTGAGACCAGCTGTAAACGCAGTGAGTCAGAACAGAGAGAAGGGGGGACACGAGACTTTAAAACAGGTATCAGGAGGAGGTGGAGATACTGGTCTCTACAGTGTTGTCAACTAGTCGCACTATGTGCTTTTACCTCAGGGGCAAATTACTGTGAGTTTTAGATATTTATGAGTGAATGTTTGTATGTGAACGACAAACCTCACATTTGCACCTCCAGCATTTCATGACACATTTTCTGTATTAACGGTTATTCTGTCTTCACTGTTACCTTTTTTGGTTCAATTTGGAATTTTGAAATGTATATCCAAACACGAATTTGATTACATAACATCCAGGCAGCAATTGTATATCAGAGGAATCGTTTGACATTTTTGGAAACACACTTTTTCACTTTCTTGTCAAGAGTTAGATAAGAAGATCACTCTCAGGAGCCAGTTGCCAAATAAGCTGACCATAAAGAATGGAAACAGGAGTAAACAGCTGGCCTTGCACTGTCCAAAGGTAAAAAAATCCACCAAACAGTACCAGTATATGCCACCAATTAACATGTTAGAACTTGTTTATTTAATCCATACAAAAACCAAAGTGTAAAAGACAATTTGTCATCACTGTTAGGTTGCCAGGCAACCAGTCGAGTTTGCATCCATCTTTTCATGTAACTCATGTAGGAAACGAAGAAGCGTACGTCCCAAAATGCAAAACTATTCCTTTAATCTTCCAAAGATCTTACACTTGTACGCACAAAGCATGTTTGCTCAGTGAGGTTGCACTATGGAGAGTGTTATTTTGAGAATATGTTTCTAAGTCTTAAATTTATGTGTCAGCTGTGACAATCAATGCAAAGAACTGCGTGTGCTTTTAATTGATGTGTGTGCTATAAGACGTGTCTAGGCTCAACAAAACCTCATTCCACTCTTTGTTTGCAGTTTCTCTTAAAGGAGTACTTCACCCACAAGGTGACCATTTGTATATCAATTACCCACCCCTTGTTTTGTTGAATTTGTGAAGATTTCTTTGTTTTTCTTGCATGCCTCCAACGATTAATGTCGAATCCAACAACTGAGGAAATTCTCAGTACTTTACAAGCACATGCATATTCTCTAAAATTGTACTTTTAAGATAACTGGGCAAGCAGGTGCATTTGAACTCTGCTCTGTACAAACCATAGAAATAAGATGGGAGTAGAATGGATTACCATTCAAATAAATGTAGCAGGTTTGTCAGAGCGATGGCCATTTTTGTACGTACTGTTGCCATTGCAGTTGTTGTAGTGGGCTATTTTCTATATAAAATAACCAACTTGTGGCAAGTCATGAACTAACTGAGTTGAGGTTTTTCAGAAGCGACCAAATGAGAAAAGAGTAACTTAGATTTGTGTATGGTTGTATTTTTCTGTTGAAGCTAAGTAGATACAAGAACAGGTCAAAACCAGAGTTCTCAAACCAGGGAGCGTGAGACACTTAAGGGCCGCACTGACATGTTCACACAACAAAAAAAACATTATTTTCAATTATTTTTTGTCAAATGACCCCAGCAAAAAGTTAAAATGTCTGATCTACTCTCATTCTATTTCTGTAGTTGACATGCTCGCTGTGGTGTGCTGCTTGAATGTGGAAGTGAATTGATTACTAAAGTTTTGGTGGAAATACATGTGGTTTTAAAGTACCGATCATGAGGGGAAAAATGAGTTTTGGATTATACTGCACAAGTAGTATGAGAGTTTGTAAAATAGTTTTTTGACATAGTTTTGCCACTCTTAAACAAGGTCCCCTTTGACTCTAGTTCATCAAAACATTTCTCAGTTTTGGGGTTCGTCATTCACCATGGAGGCATGCGAGAAAAACAAATTTTCTTCACAAATTTAGCATAACATGGGGTGAGTAACTGATACACAAAGAAAACATTGTGTGGGTAAAGTTTTCCTTTAATAAGGTCTTGCCTCTCCTGGCAGCTTCTGTAATTTTGAATTTATGTTGAATAGTTGTCATCTTGCGTATTAGATGAATGAGCACGAATTATGAAAAATACGAAAGGATATTTTGGCTTGAATTACTCATACATGCACCTGTAGTCACTTTGATTGCTGCAACATTCTTCATTCAACCAAGCACTTTTTAAACTCCATCTCTCTGGTTTCTTAAAATAGTAGCATATGTCACAGGAGAGAGATGGTGCAGTATGATCCCCTTTTTTGCTGTATAAAAAAAACTGTATAGAATGAATCCTTAATTTATTGTGTTAATATATTTATCTTGCAAAAGCTGATTGAAACAATAAAAGCATCAAATGTCTTTTAAGGCTTGAGATTGTGTTTTTTTAACATGTCTCTAGCTTTAGAAAACCTTAAATTATGCAGTGACATTAAAATAATTGCTGACAATATTGCACCTGCGCTCAATCAAAGTGTTTCTATTTACTGTGAAATATCGCCCCCTGTCGCCTCTCAGCCGGTACTGCACCCAGCGGCTGCTTCTGTCCAAGGTCCTGAAATACTCTCATACTTGAAGTAGTGACCCATCCTAAATTTTGTCCTAACAATAGTTATTAATGTTCCTTTACATGGTCAAAGTACAACTTTGCAGCAAAGCTCCACAGAGCCTCAGAGTCCCTCCAGAGTTTACCTGCGCCTTCTGGAAAGATTTCCACTGTCATCCTTTTAAACGGCTCAACTAGTTTAATCCCGCCGGCTGACCACCGCGGATACGGGGACGCGTTTGTTTTAGTATCCCCTCACCGTTATGTGCCTGCGGAGATAAAAGCAATTCTTATTTCCACGTGTCAGAAATTTGCAGAAATCGGCTTTTATTGGATTTCGAGGTGGCAGGATGGCCCGGAGCCTCTGCGCTGCACCGGCGCGCTGCGTGCGGATATGAAATGACAGTCAGCAGATGGTCCTTTTATTTTTACCCCTAGAAAGTTGTGTCTTTTGGGGGGCAAATTCATATCTGTGATCCTTTAGGCGTCGCAGATCCTTTAAGGAGTTGATGGTGGGTTTTCTGAAGTGATTTCGTGGTGTTAAACTGCGGACATGGACGGGGCAAAGAAAGGTAGGAACTCCTTGTGTTTTGTTAGCGCACAGAATAGCGAGATTGTGCATATTATTCCTGCAAAGTTATGCACAACAAATTAGTAAAGCTCTCTATATGCTGACGTAATATCATTTGAAACTGTTGGTGGAAAAATAACCTTTATTTCTGATAACATATCTGCATATTAAGTGACAGTAATACAGTTTATTCTGATAATAAAACATGTTTGCTGCAATTAAATTTAAAGCACACGTATTTTTTACAATAATTAGACCGCTCACACCACACTTAATATTTCCACAATAAACACTTGTTTTATGTGCCTGTATCTCTAGCTCCTGTGAGGTTTTTATTTCACAGGTGAGATAATAAATGCACCTGCAGGCTTATTATTTGTGCAGAGCCTTCTCAACAGGTGATCATGCGCCTGCTTTGGGAGGATAGTGCTGGGCTAAGTGCCACTGCTACTTCTACTAAAGAAGTAGGTCACATCTGGTCTGATCATATGAGGCCTTGAGGACAGAATACCTGTCTGTTGCCACAGCCATGTGTCAAATCCTTCTCTAATTGTGTTGGATAATAAACTTAGGCTGATATTAGCAATAATATAATCACATGATATAAGAGGAAACTAAAACAATAACTGGGCGCAGAGTTTTTTTTTATGTTTTAAGTTTGAATGGCAGTAAACATATCCACCAGTACAACATTTCTCTATTACACTGTGAAATATGACAAGTTGATCTTACTTAAAACATCCCGCAAACTGATTGCCTTGAAAAAGTAAATAAAACTTTAAATTTCATTTTGTGTTTACTCTATATCTTAATGTTAAGTTTACTTGAAATATAGCCTCACTTTCTTAATTTTGTGAATTTATAATTTAAAAAAATGACAAATTAAATAACCTTGTTCCTTGTAAGTGTAAACAATATTCAGTAAACCAAATTAGTCTGATTTAACTTGAATATGACAAAGAGGATTTATCCAATGATGAATTTTGGAGATCTGCAAGTTCTGTTTTCTTAACATGTATAAGAATATACTAATATAACTGACTAGTTTGCAGCCAGCAGAATAAAGATATACAGCACAGCATTCAGCAGTCTGGTAAATTGAAGTTATTAAAACTTAAAAGATTGATTTAGATAAACCGAATATAACTAAATTTTAAGTAAACTCAACAATTACTTGTAAAGTAAACATTAACTGAGATTATTTACTAAACATAAAGTTTTACCCGTAATGCCCATATTTTACCTTCTTACTTCGGATGCCCAAAATCACAGAATAACATGTTTTTGTTGTTGTGTTTTCAACAGATGCTCCCCCTGTGGGGGAGGCAGGAAAATCAGACACCCTGGGGTCCACTGGCTCGGCCAGGAAAAGGGGAGGGGGGGCCAAGAAGGCGATGCAGGCGAACAAGTCCGCCCTCAGAGCCCCCCGAGCCCTCTGCTGCCTCACCCTCAGCAACCCCATCCGCATGGCAGCACTGGCCCTGGTGGAGTGGAAATATCCTTCTCTGAGTCGAGGCACAGTGGTTTGTGTTTATGCAGGCAGTCCTGAATATGATACAAATGTGACATATGTGCATTAGAATATGATTTAAAGTTTTATTATGCTGTTATCTTCCTGGAAAGATGCATTCAAGATGCTTGTTGTGCCCTTAACTGCAATCCTCAAGCCCTTTGATATTTTCATTCTACTTGCCATTTTTGCCAACTGTGTTGCTATGGGCGTCACAAAACCATACCCCGATGATGACTCCAACGCTACCAATCACAAACTGGTGAGTTCCCAGTAAACAGATGCACAGTAGTTTAGCTTCACTTGAGTCTTTGACTTGTTTTCACAGTAAAGAACTCATGAACATGGTCTGCTGAGCAAGGCACAAACACAAGCTTAGGTTATGTAATATCTCATAGAAGAGATTAATAATTTAATCACCACAAACTTGACGCTGACTTGCTGGAAAAATATTTATTTCACCAGTGTGTTCTGGACCCTTTTTGACATGGTGTTTTATCAACAAGCTTCTAAAAGATGCTGCAGCTCTAACACAGATACTTCAAAATAAAAGTACACAATCAAAGTTAATAAATCCCACAATAAATCACAAAAAGAAGTGTAAAATACAAAAACCTGAGTGAACAGCCTTCCTCTTTAGAAAGAAACTAAAAGTAGTATGTCTGGTTTTAATCCAGTGGTTAAGCACCTTCCATTCATTTGTATGAATGATGCACTCTTACAAATCACGCAAAGATGAATAGATACATAGATCAATCAGTGAGAGGACGTGTGAGGAAAAAAAGCGTTTGAAGAGAAATGTTAGACAGCCCGACAAGGAGCATAACACATGAAGTGTAAACTTCAAACAGATGCTGAAGCTCTTTGATCATACGGAGCTTTCTTTATCAAACCTATGAAAGAAAAGTGAAACTGAAGGTATGAGAACTTGATGACTTTAAGGAGAATAAATGACACTGTTGTCAGAGCCACAATGTGTGAATATAAGCTGATTTAAATATAACGCAAAATGTAGTACCTACACCTTAGTCTAATTCAAATTACAAGATGTCATCGAGATGTAATCCAGTTCAAAACAGTCACTAAAAAAGTTTAAAATACATTGAGTCACATGGTAGAAAAACTATGTTCTCCACATGTCAATCACTCAATTAAAGGCACTATCATTATCATACACACGCATTTCTCTTTGTACATTTTAATTCATTACCAATGTTTTACACAGTGTCTGGAAATAATTTAGCATGATATTTAAATTTTCTTATATTCACACGTGTGTTAGCTGTTAAGGGGAACTTTTAGTAATTTCGCTGCTCATCACATGAAGCCCATTTTAGCTTATTTTAAGCTCTGTGTGTTCTTATGTTCCTGTTTCCGAGGATTGACTGTCAGTAAGAACATTTCGTGATTCTCCTGAGATGATTTTGCTTCTAACGTCCCTTGAGACATTTCAGGACACTGATAGTTGTATGTATTGCACGGGGTTCCAGCGGATCCTTCAAAAATCTTAAAAGACATTTAATTAAGTGGTCTAAAAATAATCCCTTAATTGGTATTAAAATGTCTGAAATAAATCTTGCAAAATGGTTAAAACATGCAAAGTAGTATTTTATTAATTGTTTATGTAGCAGGGCATTGGGTGGCTCAGTTCATAGAGCAGGTGCCTGATGTGTGAGGGCGGTGTCCTTGCCGCAGAAGCCGTGGGTTCGATTCTGGCTTGCGGCCTTTTGCTGCATGTCACATGTTTCTTTAATTGTTGGTTAGTTCAAAATTAGTCTTTAAATTTATTCCAAATAGCACAAAAATGTCTTAAAACGTCTAAAATCCATTTTGTCTTAAGTTGTAGGAACCCATTTTCGACAACAGTGTAGGAAAAAACAGTTTTTAATAAAAGGACAGTAGTGTGTTGAAGGTAGGAACTCTCAGTGAGAAGGTAATGGTGTCTGGTTGAGTGGTAATGGTGTTAGAGGGAAAAAGTTGCAGTTTGACCTCGTTAAGGTGACCCTGTCAGGGATCATGACAGACTTAAAGACTAACCATCTGTCGCATCTCTCCCTAGCTCCCTTTGTGATTTTGTCTCTCATTTCTATTTCCTCTAAATTAGGAAATTGCACAGCGATTAACTGAAAACATGCCGTGTTTTTTTTTTCATATTAGAAATAGAATTCAATATGAGCCACAGCTTTACATGTTTACAAAAAGCTCCATTGTTGTTGCTGTATAATTAAATATTGTCTTCCTCTCCAAACCCCTTTGCAAAATAATAGTGGTCAAATACCTGAATTTTATTTTAGGTCATTTTACTAAAAATTGACAAGGTAGCAGGGACAAACACAACACTTGCAGCAGGAAAGATGTTAGTAGATCCCTTTATTGGATTGCACAAAGGGGGTAATCTGACTTTAACTTCAGAGACTTACAGTACTGCTATTTAAAATCATCAATCTTTGAAAGTTTTGGTGACATTAACAGGTTTTGTGAATTCCAGTCATTTTACATGAAACCACATTATGTCTGGATTATTGTGTCAGCCTGAGGTAAGAGTCTAGTGACAGTGGTAGCAGTGATTAGAAGCATTAAGCTGAAGGTTACAGAAATGGGATCCGTTGACAGGTTTAAGCATGTGTTAGGCAGTAGGTTAAGAGGTTAGAAAGCCACTGCAGTCAGCCTTTAATGACTAAACACACGTGATTTAAAGAAAGACGCATGAAAAAGTCAGTGAATGCCACTTATTTCTGTATGTGACGAAGAGAAATCAGTTTTTAAATGTCTTAATTTCAGTGTGACGATAGCTTGACATTTCCTTCAACACTCTTCCATATTTATTCCTCTCAGACACACTCGCTGACTTATACAAAAGGTCATTCTAATTTTGCCAAACATCCACATGTCGCCTTTTCTTTTGTTCTTAGGAACAAGTTGAGTACGTCTTCCTCGTCATCTTCACCATCGAGACCTTCACTAAAATTCTTGCCTACGGCTTAGTCATGCACCCCAGCGCCTACATACGCAGCGGATGGAACTTGCTTGATTTCATTATCGTCATCGTCGGGTATTTTAGTGCTTCACAAAGTCACAATTTCCTTTTTAAACGTTTTCAACTTTTAAAAGTTCTAACAGCTGTCATGTGTGTCTGTGCAGGTTGTTCAGTGTCATAGCAGAGGGCATGACGGATCACAAACCAGGAGAGGCCCATCATGCTGCGGGAAAACCTGGAGGCCTGGATGTCAAAGCTCTCAGAGCATTTAGGGTGTTGCGACCGCTTCGGCTCGTATCTGGAGTGCCAAGTGCGTCTGTCATTTATTTTATGTTTTTTGATGTGTTTTTGCATGTGTGTTGCTGTGCTGTATCCCACGTCATTTGGTAACTCTAAAATTGCCTATAGGTGTGAAGTTATTCTGTCTCTGTATATGAAAATTGACGATTTTGACAGAAACCATATTTGGGAAAAATGTATTTGGCATGTGCTTTGAGTTTTTAGTTTGGCTTATGTCCCATTCACTAACATGGAGGGGCGGGCTTTATGACCTTTACTGCAGTCAGACACCAGGGGGTGATTGAGATTGAAAAGCTACACTTTAGGGGAACTGTCCTGTTGTTTGTCTTTATAAACTGTCTATGGTCAGCCCTGTAATAGTCTGGCAACCTGTCAAGTTTAGCTATCAAGTTGCCTGTGACCTTTTACCAGTTAATTAGCTACACATTTACCCAGCGACCAACAATGGTGCTCATGGGTGTATTCAGTTACTGTTAATGTCTTTATTACATTATTTGTCTCATAAACATGTGAACTTTATGCCGTGCTGCACGTGTAATTCATCCAGACTGTGTTAGCTTACATTCATTGCATATTTGTATAGCATACTGCATAATATGCCTATTGCTTTTAATGAGTAATATAACAGGATTTTTTTTCTGTGTGAGGGGGCAAATTTGTCCTGCATTCACCATCTGAAAAGTGTGTTTGCCTCTTCAGGTTTACAAATTGTGTTGAACTCCATCATGAAAGCCATGGTCCCTCTCCTGCACATCGGTATGTTGGTCATGTTTGTCATCATCATCTACGCCATCATCGGCTTGGAGCTTTTTATCGGCAGGATGCACAAGACGTGCTACTCCACGATCACAGGTTTGTACTCTCTAAACTCAAAAAAGTGTCCATGTTTCGTGGATGTGTTGGCTCAGTGCTGCTCTCTGCCCTAGGTCTCATGTTGGAAGATGACCCCTCGCCCTGTGCGTTTGCTGGGAACGGGCGCTTCTGTGTTGGGAACGGGACTGAATGCAGGGGCAAATGGGAGGGCCCCAATGGCGGCATCACAAACTTCGACAACATTTTCTTTGCCATGTTGACAGTTTTCCAGTGCATCACTATGGAGGGATGGACAGACGTTCTCTATTGGGTACACACACTTGTTCCTGGATCCTCCACAGTTTTATATTTGATTTTTGTGTTTGAAAATACTTACCTGTACTCTGCGTCTCTGCACAGATGAATGACGCCATCGGCCAAGAGATCCCCTGGGTTTACTTTGTTTCTCTGGTTATCTTTGGATCCTTCTTCATTATCAACCTCGTATTGGGTGTGTTGAGCGGGTAGGTGGCTGCTGCATTTAATTTTTTTTGCATTTATTGTTTCATGAGAAACAAAAGTAATCCTTTACTTTTCCTCTGTAGTGTTTTTCTGAGTTTCTTGAATTTGTGTCTGTGCACAGAGAGTTCTCCAAGGAAAGAGAAAAGGCTGTGGCACGTGGTGAGTTGCAGAAGGCACAGGAGAGCAAGCAGATGGAAGAGGACATGATCGGCTACATGGACTGGCTCATAGAGGCCGAGGATGTGGACGAAGAGGGAAACAAACGTCAGTTTAACACACTTTTATGTAGACAAACCAAAAAAATCTACACATAGCTTTATATTTATACAAAATGTGCCTCTATTTGACTTCAAAGGCGCTGCAATTGCAAAGAAAAAGATGATGAAGAAGTTTGGTTGGTACAAACGCAGTGAGGATGGTGGAGGTATGTCAGCTGTCAACATCTGTTATGTTGTTTATTTTATGTGATTTGCTCTGAACAGCTAGTATTTATCTCTGTGTTTAACAGAGTCAGACTCGGATGATGATATAGCGTACCTCGATGATGATAATGGCTGCTGTGCCTCCCTCATGTAAGGCATCATAGAAATAACAACATTATTTTGATTCATCACTGGCATGAAGGAGTTAATGAAGTTTATCATTTGCAAATGTTCTTGTTTTTTCAGGGCGAAGATGATGGCGAACAGCTTCTGGTAAGATTTTCAATATTACATAGCCTTAAAGAAAAAAATCACCCTCAAACTGATCATTTTTGTATCAGTTACTCACCCTGTGTTACACTGAACTCATGAAGAAAGGTTTGTTTTTCTCGCACGCCTCCACAGTGAACGAAAAATGTAGATATAATTAAAGTAGTTGTTACACCCTTAATTCAGTTCTATTTCAATTTTTTTAGTGACCAGTTGTGCCAGCTGAATCACACGATGAGGAAGAACTGCCGTGTGGCCGTGAAGACCACTAACTTCTACTGGTTGGTGCTTCTGCTGGTGTTTCTGAACACAGTGGCCAGCGCCTCTGAGCACTACGGGCAGCCAAAGTGGCTCACAGAAATGCAAGGTGTGAATCAATTCCTCCTTCTGTTTTAACCGTCCCTGAGCTGTACCGCAGCTCTACGCTCACTGGAGACAAAACGTGAATCTTCTTCTCCTTTTGCCGCTCAGAGCGAGCCAACAAGATCCTGCTGCTGCTCTTCACTCTGGAGATGTTGATGAAGATGTACGCCTTCGGCCTACAAATCTACTTCATGGCGCTGTTCAACCGCTTTGATTGCTTCGTGGTGTGTGGCGGCATCCTGGAGACGCTGCTCGTAGAGATGGAAGTCATCCCGCCCATCGGCATTTCTGTGCTGCGCTGCATCCGACTACTCAGGATATTCAAGATGACCCGGTAATTAGTGCCATAGTTTAGTGGTTTTGTGGTCAGTTTTTTGTTTTTGTTGTTTTTACTGACATTTTGATTTGTTTTTGTTTTGGTATCACGTCTTGGCAACAATCATACAGTCATCTTTGATTAAGTGTTACAATGTAGAAAATGTAATAAAAATACAGAGTTGAATAAACATGTTTAAACAAAGAAGGGCATCTCAGGGAAATATACATTTTCCACTCCTTCCAAATTTCTTCAAATTTAGTTTCTTGAAGCCTCATTGAAAACGTAATTCTTTTTATTACAAAGATTTCAGAAATCATATCATACCAGCTCTTTGCAGATGGGCCATTTGGCTGAAGCCATTTCATTGTAATTGCTTTTCTAGCATTTAAACTATTTTTTTTCCATCTTATCTTTATTTCCTGATGTTTATCTCTCTAATTTTGTTTTCTCCAGGCACTGGGCTGCTTTGTCCGACCTTGTCAACTCGCTGCTCAATTCCATGAAAGCTATCTGCTCCCTTCTGCTCCTGCTCTTCCTCTTCCTCATCATCTTCGCCTTACTCGGCATGCAGTTGTTTGGAGGCAAATTCAACTTTGATGAGACTCAGATGAAGAGAAGTACTTTTGACTCCTTCCCTCAGGCTCTGCTCACTTGTTTTCAGGTGATTTCCTTTATATCTCACCATGTTACTACCCTCTTTATGTAGTATTTAGTAGTAGTAGTATTTAGTATTTTATACAGTATATTGTAGTTTGAAATAGTCTCTCACTCCTTACTTCTGTGTTACTCTTTTCTTTGCAGATTCTCACTGGAGAAGACTGGAACGCTGTGATGTATGACGGCATCATGGCATATGGAGGGCCGATCTTCCCCAACATGGTGGTGTGCGTCTACTTTGTCATCCTCTTTGTTTGTGGTAACTGTATCCTTCTCCAGTGTTTGTGTTCTTGCTGTCTGATTCTTAATGAAGTCTGATCGATTGGTGAATTCCAAATGGAGCAAAATGAACTCCTTAATTTTGTGATCAGACATTCTGCTCAATGTCTTCTTGGCTATCGCTGTCGATAACTTGGCAGGAGGCGGCGGGAAATCAAAAGTCGAGTAAGTTTGACAAAAAGAGAGCTGAGTCAGCAGTGGTACCGGTCACACTGACTGATTCATTCATCCTGCTGCATCTACGCTGATCAGTTTATTAAGCACATATAAAATAGTTTTTTAAACTCTGCAGTTTGTTTGTTATTTCAGGGAGAAAAAGGAAGAGGAAGAAGAGTGGGATGAAGATGAAGAGAAAGAGGATGAAGATGCAGGGGTAGAGATCATTTCTCCTCCTTTTCGCTGAACCATATCTGACATTGTTAGAAAGTAAAAATGCCAAACATCAGATTTTTTGTCTGGCGTGCAGAACGAAGAGGACGACTGGCAGGAAAACGAGGAGCTGAGGGCCATCGAGGGACTGGAGGGTGAGTCTGACGGACGTCACGCCTTGCAGGAGAAGCAGCAGGCATGCTGATTTTAGGCGCTAACTGTCTCTTGTTTGCTCTTTATTTCATTGTAGGAGTTGCTCCATTAAAGCCGGAGTTCTCAGGGCCCAAAGAGAAGATCGTACCGATCCCTGATGGGAGCTCCTTCTTCATTCTTGGAAAGAAAAACTGGTAATTTCAGATCATGCATGCAACAAATTAACCTCATTCTACTATACATCTATAACAACAGCAATACATTGGGCTATGTGCTTTACAGTGGTGGATAGTAGTGAAGTACATTTACTCAAGTACTATACTTAAGTTCTTGTACGCCAGTATTTCCATTTTATGTTACGATCCTTTTACTTCAATAACTTTTAGAAGCAATTATATGTACTTTTTTACTACTACATTTATTTAGTCTTGGGCTCAAAATGAAGCCTATGAACATAGGAAGTTTCCTATATACAGGTGAGGTAGTGAAATTAACCGTAAAGTGCTGAAAAATAATAATTTTTTGATAAAACTTGGTCAAGCAGACACATTTTTTGGGTCTTTTTTGATATGTGGATGCTATTTTAAACAGGAATGGCAGCAAAACCTAGAATCTTATTTTGCTACATCCCTGTTTGTTTCAGAATATTCACTACAGAATTTCATTGTGTGACTATTTATGCAGTTGTAGTATGTTAATATTTGTATTTACATAATTACGCCAGAATCATGTCCCAACAAAGTGACCAAACGGTCATTAATTAATATTAATAAAAAATTTCTACAAAATCAGAATCAACTATTATGTTACGAATCAATAATTATAATTCATTGCTATAAAATGTATCATTCTGGAATGGGCCCTTCTGCATAATGAGTACTTTTACTCTTTTTTACTTAAAGCGTATTTTGATGCTACTATTTAATTACTTAAAATTATGTATGATTTTTTTGATGCAGGACTTTTACTTTTAACCGAGTATTTTTACACTGTATTTTTTCTATTTTTACTTAAGTGAAAGATCTGAGGACTTCTTCCACCACTGATGCTTTCACACCAAAACACTGCTAAAATAAACCACATTTCTTTGTCATTTTCTTTCTCAGTTTGCGAGTCGCCTGTCACAACCTCATCCATCACCCGTACTTCACCAACTTCATCCTCATCTTCATCATCCTCAGTAGTATTTCTCTGGCTGCTGAGGATCCAATAAAATCCCACTCATTCAGGAACATAGTAAGAGTGACCACATCAGAGCCTCAACAGCATTAGAGACCACCTGCTCATTAATAACCTTCATGATAAACAAGATAGAAAACTAATATCATCTTCTCTCTCTCTCTCTCTCTCTCAGGTGCTCGGATATGCCGATTATGTTTTCACCTCAGTTTTCACAGTGGAGATCGTACTAAAGGTAATATTTAAGAATTGCTAGGTGTGCGATCTTCTACAACATGAGACAGAATTGTTTTTAACTGAGTTTCTTCTCTCCTTCGTTCATATCAAGATGACAGTCTACGGAGCTTTCCTGCACACCGGCTCCTTCTGCAGAAACGCTTTCAACCTCCTTGACCTGCTGGTTGTCAGCGTGTCGCTCACGTCATTCTTTTTACAGTGAGTAGATTCCCGTCTAACACACACAGTTGTCTTCTGACAGGAAAATCAATGAGTCACTGTTGTGTAGCTGTAATCTGTGCAAGTCTCATTAAAGTGTCAAAGTTTTAGGGGAGCACTCTAAAGAAATTGTTTCATTTTGCCAGTGAGGCTTTATATTTTTTCCGTTTCCTAGCTCGAGCTTCCCTGTTTTTTATCCTTTATTTGCTCACATTTTCTCAGTTTTCTTGACTCTAAATATTTTGCATTTTTTGCTTTCAGTTCAAGTGCGATCTCTGTGGTCAAAATTCTTCGAGTGCTGCGAGTGCTCAGGCCCCTTCGAGCCATTAACCGAGCCAAAGGTCTGAAGGTAAACAGCTCTCTTTTATTTTTTTCTTTGTTTTGTTGTATTTAAATGATATATTAAAGGGACAGTTTATCCCCAAAACAAAAATACATCTTTTTCCTCTCTTCTATAATGCTGTTTATCAATCAGAACTATTTTGGTGTCATTTGTTGCGTGTTTGAGATATCAAAAAAGCAAATATCTCTACAGCTGATATCTCAAATACTCAGCAACTCACACCAAAACAGTCTAGACTGATGGATAGCCCTACAGGTAAGAGGAAAAATGTGTGTTTTTGTCCGTTTAAGTAAGGTAATAGTTATTGGAAGGGTACGTTCTACTGTTTTTCTGGTCAGTCATTAGATTTTTGTTATTTATTAAGTGTAAATAAAGTATAGTTTGTTGCTGTGTAAAACTAATACGTGTCGTTTGTTGTTGACAGAATGTGGTGCAGTGTGTGTTTGTGGCGATCCGAACCATCGGCAATATCTTGATTGTCACGACACTCCTTCAGTTCATGTTTGCCTGCATTGGAGTGCAGCTCTTCAAGGTGCGTGTTCACGCTTTTCACGACTGCTGTAAAGACGGCTGAGCTGTTGCATTGTGCAGGTGTAGCTAATACAGTAGACACTGAGGGTATATCTGTGTATTATTCTCTAACTCACAGGTCTGTTTTTAATGTTTTTAACTTTGCTGTGTTTAATGTTACAGGGCAGATTCTACAGCTGCACAGATGAAGCCAAACACACCCCTGTGGAGTGCAAGTTAGTTCCCTTTTCTTAATTTCTCTACATAACATGCAACACCTGACGGTCTCAAAGTGTTGTGATTGTTGTTAAATGTGTGCATGTGTTTGATTTCAGGGGGACGTTTGTGGTCTATAAAGATGGCGATATGAACCACCCCATGGTGAGAGAGAGGGTTTGGGAAAACAGTGATTTCAACTTTGACAATGTGCTGATGGGCATGCTGGCTTTATTCACCGTGTCAACGTTTGAAGGCTGGCCACAGTGAGTCGGAACTTTGAATTGTTTTTAAGTGGTTCCCACCTAATTGCAGAGAACATCAAGTCTATCCTGTAAAATTAACATTATTATGCCTACTCTTAACATGGTGACCCACAGGCAGATGCAAACACAAAAAATACAATGCTTTTCAAAATGAACACATTAACTGGGCAAAAGAAGAAAACTACAGCAACTTGTTGTTAAACAAGTTAAACATGCCGTATTTATTTTTATGTTACATTTTCAAGTAAATATCTCCCTGATACAATCGTGACAATAGACAATAGTCAAAAGCCAGGGCAACTTTGACTTATTTCAACTGATTTAAGTCTCATAAATGTCATCTTATTGGCAGAAATTGTGATTTTGGGCAGACTTTGATATTTAATTTTAATGCCTTTATTTGCTAATACCACTGACATGCCAATGGAGGTCAATGAGAAATGAGGATATAAGTGTTAGTAGGATCAGTTCATTGTTGTTTTTCAAACAGAATATCATTATCCTTACCATTTAAGCTCTGTGTTCTTTGAATCAATGTTTTTCTATGAAGTGTCTCCTAAATGTTGTGTTTTTCTTTCATAGGCTCCTTTATCGGGCCGTTGACGCCAACGCCATCAACCGAGGGCCCATTTACAACTACCGAGTAGAAATCTCCATCTTCTTCATCATCTACATCATCATCATCGCCTTCTTCATGATGAACATATTTGTGGGTTTTGTCATCATCACGTTTCGAGAGCAAGGGGAAGCCGAATTCAAAAACTGTGAACTCAACAAAAATCAAGTTAGTCGTTGAAACATGTTTCAATTAAATGATTATTTATGTGCAATATTTGTTTAAATTTCAAAGTGAATAATGTTTCATCTCGCTTTTTTCTCGTGTCCAGCGTCAGTGTGTGTACTACGCTCTGAAAGCTCAGCCTATAAAGATTTACATCCCTAAAAACCCGTCCCAGCTCAAATTCTGGAAAATAATCAACTCCAGCCAGTTTGAATACGTCATGTTTGTGCTGATTTTGGGAAACACTCTCACTCTGGCTGTCCAGGTATCGTTTCACACAACCCTCTCATAAAATACAGGAACTTATTTCAGTGTTGTTATGTGACGTTTTGTGTTGTTGCGTCTCTTGCAGCACTACGAGCAGTCGAAACTCTTCACCTCCATCATGGACATCCTCAACATGATCTTCACTGTGGTTTTCACCATAGAGATGATCATCAAGTTACTGGCTCTGCGGGCTCATGTGAGGCTCTCTTACCTTTGAAGGCATCAATAAACCATCAACATGGTCTGTTTTTGACTCTCACTTTGTTTATTCTTTCCTCTGCAGCACTATTTCATCGATCCGTGGAATTCATTTGACGCTCTGATTGTCGTGGGGAGCGTGTTGGATATCGCAGTCTCTGAGTTCAGCGTAAGTTTGTTCCATTAGCTAAAAAAAATAAAAAGAGAGCATGCTTATTGTACAGACTTATTTCAAATGCTCATGTATGTCACACCGTCTTTTACATCAAGTCAAACACATCACAAAATTTCAGAATGACTGGTAAACGCTTTATTAGAGGCTTGGTAAGAGTCTGCAGCGACACTTTTCTTTGTGAGTTTGAGTTTGACGCCATAAATCCTCTGAAGCCCATAACTGAATTTTAAAAGTTTACTGTGAAAAATAAAAAAGTGATATGATCTAATTGCCATTTTGTCTCATTACAGTTAAAAACAAACAATCCAAAAAACCTCCAGTTATCTCTAAAGGAGAGCTATAAGTGCAGTAAGAGTACATCACCTCAAGAGCTGAATCATGCTACATATACTACAACATGAACATTAAGAACTAAAAACATCCAATAATATATAATAATATTACCAAACAGTAAAGACTCTGAAAGTTAACCCGTACCATACAAAGCCTTTAATCTGATGCTAGGAATAAAATCAGAGGAGAATTCAGCTGCCGCGATGAGTCTCATCATTACTGTCATTAAGGACACTGAGAGTTTTGAAGGTTTTGTGAGTATTTTGTAGGCCAAGTCTTTTTTTTCTTGAATAAATGTATTGAAATTCAACTTTTTTTAAAAAAATTCACCAAAACAAATCAGGGAGTCTTCACCTGCATTGTATTCATATCAGTGTGGAGACAACTTTAACATAATATTACATATATGAAGAGTTAACTGGATGAATAAATTGTGAAAAATACTTCTGATCATTCACTGAAATGGGTTGTTGCCAGATGTTTTACTAAAAGATTAACCATGTGTGCCTGACCCTGACGGCTTTTTAATTTCTTTCTTATTTTGTTGATCAACTGAAATATGGATCCAGGGAGGAGGTGGCCACGGTGAGGTAAGAGCTAAATGCCACCGCTAAAGTCAGTGTGTCTCAAGTTTTAGATTTAAACCTCAAGATAATGTATGTTTGAGCGCTGTGACACATTTATTTATTTGCCTGTTTTTCTTTTGTTGTAGGGTGGTGGTAAAGGAGAGAGTGGAAAAGTGTCCATCACATTCTTCCGTTTATTCCGAGTCTTGCGGTTGGTCAAACTGCTCAGCAAAGGAGAGGGCATTCGAACGCTCCTCTGGACATTTGTCAAGTCGCTCCAGGTCGGTGAATAATTCACAGAATCCATATTATAGACTCCAATACTGAAAGCTGTCATTGCACATTTTTTGTAATCGTGCTCTTGACTTTGTTCTGCTCAGGCCCTGCCTTACGTCGGTCTGCTCATCGCCATGATCTTCTTCATCTACGCTGTGATCGGCATGCAGGTGAGTCTCTCTGATCAATCTGATCCAGGATCATTGTCTCATTTTCATCAACTAAAGTTAATCCAAACAACTAAATAGCGACAAAAAAAACTACCAAGTGCACTGTTCTCTTTTCAGACATTTGGGAAAGTGGCCATTGATGACGACACACATATCAACAGAAACAGCAACTTCCAGACTTTCTTCATGGCTGTTCTGCTGCTCTTCAGGTGAGACGGTACAGCCAGAAAGGGACAGATGCTTCGATGTTTTTATAACAACTTTAAATATTACTTGCATTTTTTCTATTTGTTGCCAAATAAGTAAGTACTTCAACCCCCAAATGGCCATTTATATATCAGTTACTCACTCTGCGTTACACTGCATTCATGAAAAAAGCTTTATTTTCTTACATTTCAGTAAATGAAGAATCCAAAAACTGAGAAAATTCTTGATGAAGTGAAGTCATAGGCCACCGTGTTTAACAACAGCAAAACTAGATCTACTTATAAAGTCCTACACAACTTTTGTAGTATAATTCAAGTGTAAATCATTCAGTCGCATGCTCAGTTCTTCCCAAACAGACAGACAGGCCACTGAACTAAAAGTGAAACTTATCCATGCTCTTCAAAGCCAGACTCCATTGACAAAAACACGAATTGTACCTCGCTGATCAGGGGATCTATCACTGCCTCGATCAGTTAGTTTATGTTATTGTGTGATTAGGGTTTTTCCTGGCTCAAAATGAGATGGAGACGATACCATCCTGAACGTGTGCACACACGTGTATGTTAACCATGGCCAAACTGGCCATTTGCAACAGCATTTGTCAGTGACAGCTCGTAATGTAAAACTATATTAAACAATTGAACGGCAGAGAAAAGCAGAATAAAAAAAACCTTGTTGGTTTGTGGGGCTGGAACCCGCTTTGCTTTCAAAAATAGACAGCTCTTTTCTTCCTCTTTGGAAGTTTAGGCCTTTCCTGGTGCACAGTGCTGGTTACAAACAGTGTCACATGAGTGCCGTAATGCGCAATTACACTTGAAAATGACAGAAATCCACGAAGAACACTAATAAGGAAAAGGCTTCCATCAAGACACCCCTCAGAGTTTTGCTTAGAGCTGGAGGCAGGAGGAAATTTGACATAGGCAACTATAATTTAAAGCTGAATATGAATTATTCCTTTAAAGCCACACAATAACATAACTAAACCCACTGATTGAGCAGAGGTAGATCAGCTGCTCGTGAGGTCAGTGAGTCATTGTTTTTATGTCCATGGAATTTGGTTTTGAAGAGAGCATAGAAAAATGTCACTTTCTGTTCAGTTCCCTGTCAGAAAGAGGCCGTCTGTTTAAGAAGTACTGCATATACGACTGAATAAATGAGACTTGGATAATTCTGCACGAGTTGTGTCAGAGTTTGTAAATCAATGTTTTGATATAGTTTTCCTGCTGTTAGATGCAGCCCCCCGTGACTTCAATTCTTCAAGAATTTTGTCTGTTTTTGGATTCTTCATTCACTAGAGGCATGCAAAAAAAAATTGTTTTCTTTACAAATTCAATGTAACAAGGGGTGAGTGGTTGATACACAAATGGGCATTTTGGGGGATGAAGTATTCCTTTAAGCCCCAACACAGTTTTTCTTATTTCCTTCATTAATTTAAGAAAGACACAAATAATTTCCTTCTCCTCCTTTAAAACAAGATTCAGTAGATCTTGGTGTGTAAGTAAAGGTTGAATGAAATCGCTGCCCTGTCTCTGTGCCCTTGTAGGTGTGCCACAGGAGAGCAGTGGCAGGAGATTATGTTGGCAGCTCTGCCCGGTAGACGCTGCGACCCAGAATCCGACACTGAGCCTGGTGAAGAGTTCAGCTGCGGAAGCAACTTGTCCTACATCTACTTCATCAGCTTCTTCATGCTCTGCGCTTACCTGGTGAGTAAAGCTGAGCAGGATTAAGGATCTGTGTTTTTTTAATCACCCAGCTCTTAGATCATTTGTAGTAAAACACTTTCCCTCCTTTTGATTCAGCCTCCTGCCTCCAAATTAAATTTAGGTCTAATTAATTCAGACTTGTGTTTTACAGGCTGTTGGGTCAAGTAGGATCAAAGTCAGATGAAAAAGGAGAGGATAGTATTACAGCAACTGAGCAGTAACAGTTTTAAAAAGCTCACCCTGTCTTCTCCAATTCCCAGCTCCTCAGAGAACTCCCACATCCGTGGATTTTGTTAATCCAGACAGCAGAGCCCAATCACAAAATCCTGATTTAAAAGGGTGCAAATATTTTGGTAACATTTCTGTGACTTCAGCGCTATTTTAAGACATTAAACAGGTTAAATCAAGGTGACTTTACACCAGGAGAATGTACCAGAACAGGGTGAAATCTGAAGTATCAAAAATGAAGGCTTGTACTCTTTTAAGATGTTGTAGACCTACAGGGAAAATGGATTACCTGCTTAAAATCTTCATCAATGCTTTCTAATAATAGAGTGTAATTATACGTGGTGCTGAGGACCTTAAATTCACTTAAAGTATAAACCAGTTCCACCCAGTTCTGATGCTGAAATGTCCTCACATCACCTAAAATCTAAATTTGAGAACAATTTCTTTGCTTCTTCCCCAAAAACTACACATTTAATCCTCTATGTATTGTGAAATCTCCTCCTTGGTTTGACCATTTTTGTGGTCTCAGCTCTTTCCTTTTTTCCTTGAAGCCAGATTTATAACCACAGCGTCACGGTTCATGTTCAGCCTCGTTTCTTCCTGTGTGTCTCGTATGGCTTCTATGGTTTCTTCCCTTTGGACAGCTGACGTCCTTCAGTCTGTGTGTGGTCTTCGACCTATAGCAGAGACACACAGGGACCCTCCCTAAAATAGACCCGGACCCTTTTGTCCCGCTGAATTTTTACAAAATTCACAGAACTGGATGGGTTTACATATATATCGTTATGAAAGGCCACTCTGATAGTGAAACAAACAAACAAACTAAGCACTAATGAAAACCAGTCATAATGTTACAGGTTTGTCACAAGCACTTGTTATTTGTTAACCCTTTGAAACCAAAGCAAACTGGTTTGATTTCTTTTTAAAACATGGGAAAAGGGAACAATACAAAAAACAAGTTTTTTTTTTAAAAGGGTAACTAAAAACTCAAAATTAGAGGAAATTAAAAAAAACACAAATTAATTAATAATTTTAAAGTTTATTATTTATTAATATATAATATATTGGTATGGATTAGATGTAACTCTTGTAAAAATTGTTTTTGAGGAGGGTCAAATTACGTCCTTAGTTTTGAAAAGGATTTATGAGTCAACCAATGAAAAGATCTTGTATTAAGTTTTGTTTTTTTCTCTGTTAAGATTATCAACTTGTTCATTGCCGTCATCATGGACAACTTTGAATACCTGACAAGAGACTGGACTGTGCTCGGCACGCACCACCTGGACGAGTTTAAGAGAGTTTGGTCAGACTATGATCCAGAAGCCACGTAAGACTTATGTGTCTTTAAAGGGGCAGTTCACCCCAGAATCAGAAACACATATTTTCCTCTTATCTGTCATGCTATTTATCTGTCTAGATTGTTTTGGTGTGAGTTGCAGATTTTAGAGAAACCAGTTGTAGAAATGTCGGCCTTCTATCTAATATTATGGAACCAGATGACCAGATGGGTTGTGGTGCTCAAATGACAAAAAAAACAAATACATTTCAAAAACTCAACAGCAACGTCTCTTTCCAGAAATCATGACCCGGTTGCTCAAACCTTGTTGTGAGCAGTTTCATGTAGGAACTATATTCTCTCTACCAAACTACAACCACCAACTGGGAGCATGCATCTACTCATGGACAAGAGACTCGAGCTCCTGACAGCGCAAGATTTAAACAATAATGGCGTATTCCTCAGCTGAGCTGTATTGTTAATTAGCGTAGTAGTGCGAGGTGAGCTAATAGTAGATGCACGCTTCCCTCTGCACGGTGATACAGCTGATGGGTGCAGTTTGGCAGAAAGAAAATAGTTCCTCCGTGAAACTGCTCACTACAAGGTCTGTGGATTATCTTGAGTAACCGGATTATGAATTCTGCAAAGAGACATTGCTGTTGAGTTTTTTAAAAAGTAATTTTTTGGCACCTTGAGCACCACAAGCCGAGTAGCGTGTAATTCCATTATATTTGAGAGAAGGCAGACATCAAAACAATCTAGGTTTATAAATAGCATTACAAATAAGAGGAAAAGTATGCGTTTTTGATTGTGGGTTGAACTGTCCCTTTAACTTGGCAGCTATTTTTCTCTTTGTCCCCTCTAACTGTTTTCAAAATATTTTCATCTTTAAATAAAAGTCTTTTTTGTGTATTCTTTCCCTCACAGTGGTCGTATAAAACACATCGATGTCGTCACGATGCTGCGTCGGATTCAGCCTCCTCTTGGTTTTGGAAAACTGTGTCCACATCGTGTTGCTTGCAAGGTAAGTGGATACAAATTCAGCGCTGCACACTCACTGTAAAGAACGTGAACAGATCTCACTCTTTCTGCCTCGTCCTCTTGTCCTCTCAGAGACTGGTTGCTATGAACGTCCCGCTGCACCATGACGGGACCGTCACCTTCAACGCTACTCTGTTTGCTCTTGTGCGAACTTCACTGAAGATCAAGACTGAAGGTTTGATCTGACAACATTTTTTTGCATGCTTATTGCACCTATATGGTTCTGCTACACCTCAGTGTTGTTTAGGAGCTGTTTTTCTTAAAGGTTTTATCTGTTTTGTCCTCCTCAGGCCCGATCGACCAGCAGAACGAGGAGCTGAAGGTGATCATTAAGAAGCTCTGGAAACGCACCAAGCCCAAGCTCATTGATGAAGTCATTCCTCCCCCTAGAGGTACAATAAAAATTTACATAGCAGCCAGCAAAGATGAACATGTGACAGCAGAAATCACTACAAATATTAAATCCAAATTTTCCATTAGAGACTCATGAAAGTAACATTGCTGCACTGGAAAATTAACCATTTTCAGAACTAATCCTGTATGCCTTTTACTTGGCCCCTTTTCATCACTAACTTCTTTTGTTTTCTTTTCTCAGGGGATGAGGTGACTTCTGGAAAGTTTTACGCCAGCTTCTTGATTCAGGACTACTTTAAAAAGTTCCGCAAGAGAAAAGAAAGGGAGAGGAAATCCAAAAAGAAGGACAAGGCTGCTTCTCTGCAGGTGAACTAAAGTGTGCTTTTCACTTTAAAGATGCACTTAAGACACACAAAAGTACACAGCTTTGAATAATGATTTGTCTCTAATGTATTTTTTTGTTCACACAATAAATCAGTTATCTTGTTTAATATCTGCGCCAAAAATGGAATATTATTTCTTTTAGAAGTATAAATTTAAAGCTATATTTTATGTCCGATTTTTATCAACACATTATCTCAAGAACACTTTTAGGGAATTTCATTAAATTTGGCACAAACATCCACTTCAACTTAAGTATGAACTGATTAGAGTTTGTGGCCATAGCTCAAAAATTCCTGTGCTTTTTAGGACAAAATTTTGGGTGTCAATCTTGAAACTTTCCGTACTTTAAAGGTGCACTGTGTAGGATTTAGGGTAATATATGGGCAGAGATGGAATATAATATAATTTGAATGAGCTGTTTCCTCATCTATGGAAATAGTCATGTTGCGCCACCATGTTTCTACAGTAGCCCAGAATGGACAATACAAACATTGGCTCTGGATATGGCCATTCGTGTTTTTGCATCAACCACCATAGTTATCAGCCCCTCCACAATGACTGTTGAAAAACCTGTGCTTTTTAACGTGAAACTATTTTATCCAATGTTTTACTGGCAAAAAAAAAAAACACTGAAGGAATTCAGTTTCAGCTGGTTGCAATCTGATATCCTCACTACTAGATGCAACTATATCTGCCTTAATCTTACACACTGTTCCTAGCAGTACATTTTGAAGCTAATACTTTTGAACATTTACTTGAGTACAATTTTGGATGCAGTACATTTACTTGTAACAGATTTTTTTTTTAAGTGGTTTTGCTACCTTTGCTTAAGTAAAATACCTGAATAGGTCGATTTTTTTTACTAGATGGTCACTATTATTAACACTTGGGGTGCAAACTGTGTGTTAATGCTTTGACATATATTTGTGTTTTTAGCAAGGGCTGCGGACGCTGCAGGACCTGGCTCCAGAAATGCGTCTGGCGATGGCCTGTGACCTGGAGGAAGAGGAGGGTGTAGACGGAGAGATGACCGGTGATGAGATCTTCGATAGCGAGCCTGGAACCTCGGTGAATACCACGCCTGCCGCCACGCCGCTGCCGCCTCTGGAGGCACTGGTAGAGCAGGTCACTGTGCTCATGGAGCCTCAGCCCAAGATGGCCAACGGGGGCGTGATCACAGAGCAGGTGACAGGCCTGCAGGAGCACCAGAGACCAGGATCAGAGCTAGCGGGGGTCAGCGTTGTAACAGAGCAGCCAGTGAGGTCCGATCCCCTTCCTGTCAGGTGTGTTTCTCTCATTTCATATAAAGCTGCTTTTTGAATAAATATATAAATTTGCACTTTAGTTCTGTAATTCTTTTTTTAGAGTCATAATGAGTTGTTTCCTCTTTTCTTCAGGATGGACTCCGTCAGCGAGTTGCCTCCTCCTTCACCTCTTCCTGGAGGAGTGGAGGAACCAGTTGTGACGGCTACAACTGAAATAACTGAGCCAGTTTACAGCATTGAAGGGGACGCAGCAAGTCTGGCATCAGTAGACGGGTAAGGAAACGTACACACGTACATATATATATATATTTTTTTCCTCTTACCTTTAGTGCTATTTATCAGTCTAGGTTGTTTTTGTGTGAGTTGCTGATTGTCTTCTGTCCAATAACATGGGACTTGATGGCACTCTGCTTGTGGTGCTCAAAGTACCAAAAAAATACATATAAAAAATTTCAGATTTCTCTTTCCAGAAATCACGATCCTGTTACTCTAGATAATTCACAAACTTTGTTGTGAGTAGTTTCATGTTGGAACTATTTTTTCTTTACCAAACTACACTCATCAACCATATCACCACGCAGAAGGAAGCATTCATGTACTGCCACCTTACCTTCCAATTTCATGCAGAAACTGTTTTCTTTCTACCAAACTAGACCTTCACTACACAGAAGGAACTGTGCATCTACTCCTACCTCACCTAGCACCACCGAGCTAATTAACATTATAACTCAGCCAAGGAGGACGCTGTTAATGTTTACATGTACGTAATGATGTGGTCGGCAGGTGTAGTTCAGTCCCTGATTTCTTGAAAGAGACATTACTGTTTAGTTTTTCAAATATATTTTTTGGTGCTATGAGCACCACAAGCCGAGTGAGGCAGACATCTTGAAAGCCAACATCTCCAACACTCACACTACAACGATTTGGACATAAATAGCACTACGAAAAAATATGTATTTATGATTTTGGGGTGAACTGCCCCTTTAACTGTCCTTGTCATTTATACCCTGTTTTGTACAGCTTAAACAAGCAAAATATAGCGTTTTAATTACTGATCTTTAGAGGTGCAAGGCTGGCTGTTTCCCCCTGTTTCTAGTATGAATTCTTAGCTAACTATTTCGTGGCTCCAGTTTCATATACAAAAAAAATGTGGTGTCAATCTTCTCATTTAACCCTGTGCAGAAAAGTAAATAAGCATATTTCTCAAAATGTCAATCTTCTCCATACCAAATCATATGAAGACTCTTGTTTTGGATCTCACAGGTACGTGTATCCAGAAGCTGTCTCTCCTGTACCAACTGAAACCGGCTACAACGGTCTGGAAAGAGCTAGCAGTATTGGGGAAATACCGTACGATACTCAAACCGGCTTTGAAAGGAACGGTTATAACGGCACCAACATGAACGGAGAAAGTGTTACTGGAAGCCCCACTCCCTACGCCACAAACGGATATAATGGGAACGGATACACAGGCTACAACGACAACGGCAGTGTCATTACCAATGGGAACGGAAGTACGATGAATGGCAACGAAAACGGCAGCACGTTCACAGGTTTCAATGGGAACGGCTACAATGGAAATGAGAACGGCACACAGTTTGTCAGGAGACGACTTCTTCCTCCGATACCAAAAGGTGAGAAACATTTTCTTTTTCCTTCTTATAAGGGGACAATGTTGGTAATTTGATTATATGTGTGTGATGTCCAGAATGACATAGTTTTATGAACATAAAATACCAATAGAGCTGCAACACAAAATATAAATGCACCTATTTCGAGGATCATTTATTTTGGATGTGAATGTGAGAACATTCTCAAGCTGCCCAGTTTCAACTAAAGCCTCATTCCCACCACACAAAAACCCGCTGACATCTGGCTTTTTAATGCAATTGCAATGTGTACAATCGGCCATCACACTGGGGTGAAATTACCCCACAGAAGACATGGCATTTTATCACCTCCGACTCCGACACCGATTGGCATTGCAGGAAACTCAACACACAGGTGAACGCCGTAATGTCAGCTCCTCAACCGGCGGGATTCAATGACAGGTTGTAGCTAATTACAGTTCGTCTCCTCCTAAGCAGCTAAAACGTTTCAACAATTTAAATACATCTACACCGAGTTTGAAAGAGAGACTGAATAAGCAAGAGACATAGAAAGAGAGAGAGAAACCACTGAAAAGTTTTCAAAGACCTCTGTTCCTGCTGCTGTCTGCTGGTGACCTGTTCTCCTGCCTGTCCATGACGATGCACAGACACACCAACAAAACAACCCACACACACACACAAACAAAAGTTGACAGAGGCAGACTGGTGCAGTGTTTTCACTAGCACTGGGAATACAGTATTTAGTGGGTTTAAAGTAAGCAATGCAGACCTGTGGAGAAGATCAAACCAGAATCCCACTGATTTAAAAATTCTGATGAGAAAGTGGAGCTGGATTGGACACGGTCTTAGAAAACCTGCCGCAAACATCACCCGACAAGCCCTGACATGGAACCCAAATGTCCAGGCAGAAATGTCGAGTACTGGGCTCAACTGGGGAGATCAAGAAAAAACTATGACCAACCGAGTAAAATGTAAGACATTTGTTAATGGCCAACGCTCCCTGGAGGAGCGAAGGGCTTAAGTAAGTAAGTAAGTAAGTAAGCAGAAGTAAACAAGTTCTGCAGGAAATGGAGTCAGTTGGCTGCACCCAATTTATTCGCAAGAAGTAAGTGGCACACAAGAGATCGTAACATGGCTGTTGGAAATATTTTCTGGCTCGCAGACCAGAATGTCTTGAGGGGACAGTACAAGCTTGCCAAGGTCGTCAGTGTCAACGCTAACAAGAAGAGCATTGTGACAGATGTGTATGTGAGAACATTCCCAAACTACCCACTTCCAACTAAGAGGGCTGTTTGCAAAAAATCCCAGCTACGATTCTTCACAGAGACATCAGGCGTTTAATCGTCTTGCTTCCTGTAAAGGAGCAAAACAAAACAGGGATGACAGACGGGAAAGAGGATGGACGATGTCAGGCCTATTCCACACGAACACGATTATTTTTAAAAATGCATTTTTTTCTTTTCTTTTTTCCTTTTTTCCGTCTCTGTCCACATCGAAATGCAAACGCAGGCTGTCAAGGGATGTGAAGCGCATGGCAAAGAATATAACCTCTACCATAAGCCACATTGGCCAACCAGAAGCCCGTAGTCATTACCGAAAAAGCCCCAATTACAAAAACAATGGCGCATTGCTGGGGAGACTGAAGGGATTGAAAAATTGATCTGAAGATAGGCTGGGGCAGATTATTGGATATTATCAACAAACAAAAGGCTAAAATGTACAGAAAAATATATGTTAAGTCGCTCATTGCATTCCTCCTTTTTTTTCTTCAAAGAAATCAAGCAGATTTGCTCAGGTTTCGAAGGGCTAAAGGGAGTTTGGCGTAATGTTTTCCACCAGGGGCAGAATGGAAAATAATCACAAAGGGAAACTAGGTGAAGTCCTGCATATAGTGAGGCTGAAAGAGGGTGTCCAACTTTAGTGTTTTAAAATGTCTTTTTAAAGTCTTCAAGTGTATGGTAAGCATCAAAGGCATGCAGGAGAGTCTGGCCGTGGCTTTAGAGCGATGTTGGCAAACTGAATGATTGGCGAAGACTGGAGTTTGAAGATTGAAGGTGTGTTGGTTGATTGATAGCAGGAGTGGATTGCAGAGCCACACCAAAACAGAGAGACAGACACACGTTCACTCTCTCTCTCACACACACACACAAACACACACACACACACCCGCACCCACACCCACACACCCAGAACAAACATGTGAGAGGGGGAGAAAAGCAGAAAAAAACAAGGAATGAGGGAGAGGCCCAACCGGGCCGTTACAATCACTTCCAAAGAAAACTGAAATTACCAGCGCTGTTTGAACTTGTCAGAACATAGAGCAGAGTTTGCAGTAGATGGAAAGTTTTCATTGCAAAAACATCGTAGAGTGTGCAGTTTTTGGATTTTAACTGGACCAACGTGGGCACACATCATAGCAGATGCTATTATGTTTCACAACCACTGATGCTGTGTCAGCCACTGCCAGTTAAAATCTAACAAATAAATAAGAAAATGCTAACTACATGTATGACTGAATATCTGCAATGTTTCTGATAATGCTTTGTGATCCATCTCGATGCACACTGCTTTTTTCACCAGTCAACCAACCACATTCGGAGCTGGCGGGCAGGGCAAAGGATCAGATCCAGAGTATCTAAATGAGGGAGAGAGTTGATCCTTTTAGACCCTTTTCAGAGTTTTATTTTTACTTTTTATGTGGGAAAATCCAAGATATTAATCATAACAGATGTTTTACATACATTAAAACTTGTCTGGAAGATGACTAAGTAATTTGTTAAACCAATATACTCAATGTCTTGTGGTTCCAAGTATAGAAAACAAGACATTTTATGTTGGTTCTGTCACTTTATGTTATTGCCATTGTTCACAGTGTAATGATGTTTTATTGTGCAAACAAGTCGTCAGTCAGAGTACCAACTAAAGTGATGAGTAACTATAACAGCAACATTATGCAACTTAAAGTTGATTGTTGAGTTTCATTCCCAAGTTGTCACATACTGACGCATTTGGTTGATGGTCAACGAAGCACAAACCCAAAATGCCAGTTTTTGGTGACTTGGGAATGAGTCTATATTGTCGAACTAATAATATTGTTTATATTATTTATTTTTCTTTTATTCTGTATTTGTTTTCTCATCTCAATGTTTGTATTTCTGTCTGTGTGTGGTTTAGATGCTCAAATGATGGTTGTGTGTATTCAATACGTACACTTTGCGGGTTGACAGATAATAGATGCATATAAAGATACTGTACTGTGCATACAGTATATATATATAAATATATACATGATTTTTGTTTTTCATATAAATGTTGTCTTTCTGCTCTTTTAGGCGAATGTCCTAGAAAGTACATACCCACTGCATGTTTTTGTATGCCAACATTTCCAAAAAAGAGCAAAGAAAAAGTTGCATAATGTGGCTTTATCCAAATTTTCCACTAACAGGGGTTCAGTAGGGGCCGGATTATTATTGCCCTGTGGCCCCCTGGCAGGCTACCATGCTGATGCTAAATCCCACCCAACATGTTCATACATCCCAGCCAGTTTCCTAACACTCCCCTGCTCTTTGTTTCAGGTCGAAAGCCTTCCTTTAACTTCCAGTGTCTGCGGCCTCAAAGCAGTGTGGACGACCTCCCCATCCCAGGGACCTACCGTGGGAACACATCCCCGACCAGATCTCGTCTACAGGTAAATGGCACATACACACACTCTTTAAAAATGCCCATACACAGAGTGGGTCTCATGTTGTTTCTCCTGCTCTGTGTCAGATGCAGCACAGCCTGGACTCCCGGCCCAGCAGCGTGTCCTCGATGTCATCCGCCTCCTGGGTGAACACGGCAGCAGCTGGCGCCACTCCTCTCCCAGGAATAATCGCCCCCTCAGGACGCAGGGGCAAGCTCATCTACACCCCCATGATCCTGGTGGACGAAGCCAGCGGCACCAGCCAGCCGCTGTGGGGAGACGGCTCTGCCAGCCTCCCTGCAGGGAGCAGAGCGCCCGGCTGGAACCCCGGTCAGACGAGGACCTTCACCAGCATGAGGATGCCACCAGCCAACCAGGGCTACATAGACAAAGGCAGCGCAGACAGTCTGGTCGAGTCGGTGAGTAAAAATGCTGCAGGGGATTTTTGGTGAATGATAAATCATTCTCAAAATTCTGAACATATACACTATTTTGATTTTTTTTTGTTTAGCCCTCTGGCAGTTTGAGTTAACACTTTGAAACCTGAGCAATTTTTTAAAATTTCCTTTAATAACATTCAGGGAAGCCAATGAGCAGCTTCCCAACACATGGCCCCAAAATACAAGAAATTAAAAGAAATTAGTTAAAGAAAGTTATCTGGAGAAAAAAAGCTCCAAAAAATCAATAATTAAATAAATTTATAAAAAAATCATTTTTTAAAAAAAGAAGAACATGATTAATAATTGCAGAAAATTGAAAATTTTGGGGTTTTTTTTAATGTAATATCATTTAAAATATATAATTGTAATTATTATAAATAGTTTTTCTGGAATTTCCCCTCATTTTTGATAATTTTATAATAATTCTCCCCCCTTTTTTAAAAATGTTTAACCTTTAAAACTCAATTTGACTAACTCAGAATTGCTGAAATATTGACTGAATATAATCCTTGTCATAAACCTTTACACAGAACAAATGTCCCATCGCTTCTCTTTATGGCCAGCATTACCAATAAGATTATTACAGCAAGCAAAACCTGCATCAATTTTCATATAGCTCCCTGACTGTTGTTTTAAAGAGACTTCAAAAATAAATATTTTTCCTCTTATCTCTAGTGCTGTAGTATTTATCAGTCCAGATAGTTTTGGTGTGAGCTGCAGAGTGTTTGAGATTTCGGCCAAAAAGGTGTCTGCCTTCTCTCTAATATGATGAAACTCGATGGCACTCGTTTTGTGGTGCTCCGGTAGATGCACGCTTCCTTCTGCGCAGTGTTACAGTTGATGGATGTAGTTTGATAGTAGTTAGAAAATAGTTCCCACATGAAACTGTTCACAACAAGGTCTGTGGATTATCTTTCGTAACTGGATGGTGATTTCTGGAAAGAGACACTGCTGTTGAGTTTTTAAAGGGTATTGTATTTTGTTTTTTTTCTCTGTTTTTGGCACTTTGAGCACCACAGGCTGAAATATCGGAGTCTAGTCTGGTGAATAGCACCACAACTAAGAGGAAAAATATGTGTTTTCGATTTTCAGATTGACTGTCCCTTTAAGAAAGAAAAAAATGATGAACCCATCCTTTAATCTACAAGGATACTCACGCTCTGATATTTGCTATGAATAATAAATAATATTGATAAGAATTAAAAAAAAAAAACAATTCCACAATCGGCCAAATATCAGCAGTAAAAAGACAATATTTAAGACTTTGAAGCTTATATATCGGTGCAGTGCTGAGTAATGTTTAATATCTTTTCATTCTCCTAAGTGAGCTGTAAATCCAAGTCCATTTGCTGTCACAGTTTACAAAGATTTTGCATTTTATTTTGTCTAAGTGACTCTTTGAATTGATAATCAGATAGATGTGCATGTTTATGTTTGCGTGTTAGAGAAAGAGCGACTCAAACATAATCCTGTCTTACATCATGGCTTTTTTTTCTGTGTCAGATCTTGATCTCTGAGGGTCTCGGTGTTTACGCCCGGGACCCGAAGTTTGTGAGCTTCGCCAAGCGGGAGATCGCCGAAGCCTGTCACATGAGCCTGGATGAGATGGAGAACGCCGCCACTGACCTCATAGCTCGCGGAGCCAGCCAGTCGATTTCTCGCTTTGAAGATGAACTGGCCGATGAAATGAACTGCGTGATTTCTTACTGAGATCAGCAAAAGTGAAAGAACAGTGTGAGAAAGAGAGGTATGAAGTTTGTGATGGGGGGAAAGCGTCTGTTTAAATCTGCTCTGGAGATGAAAAAGTGGACCGGACGGCTCCAGAATGATCTGAGACACATTCGATCTTTTTTGTTGTCCCAGGGTAAATGTTGGTAAGAATGACTTTTATGTATAAATGCCAAAACACACACTGATTGTAAGAGCATGTCAGTATGTGGCAGGACTCAACAACAATTCCTATGAACACTTTGACTGCAGCGTTTTTGCAGAATGTGACAGAAAACTGTGACTCTTAGCGCCACTACGACAAAGGACCATTTTTTGCATTGTATTCTCATTTTGTACTTGAAATGTTGTCACTTTATACACCTGTATAAACTATAACAATAGAAAACATTTAACTATTAGATCAATAAATCATTTATACAAATAATTGATATTTGTGAGTGCCCAACAGCAGTCACTATTTTAGAGAAATATTTAAATATTCTAAATAATGAATACCCTCTAATATGGAACATGAAACTCATAGCAAAGATTTTTCTGACCATAAATAAAGCATTTTTTCTCAAATGTGTGTTTGATTTTTTATTTTTCTTGCAGTTATTCTTGACTGAACGCACCACTAAGCTGAAGGTCTGTTTTTCACAGCGATGCTATAATGGTATTGAAAGCTGCAGCAAAAATACAAAGGAGTGAATTACATAATCAGCCATTAATGCAGCGGCAGATGGACAACATCTGGGTTTCACTTCTCCTTTTAGATTAAAAAAAAACATGCATAACGATAACCCACATGGGCAGATTACGAGACAACGGGCCCCAGGGCACGGACATGCAAAGGGCCCCACCACCTCTCCTACAAAGAAGCAAGACACATTGACTTTGTGGTGGTTTTGCATCACTTTGTGGTGCATCCTTCTGTTATATTGTCTGTTATATTATTGTCCAATTTGTCTTTTTGTAGGCTTTTGATTGTCTTTCAGGTAATTCTGTATCTCTTTGATGTCATTTTGTGAGGCTTTGTCGTCATTTTTTGTCTCCTTGTGCTTGTTTTGTGTCCTTTTGCAGCCGTTTGTGTCACATTTATGTCATTTTGTGTCTGAGGTAATATGTATTTTTGGTGATTCTGTGTATTGTGGTTATTGGTGTCTCCTTGTGGTGTGTTTTGTGCCTTTTTGTAGTCATTTGGGTCACTGAGGTAATTTTGTGTGTCTTTTTGTCAATGTTATGTCTTTTTGATAAATTTGTGTTGCTTTGTAGTCACTTTTTGTCTCCTTGTGCTTGTTTGACCTGTTTTTGTGGCTATTTTATGTTTCTTTGCAGTTCCTTTGCACCTTTTTGCAGTCCTTTTGTGTCTCTCTGTAGTCATTTTGTGTCTCCTTGTGGTTGTTTTGGCGTCCTCTTGAAGTCATTTGTGTCTCCTTGTGGTAATTCTGTGTCTGAGGTAATTATATGTCGTTCTGTGTCGTATTGTGGTTATTTGGTGTCTCCTTGTGGATGCTTGTTGCCTTTTTGTAGTCATTTGGGTCACTGAGGTGTCTCCTCCTTTTGTCTCCTAATGGTTGTTACGTGTCTGTACTTGTTTGGTGTTGTAACAGCTGTAGATTTTGGGACCAACAATACAGACAAAAATGAGGAGGAAGAGTTGAGAGTGAGTTTGTTGTGGATAACAGTCAGTGAGTGGTTGCAGTCTGGTGAAGAGTTCATTGTTGTTTGGGGGCTGAGGTTCAAGGTTACTTTATTTGTCTCCCTGGGCAGAAAATTGTCTTAAATTAAGGGGAAACTGCTGAGTCAAACCAGACATTACAGTACAAAACATTAAATAGAAACAACACAATAAAAACATTAATCAGGACGCGTGAAAAACATTTGCTTGTGTGCAAAGTAAACACTGCATATTGGACATAATCATACTCACACAGTCTCATTCATATTTAAATACTGTAGACAATGCATTACATACTACTCCAAACCTGCTACCACAAATTAAATCAACATTTCCCTGTGTTCCCGAGCGCTCGCACTAAACATTTCCTCATTGAAGCATCAACCAGTGTCTCATTTCCTGAAGAGTTGTTGTAGGTCTAAGGTGGATCAACAACTGAACACAGAGAAAAACAGAGGACAGAAAATTCTTATGATTCTGAAATGTTTCTTTCTGAAATGCTAGCCTGAGCAGAATACAGCATGAGGTAAACGTCTGATGGCGAGAGGGAGACTGAAGCAGGATTTTATCCAGCAGAGGGAGAGTCTGTAGCATGACAGCAGATGAGCAGCAGGTGTGCAGGCAGCAGGAGACCTGGAAGCCAGGTTCAGACAAAAAACACACAACAGAGACAGGCAGGATCATACAGACACAAAGGCGGAGAATACTGGAAACATGGGAACTAGGACCCTGACTGTGTGCATCCCTTTAACGTAATTTTGTGTCTTATATAGATAATTTTGTATTTCTTTGAGGTATTTTTTTTGTAATTTTGTGGCCCCTTGTGGTTATTTTGGCCATTTTTGTTGTTATTTTGTTTCTCTTTACAGTTCCTTTGCATCTCTTTGTGTCTCTCTAAAATAAGTTTGTGTCATTTTGGCCTTTTGTGTCTCTTTGTGGTGGATTTGTATCTTTTTGTAGCCATTTGGGTCTCTGAGTTAATGTTATGTCTCTTTAAGGTAGTTTTTATTTCTTGAAGTAGTTTTTATGTCTTTTTGCAATTGTTTTGTGTCTCCTTGTAATCGTTTGGGTTTTTCTAAGTTAACTTTGTGTCTCTTTGAGGTCATTTTATGGTCATTTTATGTCTCCTTGAGGTTAATTTCTGTCTTATTGAGGAAATGTAGTGTCTTTGAGGTATTTCTTTTTCTCTTTGAGGTAATCGTACGTCTTTTTTTATTGTCTTGTCACTTTTGGTTATTTTGTGTCTCCTTGTTGTGTTTTTGTGCTTCTGTAGTCATTTTTGTCTCTTTGAGTTAATTTTGTGTCACTTTGTAGTCTTTTTTTGTTTTGTTATTTTGAGTTCCTGGTTAGTATGTGTTAATTTGAGTGACATTTTACAGGTGAAGTTCCCCTTTCCCACCAAAATTAACATGTCCACGCAGGTTTTTCAAAAACGTTTAAATGACTGGATTCCCACTAATAGGATGATTTTCTAGGATGACTCTTATTCAGGAAATGAGACGCCCGTTGATGCTTCAATCAGGAAAAGTTTAATACGAGCGCTCAGTTCAGTACAGAGACAGGTTATATATGAGGCACAAGTTGTCAGTGGTATTTTTGTACTTCTTTTCGCTTCACATATGGTTTCTATCAGTTACCAACACATCAGGTGTAAATCCATGGAGATTTGCTTCTAGTAAGAGTTGTCTCAGACTTGCTGATGCTGTTCCAGCATGAACGTACAAAAACATGAGGCCTTGCTGTTCCTGAATTTTTATTCCATCTCCAAACACAACTTACAGAACTTACTATAGGAAGATGCATAGTTATAAATAAATATCGAGTCTGCCTTTCTGTAAGCTTTTGTGTGCAACGTCACAGTCAGGCAGGAGAACAGGTAAACAGCAGACAGCAGCAGGAACAGAGATCTTTGAAAACTTTTCATTGGCTTCTTCTCTTTATGTATGTTCAGTCTTTAAAACTCGGTGCAGATGCATTTGGATCGCTGTTTTAGCGCTGCTCAGGAGGAAACGGATGGTTATTAGTGATGGCACGTCATTGCAACTCACCAGTTAAGGAGCTGAGAGTAACGCGTTCACCCAAATGTTGCGTTCCCATCAATGCCAGCTGGAGCCTGAAACCCGTGTCTACTGCAGAGTTATTTGACCCGGGTGTGAATGCTGATCGTGTGCATTCACATTGCATTAAAAGGCCAGATGTTAGCATGTGTTAGCAGGTTTTTTGTGCAGGAAGAATGAAGTTATACACTGAACAAGAAGAGACTAAAACTGCAGACAAACCAGACTGCAGAGAGACACGAACTATAGAAATGAGCAACCACAAGGAGAAATAATACGACTGCAAAGCGTCACAAAACAACACAAAAGAAATAAAATCACCCCATATTACCTCAAAGACACCAAAACAGTTACAAAAACACACAAAACAACCACAAGTAGGCACAAAACTGCAAGAAATTGCTTAACAAAGACACCTAATACCACCATAAAGTGTGTTTGTCTTGCTCCTATGTAAGAGAGGTGGTGGGGCCCTTTGCATGTCTGTGCCCGGGGCCCCCACTGTCTCATAATCCACCCCTGCTTTCAGTGACCCATATGTAGCTATCTGTTGTTCATTCTGTTTATTCATAGTGTTTGCATGAATGTGTAAAACTTGAAATCCTGAATTCCCTCTCATTTGGTCTGTGTGGAACAAGGTTCTTGACTACAAGGTCCACACTCAAGGAAAACATATTTTTTTCTAAAAATACAACCTGCTGACATTTGATGGTGTTAATGACCAGCAGCGGTTCACGAACCCTCACCGACCTTTCATTATTCCTCCTTTACATCCCTCCTCCTGCCTACTAAAGCGTGAGCAGCCTCCACGCGCTCCTCTCTGCATTATAACCCTCGGGCGCGCTGCACTTAGAATAAAAGCGGCGCTGCTGATTGGATACACGCGCTCCTCTTTACTCCACGTCCAATGGTACCTCTGACGTCACGACGCTTCACATGTCCTCGCCCAGCTCGTGACGCAGTCCGGCTCTTCCTTCTGGGCGTCTTCCTCCCCTGGGCTGTTCCGATGAGACGCCTCCTTCCCGCCGCCCCTCTGATCCTCTTATCAGCGAGTAAGCGGCCAAGATGGACGTTGTAAACCAGGTAAGGCTTTGGGGAGGGGGAAATCATATTTTTTTATTATTGTTTATCTCGGTAGCTGATGTTTATTTAATTTGCATTTTTGCGTTTTGTCGTGCGCGCAAATTTGGATTATTTTTGTGCCACAGATGCGCCGAGCTGAGGCGTTTTAACGCAGCGCTCTCGATTACCTTGGAGTCGAAATTGTGATTTATGCATGTGTTTTAAAAAGAGGGAAAGGTGTAAATGCACGACACAGCGCGTTGTAATTGGACAAAATTCCAGCACTGATGCTGCAGTCGATGTGATGGAGCGGCTCGCTGACAGTCCAAAAAAAAAATGTGTAGGATGCCCAGAGATTTCTGCAGCAATGACATTTAGCAAAGGAAGGAGAGGATGTATCCTATCATCTCCGGGGATTCTGCTAATTGATTTAAGCTGCTGGCGTCTCAATTAGCCCCGCTGTTGCTAAGATAACAAACATGATTCATTTCTGAGGCCCCTCGCTTTGCGCGGATAGCCGCAGTAGGCCCCGACACCAGCGGAGGAGGACGCGCTCCTGCATCTCTCTGTATGGCCACGGCCAGCTCATCTCCCATCACTGTGCAGGATTGTGACAAAGCCAACGCGGCTTTCCTCCGAAACGAGCAAAGAATCGGGCTCAGTGTGAACATAGATACTTCATTACATGCGTCATCTGTTTAATATGGAGGCTGCCGGAGGAACAATGAGGGTGACAGCAGCCCCACAGCTTGCATGAGAGAGAGAGGAGGGAGAAACCATCACTGCTGCTGCTTTATTTCCAGTGCGGCCATTTATTGATGCACGCAGGGACACACCGCCTTCTTTGCGGTGTCGCATTCACCTGCGCACAAATGGCTCCTCCATTGCGCAGATTTCACCAGATTGTCTCGTAAATTAATAATAACGCTAATAAAAAATGTGAAGTGTGCAGGAAAAGAGCCGAGGAAAACAGTCGGTTAATCAGATTTGTTTGATTGTAATGCTTGCAGGAGCTCACACGCTCTCTCTCTCTCTCTCTCTCTCTCTCTCTCTCACACACACACACACACACAGGTCTACATCATTTGAAGTCAATATTAAAATGACTGTATTGTAGTTGTGCATCATCTCATAGAAGCCAGCTGAGAGTCTCTGGCAGATATTTGCCTTGTAACAAACACCTGCAGGTGCCAGCATTAGACCGCACAGGCCTGTGAGCTATATCAGACCGATTAGTAATTAGGTGTATGTTTTAAATCAGCATCATTATATCATCGCCAGTGTGTCAGTGTGAAAATGTAAAAAAAAACAAAAAAAAAAACTGCTAAACTGTACTTTGTTTATGTGAGTACAGGTAAGGCTGCACTGTGACTTTATTTTTTTATTTGTTTGTTTTGTTTTTTGCTTTTGTTTTTTTATATCATGACCCTGGCTGGAGCTACAAATATTTTTCCTTTAGCCTCCATGAGTGACTGGAGGAAAATGCATAATCCATTATAAATAACCATTTTTCACAGTTTCTGGCTATGATAAATCATCACCTTAGAATTATAAGATGAATCAATTTTGACATTTTTCTCAAAATTGATTTATTCATATATTGTTATTCTGTGACAACTTATTACCATTAGGTGAGATGGGCTTTTTTTTTTTTTTTTTTTAAAAAAAAACGATTTTATGCATTTTAGTGTATTTTTTATTTAAATGCAAAATTTTGAAGCTCAGTATCTCAAAACTGCTCAGAACACGGAAAGAACATTATAATTTTAAGGTGGTGAAATGGTGCAATTTTGGAGATTTTTAGAGAAAACATGCCTTTCCAAACCCACCTGCAGATTTCGGGGATGAAATAAACAAAGAAATAAAACTATTTAAAGTTGAATGTCCCTCCCCAAAGCCAAATAAAATCACATCTGGCTTTTTGTTGATTAGAAAATCATTTTACGCGGGCGACCTTTAGCTTAACGTAGAGTGCGCCCTCTGTAGGCTCAGTCTTTTGCAACGACACAGGTTCGATTCCGACCCGCAGCCCTTCGCTGCACGTCATCCCTCCCCCCTCTTTCCTGCTCAGTCTTCATCTGTATTGTCAATGAAAGCATACAAAATTTAATATTAAAAACAAATTATTAGAAAGAGCCTTTCCCATTTTACACCATCCCCTCCCCTCTAATAAATAAAGAACAGTCCCTAATTTAGCACTTTGTGAATTTATTTTTTGTAAAAGGTTTTATATCCCATAACATTATTATTATTGAATAGATTTGTTTGTTTGTTTTTGCAGTTGGTGGCCCAAGGGCAGTTCACGATAATCAAACAACCGCTGGGATTTATCAAAGTTCTACAGTGGGTAAGTTCTCTGCTTTTGCATATTTTATTGCATTAATTTTAAATGTTTTAAAGAAAATAATCACACATTATTATGGATAAACCACTTTGAGCTTGAGTCATTTGCAATAAATAATGCTGTCATGTCCCTAGCTGACAGACTTGTGACCTTCTGCCACACAGAGGTCATGAAGCTGCATGAGGTTTAATAATGGATGTGACTCCAGTCTCTTTAAAAAAAACAACTCTCTCATGAGGGTTTAACATCAGACATTCCTCATCTAGAAACAGTGCAGTACCTCCACCGCACGTCTCACTCTAATGTAGTCAAACAGCAAGCTTTAATGCTGAGGAGTCTCCTTTTGTGTCGTGATAATGTGATACTGCCTCAGCAGGCCTGAGCAGGAGACACCAGCAGGATGTGTTACGTCACTGTCGTAGTAACGCGGTGTCGGTCCGCACAGGAATATAATGACAGTTTGTCAAATCCTTCTCGGAGGATGTGACCTCTGCATGTGGAAACAAATCATTTAACGCTGTTTCATGTGCTCAGACTCCACCAGATGATGGAGCCAGAAAACTATTTATTTAGTAGTTTATCTATGAATAGTGCAGCTTATATATTTATATTTACTAAATTATGTAATATGCATCAAGGATTGTGAAATGTTTGCATCTTAAACTTTTCTTTGCTTTTTTTTTTTGTTTATTTGTTTGTTTATTTTTTAGGCGGGATATCATCTACGTAAGACATTATACCCTGTTTCTAATCAGAAAAATGATGTAAAAAAAATAGATTTTTTCCATTTAGGGTTAAAGCAATAAGGTGATTTATCAGTTTGCAATTATTGCAACTATTACACTAATTGATCAGTTTTTATTTATATTATCGTTAATTATTGTTATTTTAATGCAAAAATGCTAAACCATCCGAGGGTCCAGCTTTATCAATGTGAAGATTTACTGCTTTTCTTTGTCTTATATGATCATAAATTGATTATCTTTAGGGTTTTGATCCACTGGTCCCATAAACCAATCAAAATGATGGCATGAACTTTTATTGAATAAAAGGAAAACAATGAGCCAATGAATAAACTACACTTGGTAACTTTATGAAAAATAACTTTTTGTCATATTGGCTGTAACTGACGCTACAAACATACAGTATTACATGAGACAAAAAAAATAAATAAAAATCGTGTATCATTTTGTAACTAGCATACTGTAATTTCATTATATTGATCTGCTCTACAAACATGACATCTATTGCACGTCTGTCCGTCCTGGAAGAGCGATCCCTCTTCAGTCGCTCTTCCTGAGGTTTTACCGTTCTTTCCCCCGTTAAAGGTTTTTTATGGGGTGTTTTTTCGGTCGTGAGGGTCCAAGGACAGAGGGATGTCAGCTGTAAAGCCCTCTGAGGCAAATTGTTGTGATTTTGAGCTTCATAAATAAAAATGAATTGAATTGTCTCTCCTCCTCCTTTTACCTCTAATGGCATTTGCTAGAATCGACTGAGGTGGAAGCAAAACAACCAATCAGAGCTGAGGAGTCAATCGCTGCTCATAAACTGCGGTCAAACTGTCAAAGCAGGCAGCGCAGATCAGATGTGAATTAAGATTACGACACTGCATTGCCTGTCTGTGTACTCAAATGTTTACAGAAACATATTTTGGTGTACTGTTTAGCTGTAAAATGAGAATGTTTGTGACCCAGCTGGTAGGCGGGACTTCATTTTGGCTCAACTATGTCTAACAAGGCAGTCTGACTGCAAATATTCTCATTTTACAGCTAAACAGTGCACTAAAATATGTCCCTGAAAACATTTCAGATGACAAATAGACAGTGCATTAACAGAATTTTGATTCATGTTTGATTGACATGACTGACAGCTTTAACACTCCTTGCCTCTGATTGGTTGTTTTTGAAACACACAACAAGGTGTAGGAACGTGATTTTTTTTTTTTTTTTTTTACAGATTATCTGTCTCATGTACCTCTGTGTGAATACAGTGGCAATTTCAGAAACTATGACATAAAGGTACTCACTTCAATCTAAATCAAGATTACAATTTTTCATGCAAAAATGCCAAATCATTCCTGGGTCCAACTTCGCACAAAAAGACCAATATGACGACGTCGACTTTGGCATTTTCACTTTAAAGACGAAATAACTGAAATTAATGGAAAACATGGTTGATTGTAGTCCTTTATTCATGTTGACCGGTCCAAGAGCAGATATTTTTAGAATATTAGACAGTCAGGATATTGTCCCACAGTTACAGATATGTTCCATGTAACAGAGGACGCTCACAGTGAGGACGCTGCAGGGTTAACAATGGTGCTTCTCTAGTGCGTTTTTTCTCTCTCTCTCTACAGCTGGGGCATCACAGTGCTGGGAATAGTGATACTAATTACCCACAAAGGCCCCACAGCTAAGTGAGGGCCTGTTAAATGTGTCTGTTTTTATGTAATAATAAATCCTTGATGGGATGTAATGAATTGGTTCTGGATGGTTTTGGTTTGTGGTTTCAGCAGCCAGTTTGCGCCGTAGACATGGTGAGCAAAATCAATTCAAAGAGCTGCTACGATTAAGATTATTAAATCAAGTGTTTGTAGCAAACACCAGGCCAGACAGTGGTGTAGTGCACTGATGGTTTTGAAAGGTTTTTATTGTATAGACTGAGGCTGCATTGAGGGAGTTTCGCTGTTTCAAGCTGCAGATCAATTCACAACAGAAGTCACAGACATCAGCAATTAATTCTGTGAAATTTCAAAATAAAACACCCTGTCCAGATCGATTTGCTTTACTAAATCAACTACGATGATGTACTGTCGTATGCACGTGTCGACAGTGTTTTTACTCTCACTGCCAGAATAAGAGATTGCAGGTTTAGATTGCAGCAGCGAGGAAAATGCAAAGATGGTCATAGGTAAAAAAGCTAATAAAGCCGTGTAATGCTTTTTTTTCAACTGAGCCAAAGAGCAAAAGTAAATAATGTAAAGGAAAATGATGCTGTGGTGAAATTTTTCTCAAAATCAAGAACGCTTTCCTTATGATTTACTATTATTCTGGAAATATATTCATATTGTTCAGACATCCTCTCCTTGTTGTTTTCACTGGTTTTTAAGTTTTTAATATACAAAGTAACCAAAAACGCTGATAAGTCATCCCAGGTGTTATGTCTGTTATGGGTTTTGTACGGTTTGTACCAACAGGACATTAATTCGTCATTTGGGTCTCAAGCAAAAATACCCCATAATGTCTCGTTCTGATCCTCAAATGTGAGAATCTGATGCTTTTTGTCGTCATATTTTATATGGACTTTTTTAGGACTGATGCTCTCACAAAGCCAGCTGTATGAGGTCACCTTGGGCTTTTTTTTATTTTTAAAAATTTTATAGGCAAACAATTATTAAGAAATGAACTGGCTGATTAAATATATGACAGCTGATGATTCAATATATAAATGCAATTTCATTATGGATTTACATTTGTCAAACCCAATAAAAATACGAAAGTAGCAAAGGACTTTTATGGAAAAAAGACAAAAGAGCAAACTTTGGTGCAAAAACTTCAGCAGAATGCAATGTTTAATGCTAAAAGTTTTGTGGAGGAAGAGGACTTTTTATTTGGTTGGAATTAAAGATATGTCCACTATATATTATGCAGAAAAGACACAAATTGGTGCATGAAAATTCAAACTAATGCAGAAAAATGGAAGGGTTTGACGCTCAAAATGTCCATACTTTCAGGGAGAGGGACACGGGACACGTCCCCCTTTAACATTTAGAACATGTACAACATCAGAGGACTTCTGTTTTGATGGAATCAAAGACATAAAAGCTCACGTGAATGCAGGAAATTAAGTGTTTGCCGCTGATAATTTCCTGGGGGAGGACCCAGAACAACTTGTGTCATATGTGTCCCTCCCCCAGTGTTAAAAGCGATGTCCTTGGGTAGGGTCAGTAGATGAGAAAAAAACGAGGAAGGGATGTCCTTCCTACAAATTGGCCCCACAATTATAAGCCACACCCCTGCTCCCAGGTATGGAAACCCACTTAACACGACCCGATGAAAACGTACGTGCCAGAGCGGCTCCAACAGAGTCCCACACTGTAATGCGCTCTGCAGATATGCCAGCGAACAGTCAGAGAGCATGAGTGTGCTGCATGACTCTGTAGTCCTTCCCTGGAGCTGTGTGAGTGTGCCAGCACCTCACCACTGCCTCCCTGGGTCACAGCGAGCCAGCCAGCCAATCAGGAGGCACGCTCAGGAGGCCAGGGCCCATGAATCATCTGTCAGAGTGGCCTGCGTGCCTCAGCGTCAGACTAGAGGAGGGGCTGCTGGAGCTGCTGCTCTTTCTGGATTAATATGGGCATGCACCACAGTGTTTTTTGGGAGGGGAGAGAGAAGCCTCCCCCACGTTCAGTGGAAACAGGCAGCGATGAAAAAGATGCTTCTGTGTGGTAGAATCAAACCTTTTTTGGCTTTTTGTTGCAGACAGTTCGTGCAAATGTGCTTTTATCGAGGATGTGTTATTGAGGGATTTTTTTTAAAGATCTTTTTTATTTTTTGAGGATGAAAATTACAGCGTTTTTGCGTTGTGTGCGTTTTTAAACAGCGTTCAGTATGTGTGACTCATGAAGCTTTGCCCACCTCCTCGCCCCACCCTCACTCACTCTCTCTGTCTCTGGGGAATAGTGCTGACAAAGCCGAGATTTGATGGATGTTGGAAGACATTGAGTTCCCAAATAAAGCTGATGTGTGGAGCTCAACCCCAAACAGCCTCCTGTCTCCACCGCAGCGCGGCACTGCTGTGCTGAATTTCATCTGCATACAGATTTCACTTTCTGACTCATAAAAAAGGCCGTTTGTGGGAACATGAAGCCTGATTCGCTTTGCCAGGGTCCCTAATGTGTAGTAAAGGCTGTTGATTTTGTTGTAGCTCAGGGGGCTTTTTTCTGTTCAGACGCTCTGCGACTCTCTGTGGTTATTACTCCAGGGCCTCTGGTGAAAGCTCGCACAGCTTGTGTTTATTTCTGCGCTTTTGTGCTTTTGGCTAAATGTCGGCATGTTTGGAGCCGCTAACCCTCCTGCAGGGATGAATTTCAGTATTTTTGTTGCATATAAACTGGAATATCTTTTAATATTTTGCCATAAGATTTGTTACATTTGAAAGGTCCAGTGTGTAAGACTTCGGGGGATATAATGACAGGAATGGAATATAATATAATAAGTATGTTTTCTTTAGTGTATAATCATCCTAAAATAAGAATCATGCTTATATCTCCACAGAGATGTTGCACCAGCATGTTTCTGGAGTAGCTAAATATATTCCAACCCTTTGAAACCTGAGCAGATCTGCTTGATCTCTTCCAAAATCATGGGAGGAAGACAATGAGCAACTAAACAAGAAATACTGCACAAAACACTGCAAAAATCAGTTAAAAGTTTCAAGAACATTACCTACAAATGTGCTAGAAAAGTGCAGTAAAAACAAAAGGAAAGTGGGCTTTTCAGTTAGTTATCACAAGTTGTTTCTAACCATGCGTATAATGACATGAAACTGCTTCATATTCACAAACTGTGTGAAAAAACATGGATAATTTTTTGTATATTTTTAATTTGACCTGTGGAGAAAAGCAAGTAAAACAGTATTAAGACTAAATAAAAACAATTTCATATAAAATAAAAGACAAGGACAAGGCTGCAATTATTACATTGCCGCAAATTCAGTAATTAAAAGTGCATAAGATCAATTAATCAGAGGCAGGGGAGATTTTTTTAAGGTCACGTTTGTAGGATTTAGGGAATATATTGGCAGAAATGGAATATAAAATAATAAGCATGTTTTTTTCAGTGTCTAATCAGTTTTGATTTTTGGTTGCTGTTGGTTTCTGGTGGTCCCGCTGTTCCATTTATGTCCACATAGGAAACAAGTCCTCGTTCACGGACATCGCCATGTTGCACCGCCATTTTTCCATGTAGCCGAGAAGTGAAAGACTGGCTCTAAAAAGGGACATTTGCATTTTTGCATCAACCACGTAGTTAGCAGCCCCTCCATGATGTCAACATTGGAAAGACAGATTTTTTCTTTCTTTTTTTTTTTTTTTAAATTGAAAGTACTTCATTCAGTGTATTTACAGGTTTAAATCACCTGGTCTATTGGTTTTGGAGAAAAAGACTTCTGTGGATAATACAGCTCCTGGTAAAAACCCCCTGAACGGTGAACACTCAAGGAATTATAACCGGGAGAAGTTTCTGCTGGTAGGGAGTCTGCAATCCCACTCAGGATACGAAATTGCCCTAAATATTCACGCTGTTCCTTTAATGTCATTATATTATTGACTAGAGCAAGATAAATTGAGCAATTTTGCAGATATATAAGCATCCTTGGGTCCCATGAAAGGTGCTATATAAATCCAAGCCATTATTATTATTATTAAAATTATTATAAATAATGCCTTATATGCTATGTTGAATAATATCTAACAAGAAATACCAGTATATATTTTTTACTTACTATAATGAGCAGAAAAATAATTTATTAAAAAAAAGTAATGCTGTAAAAATCAAAAATCCATGCCTTAAAATCTTAACGTTATAACGTTAACGTTGATTAAAAATAAGATTTTAATCAACGTTAAACCGTTATAAACTTGTGAAAAAAAAAATGCTCCTGGTTTTTTTTTTTTTAACCTTTCAGACTTCAATTTCACTATCTGCTATCTATCTCCAGTATCAGTCGGGCTGCACAGTTGGTTCTCGTATTGATCAGTGGATCGGTTTTCACAGAGGAAGACAGACAGACAGTGTGAGAAAGCGGCAGCAGACAGATCGTTTGAGTCTGAGTGTGTGTGCGATTGTGTATCTTCTCAGCACAGAAGAGCTGACAACCGTCCAGCATACCAGGAGGCGTAGAAACCAACCAGCCTCCTCACTGCCTCCTCGCTGTGTGATGCTGCCAATAGTGTTACCATGGCACCTAACACGCAGCGTGCCACCATTTCTTTTCTCAGTCTGGCCGGCTCTCTTCTTCCTCCCACCTTCACTTCTCCTTCCACTCATCTATCACCATAAAAGTGCAGCTCTTAATTGTGGTTTGGTGCCTCCTGTTTAGATTCACTTTCCTTACTGCTGCATTTTCGGGATGTCTGTCGGTCCACCATCCTTGGAAAATATGTCAAGAACTAATGGATGGATTGGCATGATATTTCGTAGAGACATTCATGTCCCTCTCAGGTGGATTGCAACAGCTTTCATCATCCCTTAAAGGAACAGTTCACCCAAAATTAAAAAAATTAAAATTAAAATTAAATTAAAAATACATATCCTCCCTCTCACCTGTAGTGCCATTTATTAATCTAGTTTGTTTTGGTGTGGGTTGCAGAGTGTCAGAGATGTTGGCCGTAAGATCTCTCCAATATAATGGAAATAGAAGGAACTCAGCTTGTGGTGATGTTGAGAGGCGACAGATCAAAGAATGGTCTTTTACAAAACGTTCCCTCAATGTTACATGAGAACAAAGGAAGAACATTTTTGAAGCGACATTCAGATCATGTTATTGAGGACTGAGATTACAGACCATTTTTAATGAAAATGTAATGTAATGTTAACTATAAAAAAAACTATGTTTATAGAGCATGCCACCCTAATTTCCAGAGGAACTTTCTGGGAACTAAAAGAAAAACTTGCCGCTAAAGACATCAGCAAAACATTGCCTTGGTTGCATTCTACCATCCTCAGAACATTTTTAAAACCATAAATTGTTAGCTGGGGTTGCACACACAAGGAATTTGTCCTGGTGTTTTGATGCGTAAAAATGTGTAAAAATATTGACCACAGGATGTGCAAAACTTTATGAAGTATAAAGTACAACAGTATGCGCATGAGAAATGATAGTAAAAATATGTGTTCATGTAACATGCTGCATTTTAAGTGTTTTTTTCGAGGGTTAAGACAAACACTTAGATTAAATGAGTTTCCGCTACGAGTCATCAGAATAAAATGTGTCAATATCAGCACTTGTGATGAATGAAAATCCTCATTTGGGTAGCTGTGTTCAATCTCTTACTGTTGTGTTTAAAAATGATGTTAAGCTCAGTTCTGAAGCTGCTCTGTATATAGTTTTCTAATAAATAAAAAATATAGCAATTTATAATCCAACTATATCCATTTCAGGTTTAAAATAAAAACTTATATAGTTCCAATCCATTTCCAATTTTAACTGCTTCCACCTGCAGTTTAAACTCTGACCATTTCAAGTACAGCAGGTAATAGTGTACTCACTCAACTATATATTTTACATTAACATCAGGCCTTGTATTTTGTGTATTTTGTGTATGTTGTAGAAAATTATTACATATGAAAGTATGCAAATGTAATAATGAATAATTGTATGGAGATGTATGATTCATGCATGTTATTGGTTCAGATATTTTTAAGGACCTTAGACTCCTTCACTGACTGCAGGGTGTCTGAATGTTAAGATACTGCAAGAGCAAAACCTTGAAGATGTTTAGGCTACAATGATAGACACAGCAAACAAAGTAAAAGTCGCTGAGAGGCTGACGCTGGGCCTGGTCTATTGTCTGACACACCAACAAAAGATTCACAGTGATAAAAAATATGTTAAAAAATACCTGAAACAGGTGAAAGACAGATACTCAAATACCCATAACCCTGTGACCCAGCTCTACTAATAACTGTAATCATGAAACTAATAAAAAATATTCCAAAATATTAATGGAAAAATATGTAATGATACCAAAATATAAACCACCCCAAATTAATGTTACAAAATTCTGCCCTTTCTAAATTAATTCATGGCTCCTACACAGCTTATTCATCAAAGTGAAGACAGGCCAAGAGTACAACATTTCCTACAACAGTGTATTTACATCTGAAAGCAGAAGTATTACGAGAGTGTATGCACACTTAATACATTTGCATTTATCTACGTGTAAATACGCTGCTCCATCTATTGCTCCGTATGATCCAGATCTGTTGACTCATAACAGCGAATCACTGTAGGATGATTCAGTTGGAGCAGCAGCGTGGCTTGTTGCAGAGATTATCTCTTAAACAGAAAATCCAGCCTTTGTTAGTGTTTTAACTGCATCCAAAATGTCTCAGCTGGGACACAGAATGTTACTGGTCTCCATATTGATCCCACTCATTAAAGTTTAACCTCTAACTGTCTCAGAGGGATAATGAAAGATTGATACGGACACTGGGAGCTCTAAAACCTTTCAACAGCCTTAAAAGTAAAAACAGCCACAGCAGTACCATAAGGCGTTTACACTAAACAGAAAAAGATGGACGACATGATTTTTATTTTAGGACACAATGTAGCGCTGTGCACACTGTGTGCAGGATTGTGCCGACAATGCAGGTGTGATGCCCCGCACACACTGTAGGTATTGATTAAATGCACAGCTGCTGCAGCATAACGTCCTATTATTCAGCGTGGGCTTTAAAGGGAACATAAAACTCACATTTTGCAGGCCTTTAACCCTTTGAAATCTGAGCAAACTGGCTTGTTTTAAAAACATGGGAAGGAGGCCAAGGGCAACTTGCCAAGAAATTGCCCAAAAAATAAGCAAGAAATCAGGAAAAAAGTTATCAGAAAATGACCTAAAAATAAGGAAGTCCTAACAATTATGTATGTATGTGTGTGTATATATGTATTTCTGTAATAACTGATGTCAACCCAGGTGCTAAAGGGTTAAACAGACGCGATATCAAGTATATTAAGTGTATGGGCAGTAAAATTTGGCAGCGTCCAAAGCCACATTTTCTGGTCCATGCAGGCACAGAAATGCAAAAAAGCTCAAATATTGATAAAAGATTTGCGAGATCTCGGCTCCGGGTAACATTTCATAATAATGTAGAAATTCTTCACTCCAGATGGCAGTTTTTTTGTGTTGTTTATCAGCAGTCTCCTCTCCTCCTTCCTCCCCTCTCTTACTGCCACTTTTATCACATCCACAGTCATTTGCATTGGGTATTAAAACCTGTTAATTAGCCTTCTACCAGGGAGGGAAGGTGTTTGAGGTGTTGGGAGAGGACACTAGAAAATAAAATCAAATCTGCAAGAACAGAAGAGTAAAGTGATCACAATGAGGCTCGCACTATGCAGCCGGTGTGTAAATCCAACAACCGAGCCTCTGACTCACATGAGCTAAAAGATTACTGTAAATAGTTTAGTGTGTTGAAGCCTGCAGCAGGTAGACAGGACGATAAGACGTGCCTTTGTGTGTGTGTGTGTGTGTGTGTGTGTGTGTGTGTGTGCAGGCTCACGTGTTGGGGTGTGGCTTTGTGTGTGTGTGTTGTGACTGGCTTTACAGTAGCTTGTAGTTGAGTATTTGGTGACAGATGGTGGAGCACCACAGTCAGATTAATAGCTGGATTTTCTATCCAATCGGATCTGGCCCGCAGCGTAGGGAGGGTGTGGTAAAAATAGTCTTACTTGTCTAATCTGCTGCGTGTGTGTGTGTGTGTGTTTATCTCCATGCATGTCTGTTGGTGTCATTGTTTACGTGACAGCTCATGGGAGCTGAAAACTGAGCTGTGTGCACCTGAAGTTACAGACGGCTTCAAACGAATGCACGATCACTGTTGCACCACAATATATATACATATGTAAAGCACGATATAACATGTACAAGAAACCAGTTGTAATGGGTAACCATGGCAACAGGCGCAGCCCTTGCTGTGTAACCTGGTGATAACGCTGCATTGATTTGCACTCTGTGTGCATTTCTCAGCAGCTCGCTGTGATTGGTGGAGCATCAATCTGCTTGAGACATTGCAGGTGGTGAAAGCTTCAGTCTGCAGCTTTCGGAGCTCTTTGTTTGCACGTTTGCATCATCTGTAAGATGTCAAAGGTCACCAGATTTCTCACCATGTCTTTTTTTTCCTTCCCTCTTTTCTCTTGCAGATCTTTGCAATCTTCGCCTTCTCGACATGTGGCAGTTACTCTGGCATGTTCAAGATGAGCGTGGAGTGTAAAAACCGGTCGGAGAGCGACCTAGGCATAGAAGTAGAATTTGAATATCCGTTCAGGTACGTCTCATTCACAAGTTACTGTCACCACTGTATAACAAATAGGGAGGAAATCACCTATAGGCTTTCATAAACTGTAAAGGCACACCAAGCTTATCATATAAAAATGTTTATTGTAATATACTCTATATTTAAACTTTACATAAAATATACATATTTGATTAATTGGTCTCACCTTTGCGATGAATAAGCACATATAGGACCATATTTCTTTTACACAAGCACATTAGTCTATGTGGATCTAAAAGAACATTTTCTAGAAGAAATGCCTTTGCTAAAAGAAAACTTAAACATTTTGTGAAATACACTTGAGATACATTGTGAAGTGATTAGGTTAGCATAAAAGCTGGAAACATCTAGACTTTATCAACTCAACTGTAAATACCAAAACAAAACAACAGAAGGTTTATCAAAGCATAAAAAGATTATGTCCTGGAAAATTTCTTGGGCCATGTGACGTTTTTACACATTTTTTCATACAAATTACATAAATATAAGATGTAAAAGGGAAATTTAGGTAGTTTTTCAACCTGGACCTTATTTTCATATTTTTGTGTCCAAGTGACTGATGGAAACGATAATTTTAAGATCTGGTCCAGAACTGAGTGACAGCGCTGCCGCCTGCAGCAGCAAAACAGACTCCAGTGTTACCATCTGAGGCGACTGTGCACTGTTTATGTCTATTAAAAGTGTTTGTTTTTGACACTGATGGGCTCAGATTATTAGAGGTGTCTGACAACATTATGGAAAGGACTAGACAGAGAAATAAAATATTTTCTTTATAGTTTTCTTGATCTGGTTTATTTGCTATCAAGTCTCACTCACAGAGAAGTGTGGTTGTGAATTCTTGCAGAGGTGACTTGCTGCAGGGAGACAGTGATGAAAACATTAGTGTTGAAGAAGAGCGCCGGGAAGAGTTTGTGTTGTTGCAGTTCAGTTCAGCTCAGTGTTATCTGAAAGATCTTCAGCGTGATGGCTGAATATTTAGCAGATTTTGACAATGTTGAAAAAGTCTGAAAATACAGAGCAAGACTTATCCTTTAACCACACTTGATTACGCAGTAACAAACAGACAGGAGAAGTGAAATGTAAGGAAAAAATGTTCATTTCTCTGTAGGGATCCTTTCCAAAATGTTGTCAGACATTTATAATAACTATTTATTTGTTTATTTAAAAGGATCGCTGTTAGCTGATGCCAATTACACTAGCTAATCTTCCTGGGGTCCAAGATTCAGTGCATCATAGTCGTATCGTCACATCATGTACACAGGCATGTGTGTGCAGTACAATAGCTTAATTGCAAAAGGCAACATCACATCTGTTCTACCTTAATTCCATCACACAGTTCCCTTAAGCATCAAAAGCATTCAATAACATTCACATAATTAGTCTTGTGATCAGTCGGACATTCATAACAACTATCTGAGCCTGTCAGTGGCAAAAACAAGCACTTTTAGTGCACATTGATGATGCATAATTACCCCAAGTGGTTACATGACAGCCTGCTCTGCAGCTGTGGCTGCACTGAGCTCTCTTTCAATACTGTACCAATTTCTAAAATTGTTCTGTCCTTTAGTCGCTTAGACACAAAAACATGTGAAAATAGGCTCTTGGTTGAAAGATATTTTATTAGTGAGCTTCAGAGGTGCTGGCAGGTAGCCAGGCTAGTTGTTTCCCCAGTTTCCAGTCCTAATGCTAAGCTAATCTATTGCCCCCTTGATGTAGCTTTATATTTAATGGACATGAACAAGGTATTGATCTTATCTCATCTAACTCTCAACAAGAAAGAAAATCACTGTTAACATTTCTCTTAAAATGCTATCTTAAGCAGTATTTTGAATTGGATTGCATTAATCATTTTTACACAAACTTGTATTTTGGTTGTAAACTGTAAAAATAAAATCTCTGACACTGACAGTGACATCACAGGGTTTTCTTTTCCTTAGATCTTCTTGCTCTTTCTCATTTCTCCCTCCGTCTCTGTGTTGCTGTTTTCAGGCTCCATCAGGTTTACTTTGATGCCCCCACCTGTAAGGGAGGGAACCCCGAGCGTCTATTCCTGGTCGGGGACTACTCCTCCTCTGCTGAGTTCTTCGTCACCATCGGTGTCTTTTCCTTCCTCTACTCTATGGCAGCCCTCTCTGTATACTGTTTCGTACTGGAGAAGTACCGTGAAAACAACAAGGGAGCCCAGATTGTGAGTTTGTTTATACATAAGATACCAGAACTGGTGTTACAATAGGTATTTGTTGTTGTTGGAAGTAAAAGTGATCATGATGTCTTGCTGATCGGCAGGACTTTGTCGTGACGGCGGTATTTGCCTTCATGTGGCTGGTGTCCTCGTGTGCTTGGGCTAAAGGCCTGTCAGATGTGAAAACAGCCACCGACCCAGAGAGGGTCATCACTCTCATCACGGCCTGTGACGAACCAGAGAACCGCTGCCGTGAAGTCCACGACCCCAAAGTCTCCGGCCTCAACACCTCTGTGGTGGGTCCCCGAAGCTTCATATATAAAGAGTTAACTAATGTGAAAACTGAAACAGTAAATATGTTAACATGCATCTCCAAACACCTCTCTGCTCCACAGGCTTTTGGCTTCATCAACCTGATCCTGTGGATAGGAAACCTGTGGTTTGTGTTCAAGGAGACCGGCTGGTTGGCTGCCTTCTCTGGAACATACGTCCCATCGCAGGAAAAGCAGCCCGCCCCCGACTCCTTCGCCCAGGGAGGCTACGGTCAGCAGGACCCCTACGCCGGCTCCCAGGGAGGGTACCAGCCCGACTACGGCCAGCAGGGAGGCTACAATGAGGAGGGAGGATACAGCCAGGGCTATGAGCAGCAGCCCACCTCCTACTCTAATCAGATGTGAGCCTGTCCAGCCAAAACGCTGCTGCAGGATGGTGAGTGTAAACATACGTACAACGTAAGCACTGGTTAGAATCACAGACTGTGTAAAATGATTGGCGTAGCCACAGTGACGTCACCCGCTGATATGTGGACTCCGACTATGAAGCCTCGAATTTGGTTATTTTGACCATTGCCATATTGTTTTTTAAGGACCATATTTGAACAAGAAAGGGTAGATGACCATTACTTAGCTTAAAAAAAGCTTAAATCCTTAAAACAAAATTTATTTACTGGAAAAACTGAATATCTGACTCCTCAGAGGGTCTTTTCAACCATAGTCCTTTTTTTAATGTGTTTGTGTTTTCACAGATTCACACACTGTGAATACATAACACATGCCTTTTTTTTTTTTACATGACAGTTAAATGCATTTGGCATAAAGGGCAAACAAGACAAGACAGGACCAAGTGGATGAGACAGACTGCACGAGACCAGACAGACAAGACAAGCAGGACAGGACCAAACAGACCAGACAGAGGCAGAAAGATTGGGCTGTTGGGACAAACTGCACATTTTGATTTCTTGTAGCTTGTTACTTAAAAAAAAGAAGAAGAAGAACTGATGTGAGAAATATATGATAAGAGGAATCAACATTGAAGACGCAGGTGTGAAATGCTTCTTTAATAAGGTAGCTTTTAGGCTATAGGGAGTAAAAGTAAGGACAGGCAGGGTGTGTAGATGAGGGTGGGCTGTGAATGGACCTAAATGTGCCAAAAAAAGAGAAAAAAGATTAATATACAACATGCATACATATAAACATATTTTTGAAATATATATATATAATGAAAATTAACAACAATGTCATCGTCCATCCTGATTTTTCACTTTGGACAATGTCATATGCCAATTTTGTAGACATTGCTTAACTCTCTGTTGCGTAAAACTTGCATATATACAACATATTTTTTAAAAATGTTATAAAAAAATAACAACAATGTCATCGTTCATCCTGATTTTCCACTTTGGATATCGCATTACACCTATTTTGTAGACTTTGCTTAACTCTCTTTTGTGCAAAACCTGCAGCGCAGTCTGTATATTACATTTAACTCTGAGATCTCATACAGCTATACGCGCTGACCTCCTGCGTTTGCCCTTTCAGTTCCTCTACTCTCCAACTGTAAAAAACAGCGACTGAAAGAGCTTTTTGTTGAAGTGCTGCGAGGCTGAGTGCTCTGCCTGATCAGCTAAAACTGCACTCAGCCCTCAAAGATTATGAAATGTCCAGACAGCCTTCAGCCTTCAGCTAGATCTTGACATTTTAACCTGGTGTTTCAGTTGGACATTAAAGGCCCGGATTTTTATCAATGGGATCCTACATGAACACATGCTGCCAAACAGTTTTTGTTTAATTTTTGTCAGAGATTTCTGCATTTGTGTTTTTTTCTGTGCTGTCCGCAGGGCTTTGAGGTGGGAGGCACAAAAATGGGGGGAAAAAAAGGGGATGTTGTGTATTTCCATGCGCCAAAATATGATGACACATGTGTATTTTTTTGCTGGCGTTTGGAGCAATGATTAAAGGGGACCTATTATGCTCATTTTTAGATTCATATACTTGAATTTAAGGTTTCTACTAGAACATGTTTACATGCTTTAATGTTCAAAAAACACTTTGTTTTCCTCGTACGGCCTGTGCTAAAACACACCGTCTGACTGAAATGTTCCATAAAAGTGCCTGTCTCTTTAAGCCCCCCTCTCGAAATAGTCCAGTATTGGTCAGCGTTTCTGGTTCTTCCGTATGCACCGTTATTGCAGCCGGTGGGCGGACAAATCCTTTACACAGTGTCGGATCCTAAGGGTTTCTGCATGTAAATGTTTTGAACCTATCCAACTTAGAGTTTTTACAAAATATGGTGTCAGTTTTCCATGACTCTCTGTTATAGTACATGCACGTCTGACAACAATTGCAGCTCAACAAAACTTCAGGTTACTCGAATAAAAGTAAATTATTTATTTGAATGCACTGATTCAGCACCCCACTTGTATTAAGGTAGGCTGTGCAATCTCAATACGATGTCACAGAAATGTCACTGACCAACAATTGGTTGTTCTTTGCGGGGTAAGTAGCAGACGCCCCCGTTCACTCTGCAGCCTTGTGCTGCATTCAGTTGGTGTCGGAGAAATCTAAAACATAAGAGGGAATCACTTGATCTGTTATCTTTGCTCTTCAATGTGTGGTATTTTAACGTTTTTAGCAATTGAATAGAACGCATCCTCTTTATAGAGTTCATGTTTCCACATATTAACTTAAAGTTAATGAACACACAACAAGCAAATGTCAGAAGAACAACCATCTGAGGAGCACATGAATGCACCATTGATCTTGGCTTGCAGTGATCTCAATTCATGTTTAATTTATTTGGTGCATTAATTTAGCGTCCATAATGCGTTGCGGACTTATGTTTGACAGGCTGAATTGGTACAAAACGAACACTAAAAGTATCTACAAAGAGATTAGTTCACAACTGGACACGTTTCAGCTGGAATAAGACCCGAAATCAGGGAAAAATGAACAAAATCGGGAGCAAAGGTTGCATGTTTCCCTGACATCAGCATGTAGCTCCATGCAGCAGTGTATGTGATGTAAACACTTGCAGTAATGTGCCTGGAGCAGATGACAGTATAAAGAAATCTGCCACAATCTGTTGTCATCTTTCTGCTAAAATAAAAAAAAAAGGTCATCCAGAACTGTCTAAAGTTTTTGCTCACAGGGATTACTTTAATATACGTTAAATTATTTCTTTTAAACTTTGGCTACATTTAATATGAACACTGGATATTTTAACATTATATATATTTCACAGAACATAAGGTAAAGAATAATAGGTCTCCTTTAAACCACACATGCAAAGAATTTTTGAGTGTATAAATCATAAAACAAAATAAAGGATGTTTTTACTGACCTTCAACTTTGATTGTTGCTTATTTAGTCATGAATATTTTATGTTTTTGAGAGGTAAATAAGGTTTGAAACCAGTTTTTCAGGGGCTTTAAATGTCAGTTTGTGTCCTTTCTTTAATAACTTATTTTAGGTTTTTACATGTATTCACTGTATACGTACATTTATAACATCATTAGATATATGCTGTGCCATAGTCATTTACAGGCATAACTACGGTTACTTAACATTTACTCAGTATTGTCACAGTGGAGTCCTCTTTAACCAAAGTGTCTGTCAACTTTTAACAGCCCTTATTTGTTGAGCTGTTTTTAATTTTAACATGTAATTTGTGTGATCATGCGTTTGCTCTGTGTTTAATGTTTTCCTTCCTTCTGTCTCTTCTCTACTTTTTCCCCTCTATGCAGGGAGACCTTGTGATTTCGGAGTGTGGCTCTCGACCACCACCTGCATTTCCACACTCCTCTGTTTGTCTGTTTGTGTATCTGTGAGTTGACAGGCGGAGGGAGGGAGGCATGGAGGGCAGAAACTGGTGGGGCCTGGGGAGGGGAGACACCACCGGGGTGGCGGGGGGGTTAATGGGTCTTTTGCTGTAACATGATGTTTATTCTCGTGATGTATTTAACTGTAGAAGACAACAGAGGATTGTCTGTTTGGTTATACGAGAAAAACTTGAATACAAATACCAAAACATTCGAACATTTAAGAGAAATCTTGTAATGGAAAAAGACTTATGGGATAAAAAAAAATTGTAGTAATATTTAACTTGGGAGAATGTATTTGTCTGTGCTGTGTAAATATTAACATGCTGATATATATGATTATATGTACACAGTTGAATAATTGTGCACTCCATATAAGTTGTTATACAACAAATGTTGAGCACAGAGTTATTCAATTGCATTTACTTTGGTTCTGTTTAGGAGCTCACATAGTTTAACCTTTGCCCTTCAAATCCCCTTAAAGTATTCATAATGTTTTATTCATCTCAGAATCTATGAACATCTTTTTTATGTTTTTTTTTCATTAAGTCAGCATTAATGACAGGATTTAAGAAATGTGGCTGAAAATAAGGCAAAAGAAAAATTATTGATATAAAAGTGAGCAGAGTAATTTGATAATAGATGATAGAAGTGGAGTTTTAAGTAGGTCGTTTTAAATTTATTTATGTTTTTATATATATTTTTCCATCAAATATCACTGTCAAGCGAGGATGAACTCTTGTGATACAAAGAACGTTTTAAATCCCGACATTTAAGATCAAAAATTACATTAGGGTTAAGAAAAAAAATAAATAGTGAGCATGCTAGCATCTCATATTTGCTGTGCCGTCTCCGAACCTGCTATAGTGTGCTATCAGTATGAAAATCGTGAACCGGGGCAGTGAACAACAGATTTAGCGACGTGTGTGTATTTGTTTATTCGTTTGGATTTATGTGATGGCATCAAACTAATTTTGTGAATGAACCCTCGTCCTGTTTTGATCGCCTGTTTTGTGGTCCGGAAAGTTGTAAGACAGAGTCATATAGTTTTCTAACCGGTGTTTCTATCACGCTGTGCTCAGTGACGTTAACATGAGAATAAAGTATATTATCGGTTATGCCATAGTAAACACATATTTTTATGAGGCGGTCTGAACAATAAGTCTCCATGTATACTTCTCCTGCATCCTCAATCCTTCTTTCTCTCCCGAAGGCGAATTAACTGCATGCATCCTTATATCTTAAAGCATCCCTGAACATATGTGAGAGGCCTATAAGCTGCAGGAAAGTTAGACTACACAGCAATACCGTGTTTGTTCCATCGTAGTGGTTACTGCACAGCACATACCAGCAGCTCTGCTATACTCTACTCAAAGCACAAAGTAAGTGCTGCAATAATTACTCCTCTCCAGATATAAATGCCTGTCCTACTGCCAATCCTCTGTTTGGATATACAAGATCGTGTTTGCCAAATGGTAAGAGATGTGTCTTGATTGGTAGTTTTGCTTCCACAGTCCTCATCGGGATGAAGTGTTGTCCATCTCCAGTATATATCGATCCATCGCACAGCCTTGGATTCACTCTTGTTTCATTTGTTTTAAATCAGGATTTTTATTTTATTTTATTTTATTTTTTAGATTCAGGCGGTGTAGAGGCACCTGGCTTTCTCTCTTCCTCCAGTCCCCCCACACCTCTGTTTATTTTTCTCTCCCTCTGTCTTTCTCTCTTTCACTGTAGCTCTTATAAATATGCTGAAATGAAATATATACTCTGTTGTTAGTGGTGAATGATGTCTTGTGATACTCTCTCTACGCCTTTGGATAGTGCTGTGTTTATTGTGTATGATGTATTCATATTAGTATTTATGATAATGATAAGTCAGAGAAAAAAAAATAATATCCAAGACTCTCTCCAGAATTCTGATGTATTCTTATTATATGGGATCCATGTGAAACAAAATGAAATAAACTTGGAATTATTCTGTTGAAGGTTAAAATGTGGACTTCTGTTCAAAGGCTGATTGTCTGCTCATTTACTTCCTTGAGCTGGACCTTTTGTATATCAGTTAGTCATGTTGTGTTACCTTGAATTCAAGAAGAAAACTTTTAGTTTTTATGGCATGCGATCACGGAAAATGATGAACATGTTGATTTACTGATTGATTGGGGACCTCGTGCAGTATAATCCAAGTCTCATTAACACATGCATTTTTGCAAAAATCTTAAAACTGGACTGAAAGTGAAACATATCTGCATGTGTTGGGAAGTATTGCATATGTGACTGGATAAGTAACACATGGATTATACTGCATGAGTTTGTAAACAAATGTTTTTATCATCATTTGTTGTTAAAAGTGGTCTTACATAAATCAATATATTTGCCGTTTTCTGTGAAGGCATGCGTAAAAAACAGTTTTCATGAATTTAAGGTAACACGTACGACTTATTGATTTACAAATGGTCATTTTGTGGGTGCGGTATTACTTGTATGTTTCAAAGTGTCATTCAGTTTTAGAAATAAGTTGTGGCAGAATAATATGGAGCTATAATAGTGGCAAAAAGTTTTGTCATCAAAAATAAAATTTGGCATCCAAAAGGAAACATTGACGCTGAAAACAAAATCAGCTGAACAATACTGAATAGGCATGACATTTTATTTTTTCTATTTTATTTTTTTAATTTATTGTTTTGTTTGTTTTTTTGCATTTTGATCAGTGGATTTTTTTCAGTGCCACTTTTTCTTTGCCAAAAATTATTTTTGATGACAAAACTTACTGTCACTGTTCTAATACCATAGAAAATTACCTAAAAAGTAAACAAACTATCCTAAAATGAACTGTATTTAAAACACAATAAGGAAAAAAAGACTAATAAAGTAATGAGTCTTGGCAGCAAATGTAGTATACCATCAAATGTGTATGGAAATAAATTTTAAAAATTAAAACAGAGGTGAATAAACAGATGTTACGGTAATTATAATGCACAGAAATACTAAAGAAAACATGGGCTATTACACTTTATAATGTTATTTCAATTGCCCTTCCCCCACTCCAGTCTTTGGTTTTGATTATTACCCTCATTTTGTTTCAAAAAGTCTATGAGGCTGCCCCAGATATTTTCAGACACTTGCAGGTTTCCTTTAGTGATGCATCTCAGTTTATCCATAGCTGTGCATGTTTATGATACATTGATTTGTGCTTGGTACGTTTGTAGCTTTTGCTTTTGCTCTCTTAGCTTGCAAGAGACACAGGAATAGTAGTGCACGGTAAATGGCCTATATTACTAAGAACTGTAGCATTCAAACACCATTTCAAGCAGGCTGTGGGCCAGTACGCAGGTTAGTACCACCCAGTATGTGGTTTAGTATGACCCAGTATGTGTTTTAGTTGAGGCCTCTGCATGGCTCTCCCTGGTGGCCAGGGAGGGAATCAACAGAAGAGGTTCCCACAGTTAAAACTGAAAATATATTTCACGATTTTAAAGACTTTTTCCATAGATTCTATATAGAAATAATGCAAGGAGGTCGAGATTTAACAGACAGACAAAGCATATTACTGTTGCAGAATGCATTGTAGGAACAGCAGCAAATATGCAGGGATATACCCACCTCTTTTTCTATCAGCCAAAAAGCCATCGAGGTGTAGCAAAACCATATATCCACTTCCTCCTCAGTAACCTACTTATCTAATAGTAGTACACCGACTTCATAAACTACCACCCGACTGAACAATGTGGTGCAAAACTGATTTTAAGTTCATCGTTTGGTTTGAATTGTTTTCTTTTTTCAGTTAATGGACACAAATTAAAGTGTAAAATACAGTTTTAAGTAGTCTAATGGCTATCATAGTGTTTCTCCAGAGACGCCACAGTCAATATAATAAATCTATAATGATCTAATGTTAAACTGTAATGTAATACTTCCATAATGGTGCCTGTGCACACAGAGGCAGTGCCTTCTGTTATCGCCCTGCAGCTCTTATCAGCTGGCTTTTGTCTATAGTTGCCAAAACAAACACGAGTTGCCAAAATAAGTTTCCTATTAAAATTTCTCACCGTCTATTTTAGTCACCAGCTGCATCTCATTCTAAATACTAAATAACAACCGCAACTGGGCTGTAAATCTACACTGTTAAAAAAAATCACAAATTATCATATGATGAGTTCAGAAACTATTGGAAATATTAAGACGCTGCGTTGAACGAGTATGAACAATATGAGGTCTTATCTGCTTTTGTGAAAATAATAATTATCACCATGAAAATACTCCATTACTTATAAAAGTCCTGCACTGGTCCTTTGTTCCTTACTGAACATTTACTGAAGTACTGTCCTCACACAGGCCGGCAATTTTAGGTATTTGTTCCATTTGTAGCCATTTTATGCAACTTTATACTTCTACTCCACTACATTCAGCTAAATGTGAAGCAATACGTAAACTGACATTAATCTAACAATAATTATATTCCAGTAATATCACAATGCGTTCAGACACCTTTTATTTAAATCTCTAAACCTCTGAAACCTGAGAAAATTGTTTGATGTCTTTCAAAAACATAATATATGAGGGATTTGGCAAGAAATGTCACATAAACTGCAAAAAGAAAAAAAAATATCATTTCCTTTTTTTTCATGCTTATCTAAGGGTACTATACATATATTTTTTTTTTTTACTAATTTCTTGCTCAGTTTTGGGGCATTTCTTTTTGAGATGCTTGTTAGCTTCTTTCCATGTTTTTGAAAGAAATCTAGCAGATGTGATTTTAAGGGATTAACTACAGTTTTGAGATACTTCTACTACTTTCCCAGGTGACTTTTTTATGCATTAATACTTTGCACTTACCTGTTTTAAATAAAGAGTTTGTTCTTTTATTGGCATTCAACGTGTTTCATATGAGATCATCTCCTGTAGTGGCATCGTATTTGCTTATACATATGGTTATTTAGTTTAGTTTTAATTTGTTTATATGAGCGTTATTGTCTTATCTACATTTTATTTACTTATTTATGAAATTTAGTACGCAGTGCTATTTTATTATTTGTGCTTTAACATTCTTGATGTTCTTAATTTTGTTTATGTCACAAGAGGGCTTATTTTATTCTATAAACCTTTTCAGCTGGGATGTACTTTGTGCTTTACCTTGAAAAGTGCTATATAAATAATAATAATTGTAACATTCTAATGATAGCTAATAATAATCATCATCATCATGCTTATTATTATTATTATTATTAGCAATCATTAGAATCCAGAAATAGCCTTTAAAATGCCTGTTTTCTGAAATGGGCCATTTAGGCTACTTTTAGTTTTGGTAGGTTCACTTTAATTAATATTTTGATGCTAGTATAGCGACTTCTGTAGTTGAATACAGGGTTTTGACGTGTAACAAAGTAGCCCTCTACACTGTGCCACTTTTGCTTAAAAATGATCTGAGTAACTCTTCCAAGACTGGGTATAATAATAATAATAATAATAATAATAAAATAATAATAATAAAAATAATAAATAATAAACTTTATTTGTCTAGCACCTTTCATACAAGAACGAAATGCAGCCCAACGTGCTTTACACAAAAAAATGACATGCACTCAGTGTTTCACATGAAAGACATAGAAGACACAGACATACTTAAACCTGCATGTAAAAATAAAATAACATCAGCATAGAATGCATCTTCACCTGGATAAACCAGGTGAAGTCATAATACTAGTAATAATAGTAATAGTAGTAAAAATAAGATAAAAATAAGGATAAAAATTAAATGCTCAGAATGCATAACATAAGACCCATTGAATTAATATTCATAAAAATAAGACTATCAGAATCAGAATCAGAATCTGGTTTTATTGCCAAGTACATTTCCATATACAAGGAATTCGACTTGGTGTGTTGGTGCAAAAACAATTAAGGTCAAGGAAGAATAAAAATACAGAAGCAATTTAAAATTATAAAATGAATAACTAGCATATAAAGAACACAAAACGTATTTACAAAAGGTGCAATGGAGGAATAGTACAGATGAGCAGAAGTTAGGGGTTACGGTACAAATATCTACAATCTAAATAAATAAATTAATTAACCTACAGTGTGTTTGTAAAGAGTCCAGTGTGCTGAAACTGATTTAGCCTAACATTAATGTAATATTTTCAGACTCTGGGGCTGAGTAATGTATAAATGCATAAAATTAAGGAAAATATAACATTAACAAGAGGTGCAGCAGTGTGTAAGTGGTATGGAGAACAGTGCTCGAGTGTTTTAGCACATAATAAAAATAAAAAAAAAACACCAGTTATGAAATAATCGGTGCAGCAACAGGTGTGAGTAGTTTCCGAGCAGCACCTGAAGGCAGCGCGGCACCGGCTCGTCTCTGCGGTGCCCGAGTACCAACAGCAGCTCCCCCTGAGAAAAGTCAAAGCCAACGCCCCGCTGTCAGCTCCTCAGCCCGGCCCTCCCTCCTCACACACACACACACACACACACACACAGAGCACAGTGACTTTCTCCGGAGCTGCTGCGGTCGACGTTTAGCTCCACCAGAGTCAGTTTCACCCGGACTTTTCATCGGAGACGGTGATTCATCCGCCTGAGGAGAAGGGGGAAACCAGCTAACGCTCAGCGGCGGAACAACGGTCGACACCGGGACTCTTTTTTTGTCGCTCCGGACAAGTTTTGTTTATTCAAAACGCTGCTAGTCGGTTTCTGGCGATAAGGCTCCAGCAGAAACACACTGTCGGTAAATAATAAGTTACTTGTTACAGGATGGCTGATACAACCGCGACCAGCGCCGGAGCCAGCTGCATGGAGAACATGAAAAGTTACGTGAGGACTCAAAAAGGGCTCATCCTGGCGGCAGAAATAGTAAGTTGCTGCTAACTTTTAGCTCCTGCTTACAATGTGCGTAAAGTGTGTGTAATTAGCCTGAAATTTATCAATATTTAATACGCAGTAAAGTGGGTTAATGTGCATTGTTGTTATTGATTTCCCTGCATTCTTAGTTTGATGGAGGATTGTTTTTATGGATCCAGTGTACTCAGTTTTATCTGGCAATCTGTTTTTAGTTAATTTTTTATGTCGGAATGAAAAGTATGTGGTCTGGGGGGTTAAGGGATCACGAGCAGAGGTTAAGGGTTTCCACCTGTCACTTTTGCGCCACTGTTGTGTCATTTGGCACCAAAGAGCCAAATTCCAAGGGACTGTTCGTTATTTATGAAGGGGGAGGGGGCGGTGTAAGAAAGAGGAGGCTTGTTAAATATTTCTAAGCACTGTGGAGGGAGTTATGTTTTTTTAGGCTTAGGGAATTGGTATAAAACTTTTAATAGCTGTATGTTGTACTTTTTTGTACCACTAATCTTAAAAGTAAACATGTAGTGGGTTTGGATGGCATGTTTTTCTTAAATATGGCCAAATTTACGCCATTTATCGTAGCCAGAAAATGTAAAAAAACAAAATTATTGTTGGATTTTCAAACAGCGGGCAGTTGGGTTATTTTTTCACTGTGTGGACGTCTCATTTAAATTTGGCCAGTAGTAAACCATTTGCACTAACAAACTAGCATTCACAACAAGAGTGAAAAACCAAAGCTTTATTTAAAACATTTTTCAAATATGACACTAGTTTATGGTGGAAGGAGGGTCATACATTTTCCCAATTCACTCAGGGAGGTTCAAGGAAAATATTTGTAGCTGTGGGAGGACAACAAGCAAAAAAAGTCACACCTCAGCCACCCCACTCCTCTGTGAAATAAGGAGCAGTCCCTAATGGCATGTGAAAGGTTACGAGGGTTAACTTGACCCAGTAACTGGACTGTTAGGAATCTCCCTTTTCTTCTTCTTACCAGTGTCGTAGTCAGAGAAGTTGTATCCCAAATATGGTGAAGAGAAAATGCATTGCATATCACATTCCTACCAGTATAAAAAGTATTTTTTTCACATTATATGTCTTTTGCACATGTGGCTCTAATTAAGAGAAATATATGCACCAACGGAGGTGGAAATAGAAACATCATAGCAGCACTTGAGTCAATATAATGAATAAGATGCGAGGTTTTTAAGTGCTACACTTCCTGTCAAAGTAAAACCACTTCCTCTCTGGGAAGACTTCACATGATCACCTTTGTTTGCATTTAACAGCGGTGGGTTATCGCAACACATGACTCACTTTGTGGCCTTAAATATTTTACTCAAGTTCTGTATTTTTAAAGTTTTTTATAAGATATGCAAAAGAGTATTGTCTTTAACAGTAACTTGTAGCAGTGTTCCTGTGCTGTTGTGTTATGACTCTCTCATCTCTAAAAGTGAAGGTTCTGCTCTCGTAACTCAATGGACTCATTATAAAGCAGCCTTTCAGACGATGGTGGTCACTGGTCCACCCACTGTTAAGTTTTTTTTCTCCTCAGAGGTAATGGAAATTCCAGGCTTCGTGTGAAGTTTGTTCCTAGGAGCGAAGAATGCGTGAATTGCTTAGCACACATCTTCTGGTGTGCCATTCACGGTTGCTTCACACTTGGCTGGATACGCTCGGTAGTTTGTTGTTTTCCTCGTCCACTCCCGTCCTCGCTGGAGCTTTAAGGAAGTCATCTCTGACGGTGGATGTCTGAAATGTGCAGGGAGGGGTCTGTGGGAGTGGAACAGGAAGACAAATGTCATTACTGCTTGTTTGGTCCAATCTAATGGGAAATAGGGTAATTAACCCCTGCAGCCAGGTTTCAAATCTTGCAGCTGATAAGTCAAAAGTTTGATAAACAAATGTTTTTCTTTTCAGCTTTCAGCAAGTCATGACAGTGAGCAGAGTTCCTCCAAATTCTTAAAAAGCCTCAAAGGGAATGAAATCATAATATAATAAGAAGACCTTAAAGGGATCGCTCAGCTTTTTTGATGTGGTGTCATATGAAGTACTTCTTCATATGAAGTGTGTCACATGCAGCAGATGTCAGTCGCCCCCAGTTTTGAGCAGCAGGCTGGAGATTCTCAGAGCCATTTTAGCTTAATGTTTACCTTTAATTCATATTTTTTAAATCAGCTGGCCACCATGTTGCAACCTATGATAAAATGTCCAAGCTCTCATTACATCACACACCAGCGGGAGCGTTTTTTTTTCCGGTTTGACACAGTGCATTCTGGTTGTTGTAGATTTTCGACATCTTGAGCAAAAGCGAATGCCATAGTCCTTTTGCGTTGTTTTTTTTGGGGGGGGTCTTATAGCACCAATCTCAAAAGTAATTGTGTCTTTCTACTGCATAGACAGCCCAGTTTTATGAAAAGACAATCTTTTCAGCAGTAAAATATGTCTTTAACACAAAAATGATGATACGGAAGACACATCATATCAGCAAAATGTTCATTTACAACATATGTCTGTTGTTTACGCCACAATAGGCAATCCTGCAGTACACTATCCACTCATTTTGACCACAGCATTATTTTTTTATTACCTTTTCATAAACATTTAACCAAATTCACAATCTTTCCCCAAACTCAACCAGAGTGCTTCTGTGGCCTAATAGGAGTTTGGATGCAAACCCAAAGTTTTCCTGTCAAGATCCTGCACTTTGAACGCCATCCTCCACAATCACCTCCTTTTGAAGCCTGAGCTGTACGTAAATGTGGTGTTTTTAAAGAAACGCCGTCTCTGAACACAATCCAAGCAGTGATTGTGTTGCCACAACACAATTCGTTTGTTTGTGTTATTGTGTGACTTTGGTGAATCCGAATTAACCCTTTCAAACGCCAAAGTCACACAATAACGCAAACAAAAAACCTGATGGAGGCTGCGGGAGACCAGAAGCTCCTGCATTCAGTGATGTCAAGTCGCTGTTTTTTCTCAGTTGACTCAGGCTGCAGAGAAAGCAGCTAGGGGTCAACAGATTATCAGCCCGGCCAATTATTGGGTCAGATTTTTGGCGTTTTGCTGATAGTCTGTATCAGCATTTTATTTTAATGATTGCCAATAAAATTAATTAATTAAAAAGTGCAAAGAAAGTGTCAGCATGCGAGGAACTTTTACTCTTTAAAACCTCATGCTATTTGTATTTATTTTTTATTTAAATTTTCACTTGACCTTATAAAAAAAGTGTCTGAGAACTTACTGTATATGTTGCTGTAGCTTTTGCCAAAAGCATTTAAACAAAGTTTTGTGTTGGAGTTTGTTATATTCCAAATTCTAAATATTGACAAAAAGATTTTCAGTTTTATTGTACATGCATATCAGTTCTAAATATTCAGTCTCATTAACTATTAATATCGGTATAACGGTATCAGTATGGGCCCTAAAAAAACAATATCAGTCAACCCCAAATAACAGCTTCATTTTACTGTTAGACATCACTCTCTGACATTAGGGTGAAGCAATGAAAATACTCCCAATATAATATTCACTTAAAGTGACATAGATTTTTTTAGGTGGCTAAAATACATTTTGTTGCTGACTCCTCCACAGCAGTAGATTGCTTAGCTTTCCATGTAAGTTTTAAAATTGCAAAGGTATGTGAAATAAGATTTTATGAAGTGTTTCTGATGTCACATAAATCTTGAAATAACAAATATTTTGGAAAAATTATCCTTATCCCTAACTGATTCCCACTGACAGTTCATGTATTATTTTTGTTGTTTAATTGGTCTTAAATTTTATTGCGAGCGGCATTAAAAAAAGTCTTTTAAAAGTCTAAAATCTAACTTGCCTCCGACTGTAGTAATCCAGAGCAAGGTTTCCACGCCTTGTCAAATGACATCTCGTTATTTTGTTTTTCTTATTAATCCGGCTGTCAGAGGCATGACCATACTTGAATGGTTGAAGCTGCAGAACAACGTACAGATCTCCAGTCACACGCCCATGTTAAGTAAATTTCAGGTTGTCACATGACACAGTTCAACCAGTAGCAGTAAGTGAGGGTGAGTCATGCCCTGAGCTGATCTTACACTCTGCTGTTAATATTTTGTGCACGTTGTCATATGATAGTAAAACATTTTTTTAGGATATAGTCTCATTGTAGAATCAGAGAAAAAGGGAGGGAAAAAAGCAGGCTGGAAAATGATAGTTGACTAGAACGATGACTAAGAGTGATGAAATGAAACCGAACTTTCCATTTTTCTCTGAATGCACATGGTATACACTTCAGCGAGCCACAGAAAGCACTAAAAACTGACCCAAAATGTAATAAGGGACTTCCCTAGTAACCGTTGCTGTTTGGTGTGCCTCTGTACCACGGCCTCGCTCTTGGCTCTCATGTTGCTGCTGACTATAATTAGCCAAACATTCACAACAATTTCCCTCCAGTCATTTTTTTTAAAAAAGAGCAGCTCATTATACTGATGTGAATAGCTGGGATCTAAAAAGCTGACCCGTGCAAACAGATCCGCCGCTGTGTGAAAAACATAAAGGTGTCAACATCTTGCAGCCCTTTCTTGTGCAGTGGGTGTTTCTCTGTGTGATGGCCTCCTCAGTGGCCTCAGTAGTAACTCTGGTCTGCATAAAGCCTCTTTTGTGCGGGACCTTGGCCTCGGCCGCCTCACTACTCCACAGAGGCAGCCTGTGCCAGTCTCCAGAACACATGAACTACTGATGCATCTGGCTGGCTGCGCGTTTGTGTAACAGTTGCGGCTGAGGGGAGGGGAAGGTGTAGTGACAGATGTAGGGCCAGTGTCGAGTCACTTACATCATGTGTGTATCATATAGACTGCAGTGATTTGACACTGGCCACTGAGATGTCTGTGTCTGAGAATAAAACATTGCAATGTGCAAGACATGCTCTTTTAAAATACACATCACACTCAGTGTCTGATTTATTAACTGTTACAAGAATAAATGTTTGACTCGTGAAAAGGAAGCAGTGCAGAGAAACACCAGATTTTAGTTCAGTGCGTCGTGAGTTTACACTTTCATTCTAGCTTGAATTTTATCTTTTACAGAAGCTTTAAGATTCAGATGTTTTATTGTTACATGCTGATACAGTATGTGCACAGAAATGCAGGGTAAGAAGACTAAAAGTAAGAATTGCGAGGAGAAATATAAATAACACAATTTAAGAGATAGAGAAATATGTATTAATATGCTAAAATGTATTAGAAGTGTAACAATTAATATTAATTCTAATAAGCCCACTTTTTGCACAATTGAAGCAAATATGCTGAACATTTATTGGGCAATATATTAATTTTATACCCATGCAATGGGGAGGCACGATAATATCTCACCTCATCGGTATCAGTCGATTTTAGCTTTAAAATGCGATATCGGTATCGGCCAACATGCTCATTTCTGCCGATATGCGAAACAGATATTTTTTATTTATTTACTTATTTATTTAATGGATTAAGTGCAAAACGTACAAAACATCAACCCTAAATTGAAGTATTTTTCTTATTTTTGCACAATTAATGAATACTAGTACACTGAAAAGGATTGTGTTTTATGTCTCCATCTTCATCAGATAAGAGTATGCATAACATGGTGTTAATTCCACTGCAGAAGAGACTTGAAGATTACTAAAACTAGCTGGGGAAAAATGGGCCAAATGGGTTGTCCATCCAATACTGTGCAGCCTTGCCATATAGTAATAAGTTGTATAGCAACTTTTGTTTATGCTCAAGCACAATTATGCAAATGTGCAGGCCAGTGCAGAGGAGTTGCAAATGTATGTTGTAGAAATTGACAATGAAATGAACACTGTTTGGTGTTTTCAAGTAGATGGGATCATTAGATTTCAAAAGTTGTAAGGACTTGTACTGTAACTGTTTGAAATCTCCACTCCCTCACAGCTGTCATGTGTCCGTGTTGTGTGAATGTACCTTCCCACACAGTTTTACAGCCGCAAACAATAGCAGCATTGATGAAAAAAAGGCTGATACTGGTTCAAAGCTGTAGGCAGCCTGAGTTTATGATTTCTGCCCGTTGGCTGCATTTCCGTGGAATGGACTGAGAAGAATGCACACGGACTCTTTTTCCTCATATGGAAAAATGAGATCTTGATGGAATAAACACATGCTGTTAATGTCAGGAGAAGGCGGCATGTGATAGACAGACTGACAGAGTGCATTATGGTTCATCCAGTTATCTCACCAGGCAGAAAATATTTTTTCTTTCAAAAACAGTTGTTATTATGTGAGTGTTGAAGAGTATACTGGCTGCAGTAAAAGAAACAATGACGGCTTTGTTGGAGTGATTTACTGTCTGACTGGCCTTGGCTATCGAGTGAACTCAGATCTTTTTCCGTCACTGAGCACTGAGATGGATGGTCCTCTCTCAGGTGAACTGCAGCTGTTATATCAAGTCATTTACACCTCACCTGCACATTTAAACAGGGGAGGGATTTAGGCAGCGTCTGCTGAGTTTCTGGCATAACCCTAAAGTATTGTTGGATGTCTCTGCCGTTCTCAAAATCATTAATCTCTGTTTTCCTTTCCATCCCCGTCTGTTCACTTTCTGTCAGTTCATCAGTCTTATCGTCTTGATCTGCTATGCTGCATCTCACTTTGGAGGCTACTCTGCCGTGGCCATCATCGAGATGATCCTCGCCATGATCTTCTTCGGCATCTTCATGATGGAGTTTGACAAGCAGATACAGTTGGTCAACTGGGTTTGGACCGTGAGTTCTCTGTGTCTTACCACATGATTTTACTAAAAGCATAGACTCATGCACGCATGTGTGTGCAGTTGCACAATGCTTCATCTTCTGCTTCCTTCTTTGTGCAGGATCTTTTTCGTGCTGGTATTGGTGCAGGACTTTACATCATCACTTCTCTGATCTGTGTGATTAGAGGGAGCGGGGACGGCGCTCTTATCGCAGGCGGGGTCAGTTAAACCGCCGTAAACTGAATACTGAAACTGTTGACATGCATGATTTGTTGTTTGTTTTGACAACCATAAACTATTATCAGTGAATCTGTTTTATTGATGATGTGGAAACTCAGTATTGAGTAATGTGGCAATTTCAAATAATATCTCAAGCTTCCTTCCTGTTTAAGTTTGGTGAAGACCACATGAGTTTTGTCACAATTTGAGACAAAAAAACTGGTGGCGAATAAAGAAACGGCTTCACCAATTTGACAACATATGCAGTGTTTAGAAAAAACCCTGCAAGAGGCCCGCAACACAACCGAAACTGTCTCCAGGCAACGTTAAAAACTGATGTACACAGCTGAGACATGCAGCATCTGTCAGAGGTGTTGGAAAATGGCCTACAATTTAAGTTCTTTTGGCTTATTTTAACAACATTTTGCTTATCATTATAATATTTAAATCATGCACAACACAGTGTCTGATAGCTTATTTTAATAAAATCCCCTCCATTCATGTAGTGTCGTAATAATCCGAAAAATGAGTTCCCAACTTGGACAATTCACATGAACACTAAAAATTTTGGTAGACGAATTGTAGAGTTGACGTTATATATGCAGAGGCATGGCAGATGAAAGTAACTGTTCGGTTGGTGGTAACTATTTAATCATTCTGACAGTGCATGTCAATTTTTTGCTCACATTTAATTTTTAACATGATATTAGGTTGTACCTGTTAGACTCTGTCCACACAGAGTGACCTAGATTAGTTAAAAAAATACTATTTATTATCAATAATGCTGACAACAAATCAGGTAAATAACTATTTTAGTGGTTTAATTGATTGTATTGGTGAAGCAACAAGTCTGAGACAAAATCACCTTTTAACGTAAAGCTTCAAACTGTTTCACCAGACTGGGACAGAAATGTGTTGTATTTGACATTAAATACTCTGAGCAATGAAATATAACACTTCCACTTTGTAGCATCCATTTTTTTCCTACATTATGACTTAAAAACTCAGGAAAACATCAAAATCAAAGAAACGACTTCCTAACTGTGAAATGGGACCATCCAAGGAGCACAGTGAATGCAGCATTCGTATGCCACAAACCAAAGCAACAAAAAACATGACCAAGTCATGTGCATCACAGTTTAGAGTCCCCTGGAAACAGTTTCCTTTTTGTTGTAAGATTCTTTCAGCACTTTTAAAAAAATGTTTTGCCTTATGTCGTAATATTAATGTTTTTGTGTCATATTTTCTTAATCTGTAGTGCAGAAAGCTTTCTGAGCCACCGTACAAAACCTTTTAAGTCGATACAGAAACCGCTGATCTTCTGATTCAAGCAGTTCAGAGACATATCTTCATTTTGAGCCAGAGACAGGATGCACTTGTAGTCGAAAAAGATGGAGATAAGTCTGACACGCGAAAAGAGAAGTGTCCAGTAAGAGAGAGTGGGAAACACGAGACAGAGAGGGAGGCAGTGGACACACACTGTAACAAGTTAAAGTATTGCAGCATACAGCCACTAATTAAGTTATTAATTCGATTAGAGTCTTTGAAATAGCTTCATAGGAAATGAGAAGAGATTAGAGGAACATAAGAAAAACATTTTTAAAAATGCAAAAGGAAAACACACAAGCAGGACCGAGTGAAGACGTTGTTGATGTCTTGAAAGAACACTGAGATCAATCAAGTGTCAAAAGAGTGAAACCTGTAGTGACATTAAAATGTATTCAATGTCAAGTTCAAATCCAAGTTTATTACAAACCACAACTCCACACCCTCTGTTTGCTTATACTATGAGATTTTGATATTATTTTTCTCTAATTCTCAAGAATCAATGATTTCTTATTGTCATTCCAACCATGCAATCCAGAGGAACAAAAGAACGAAAATACTCAGGTCTCAGTGATCATAAAATGATACAATTATAATAAATAAAAAACTGGGTTAGCAGTGCAGAACGTAATCAACACTAAAATCTCCAAACATTTATCAAAGTGCACAGAGGAATATAAAACATAGGATGTTATGTAAAATATAAACAAATCCCCCTAAATATCATCTTTTAGTTTATTTTTTATCTGTTTTTACATTTATGGATATGTGTGCAGTGTGCTCACTCAACTGTATGTGTGATACCAGTGAGATTTATGCAGATTAAATATAACATTTGCTTGTACTTTATTTGGATAGTCCACCTACAGATAGTTTAGAAAGTGTTTTTTTACTTTTCAACAGCTTATTGGTTGAGATTCAACAATTTTTCTTTATTTTATAGATGTTTTCCAGATCATCAATTGAGTATGGGTGACAGTTTATGAGCGTACCGACATATTGTCAGAATTTAGCTGAACTATTCATTCAACAACTGCAAAGATTCAACTAAATATATAATATCTATAAACCATCTGTAGATGGACTATCTAAATAAGGTATAATTTCACATCTCTTTTCACCACCACAGTCTCCTTTGTGGCTTGTTCAAACCCAACCTGCACTATTTTTACGTCTGCTCATTTGTTTGATACATACACCACATGTGTTCACATCTGCAACTTAACAAATGACACAAATTTAACCCTCAGTGGCGTCTTCTGTGTGTCTGTTGCAGTCATTTCCCTAGTTGTGGAGTAATCTTGCAATCAGTACACCTAATCTGATATCAGATATGTACTTTGTGAAGCGTCATGTCAAAATGACCGCAGTCTGGGACTGAAATATGAGAATACAAGTATATTTTGGTATTTTCAAGTATTACTATCAAGCAACTTTGAGGTGTTAATGTAACCAGTTAATTAGATTTTTATTGTGAATCTTATCTTGAGTTGTTCTTTTGTAGGTTTTTGGTTTGATCGCTGGTCTGCTGTTTGCCTATGACACTTACACCATCTTCCTGCAAATCAAGAGCACCAGGCAGCACACGGCAGCTTCCACCGGTGAGAGCAACAGATTTACTGTTATACGATATACTAAGAAACATGCTTTGTATGACATTAATGTCTTATTTCATGCGTGCGTCTTTTTTTATACAGATGACCGAGTTTAAACACTCCAAGACGCATGCACCTCTGCCAAGAACACAGCAGCAGAAGGACAAAGAGGAATTTGTGCAGAAGTTAACGGAAGAGTGGATCGGAGAGGACGATGGACAGTAAAATGAACAGGTCACAGTTTAATCAATGCCACTGTATGGTGTGTACAGTTGAGAGATTTATTTTAGGGACGTGCTTGAGAGGAGGATGACGTAACCAAAGTGAGAGGTACTCTTCATCTGTGCCTGCATGTCAAGACAAAGTCGTGTCCACTAGGGGTCTAACGGTACGTGTATTTGTCCTAAACCGTTTGGTACAGGAAGTTCGGTTCAGTGTGTGTCTTCCTCGGTTCTGTACTCCGTATGACTCAAACAATTACTGTCAAAATAGTCTGTTTATGTCCACTAAATCCTGGAATTTTAGCCAGAAAGTTGGTGGTGCATCAGTTGTTGTCTATTAGCTGCAGCATGCTAGTAAGTTTAGCCTGGTTACTCAGGTTTGTGTCAAAATGTATGCGGACGTTGGTCAAAGATAGTCCTTCGCCTCACAGCGTTCAGGCAGCTTCTCATTGCAGTTTTGGAAAAACCAAAGAAAAACGAAATTAAAACCAAATTAATTGTCAAAGTGCTTGAGCCCTGCTACAACGCGCCTTCATGTGTGCAGTCAGTCCTTGTGCCTGTCACGTATAAATGAGCTGCAGTTTAGGAATTATCAACAGGTGAGAGTCTAACAATGGAGCGTTATTGATATTTGTCTCTGTGCCTCTGTGAGTTCACCCGAGACAAGACACGGGCACGACAGTCCGCTAACGTGGCCATCTGTTCTCGGTGTGAGGCAGTCATCTGACGTCCTGCTTGCTACTGCACTTAAAGGCAAAGTATGATTAGCCAACAAGCACCAGTTGTGCTAAATAACTCACCGGGCACTGCCCTCATGAGCCAGCCTCACATCGGATGGCTCCCCACCATGGTAATGCCTGTGGGCAATGGGCACAAAGGCGCTCTTGGGAGGACCTGTTGGTTAACTAACAGGCATTCAGGGCAAGACCAAGCATCACCGTCTGGGGAATAAAAATGATGCAACAATGCTCAGTTCATAGTAATTTATTTTTGTCATTAATTCTTTCTTACTGACATTATGTCAGTATGTGAGTGCCTTAAAGGTGGTATATAGGACATTCATTCATTCTGGGCTGAGACTGCCTCCACACGTCTCTCACATCTGACTTCACAAGCGAACATGAAGGGCACCGAGCCGCAATGATGGTGGGAAGCAGTTAATATAATGCTAACGGTGCTTACAACGGCAACCCTGCTGACAGAGCTAACATGTGGGCTACACTGCATGTGTGAGCAGAGTGTGGCGGCGACCTCATCAAACTGCTGCGTCTGGTATGTTTGTGGTGTTCACACATACGCGTTGTTGCTGCAACACTGCTGCGGTGCTGCCTGCTGCTATAATGACTGTATTCACAGAACTTAAAGAAAATACTCCTCACCGAGTAAGTCGTCGCACCGCCAACAACACGGTTATGCAAATATTTCACAGTGAAAAGCCTTGTGTTAACAACTGAAGGTATTCTCTTGAGAGAAATGGAAACAGGAAAGGCTGAGCAGCGCTGCTCATGCATGCAGTGTGGCTGCTCCAACCTGTTGACACGGGGGCTACAATTTTTGAAAAAAAAATCAGGTTTCGTGCTGTTTACACAGGCAGTGTGGCCCGGGTGTAACAGTGTTAACCTGGGAGGGAACTGGAGAGTGGCCTTCATGCTCCTGTGTGGCTGTCGACCCACCATTGGATGGCATTATCGTCTGTAACCTCCATATGAGCGCAGCGCAGAGTGGCAGCGATTAGGTAGCCGGTGCAACTCAAGCTATCCCGACTACCGTTACAAAGAACAAAGAAACTCTGATTACATCACACACAGACGGCGCATGACTTCATTCTCTGCTCAGGACGCCATTACTCCACTACATTTTTACAAAGAAAATATTTTGTTGCCATATTAACGTTCTGAATGTCCTATATAGCACCTTTAACTGTTTCATTTGAGAGTATGGCCAATAAGCCTCAATTGAATGTTTACATTTTCAAAATACTTGATAACAGATTTTTTTTGGTTTTTCCTCCTGTAATGAAAATGTACCGAACAGTGACCCCAAAACGAAGGCACACACCAAACCACGATTTTTGTGTACCGTTACACCTCTAGTGTCGTTGACTATTTGAGGAATTCCCCTCACAAACCTTCACTCCAACCTCAATGTACCACTGATTAAAAAGGGAAAACTGTAAATAAAAGGCAATGGTTGTCATCATGCAGCTTGTCTAATACACGTCTACTGTTAATGGACTGCTATAGTAAGAAGTAACTGTGTCATTTGGACATTAGAAGTAACTGACACATGAATGGGTAGTTTAGGGATGTTTAACATCATAATTATGCACTTGTTGAGTGAGCTTCCTGTATTTCCAGAGAGGTTTCTCAGCTGGACACACATTTCCTCCTCTGTTATTTAATCATTCTTTATAGAGTGCTCCCTGTGTGTTACAGTGCCTTAAAGTCACGTTCACATTAACCAGTCTTGAAGCCTGAACATTTAAAGTGGTAGTCTGTCATTTATCACCATTCTTTTTGCTGTTTTTGTACTAATTAGAGTTTAGTCTGCACCGTTAGAAACAGCAGACCACATGTTCATCATTTGAATTAGTGTCATCATCCAGTCTCACCTCATCTACTGATTCTTGCTCAGGTTGTTTTCATTTTCTTGCATTTGTAAAACATTTTTAAGGTGCTGATTATTTTTCTGTTGATATTTTATACAGTCCACAAGTACAGCCCATTTTTTTTTTCATGGATTTTTTTAAAAGGCAGATAGAAAAAGAAAAGTCTGAATTTTATCATGTGAAAATCACAATTTTAATATTTTCTGAACCTGTTTCCTCTACCCTTTGGGGTTTTATTTGTCCAAGTAAAACATTGCTTTATTATTTTTTTTTCTAACATGCTTTACAAGAGTCTGCAGTTTGTAATTTCAAAGTTCAAAGCAGCCTTGCTTTGGGAAATAAAAGCCATTGTTACTACAAAGAAAATCTGTTTTTGTAATGTGTATTGTACAATAAATGCTTTATCCAACAACAGTTTAACCCTTTGAAACCCTGGGCAAATTGGTTAGATTTCTTTCAAAAACAGTGGAGAAGGCAATGAGCAACTTGGCCCAGAAATTTGAGTCATAAAATTACCTGAAAATAAGCAAAAGAAAAGTATACACATGTATATATTTCATTTTATTTATTTCTGTTACACAACTTTAAACTTTTTTTTCTTTAGATATAGGTTTCTGGACATTTTCCCTATTTCCCTTATTTTTAAAAATAAATTTAAAGTAATATTTCTTGACCCCTTTTACAAATGTCTTGCAATTTTTGAGACATTTCTTAATAAGTTGGTCTTTGCCTTTTCCCCCACGTTTTTGAAAGAAATCAAGCCAATGTGCTCATGTTTCAAAAGGTCAAATAGCTTGTGAAAGGTGTCTGAAGGCAGCACAAGAGACTGATGTTGATCCAGGTTTCAAATGGTTAATAGAGCGTTTACTGCATGCTGCTGGATGTTTTTAGTTTTAACTTGTCTTCTATCAGCCTGCCACTAGATGGAAGCAGAGTGCCACTAACAGTCTGAAATTAATTATGAAATTGTGTCCCACTAGTTGCAAGTCAGAGTCAGTTAATGCAAAAAAAGCTTCAGCATAGCTATGATGGTGTTTTTTTCCAGTCTCTCATCAGGTTGTTGGTGTCCAGATATGATCAGGAGCTCTATTTTTGCACACTCTGTGCCAGGATTTTTACTGACCTGGTGCCGCATGAATCTGTGATCTCTAATCTCATCTGAAATGTTTCTGTTGCAGAGTCAGATATGCATGCTGTCCCCCTCTTTTCATTTTGAGATTACACTGCTTTATGAAAATCCTTTCCTACTTTGCTTTTCCTCTGTGCTGCTGCAGTTCACTTGCAATAACCATCACAGTACATTACCTCCGTGTCTTTTTTAAGACCTACAGTGGAATGATAATCCTTTGTTTGGGGTCATACTGACTTGTTATCAAACTAATTCCCTCCATGATTTTGCTGCCGCTGCTGTAACGTGAGCAACAATAACTCTCCCCCAAACACATCTGTGTTCATATTTCCTAGTCTAAATATTTACTACGGAATATTTATTAAACAGACGCCTCCCATGCTCTGAATGTTTTCTCAATACAACATTTTGAACCAGGCTTTGTAGATGGACAAATGAAGACTAAATATGGAAAGTTTAATAGAGATATTTAAAAAGGAGTTGTACGCACAGTGTTTAAATTTTTGTAGTTAAGGTGAAATAAAGGCCTAACTTTGGGACAGTTGCTGCCTGTGTTCAGATTTATGGTCAGCTGAGGTAAACAGTACATTCAGTATGCATACAAGTTGGCAAGTAATGACCAAAATTTACAAATGAAAATAATTAGACAAGAACAAATAGCTACTTCAGTAATAGTGATGAAATCCTTCAAAACCACATTGAAGAATGACAACTTTTTGGTAAGTTTTTTATTACATATTTTTCAGTTTGATTTTTTTTTTTAAGATTTACTCAAATCTGATTTTTTTGAAAGTGTTATATTAAAGCACTTTCTTTAAAAAATGTGTTTTATGAAAGTTAAATTTAATTTGGATTTGTAAATATTAACAAATTAGGTTCTTTGAGTGAAATGTTGGACTTTAAATCAATCAGTCAGACTTCATTTATATAGGACACACACACATGCACACACACAAGCATGTGAATAACAGCACAAATAAACTAAAAATCAAAAGCAGTACTCATTAAAACAAGGAAGTGAGGAAACACCAGAGGTAGGATAAAAACTATAAATAGAAAGATGCAAGTAAACAAATAAATAGTAAGTAAATAAATAGATAAATGAATAAAACTATGATAGCAATAACAAAAGAAAACAAATAAATAGACAAGTAAAATATTTAAACTGTAAATAAGAGGTAGATGGAAGGATAACAGCAAAACTGAAAATTTAAAATAAAATAAATATGTTAGAAATAATAAAATGATATAGAAAGTAGTTTAAATAAATAGTCAATAAATAAATAAAGTCCAATTTCAGTTCAAAAGCCAATCAAAAATGGTAGGTTTGCTTTGAAAAATATAATTGACTTTATATACTGTCTATGGTCTCTACCATTTTTTTTTTACGAAATGTGAATTTGTTATTCATACTAGGACTGTACTAACTAAAAATAATAAAACATTTACTGGATGAAAGTAAAGTTAGAGCTTCGTCAAGTTAGCTAGGAACTATAAGGATGGAGACCAAAACTTCAAGATAAAAGCGGCGACGTTATAAACTCGAATTGAAAGACTTTGTTGGTAAGTATCTTGACCAATAAGATAATTTTCAAGATATTTAATACAAACTCACGTCACAATTTAGACTTTGTTTAGTCGTTCCGCCAGAAATGTTGAACATTTATGTTGGAAGTGTTTTACTTTGAAAGCTAAGCCAGAAGTTACATTTTTCAGTTGGGCTAGCTTGTCAGTAAGTAGTTAGCTAAGGCGGAAGGAGGAGTCCGGGACAGTCTGGAGGGGGACATCATGTAGTTCAACACACACTGTGTGACTTAAAATATTCAGACTTCGGTGCTTTATCCTCCTGTTTCATTCAACTGGAAACATATTGTGTTTTTGACATCCAAACCGACATCATGTTCCTGCGCGGATCTAAAAAGCGACGGTCGAACCGCTCGGTAAGCTCTTTTTACATTCATTTTTTTAAGGACTTTCACAACTCGGTAAACACTTTTAGCAAACCTGTTACCACCTTCTTTTAACACAGAACATATATTAGGATTGTTTTTAAGTCTTTCTCTGCTTCATTGTAATAGCCGGACTTGAAATGAACTTGTAACGTCTGAATATTCAACACTGAAAACAGCCCAAGCGGAACTTTGTCCCACCTTCACCTGGCTTTTGTGTCGGTAGCAGACATTGTTTTCTGTATAAAAACAAAAAAAAGAGTCCCACTCCTTTAAAAAAAAATACAGGAAAATATGTAATTGTATTTTGTTATAGTTTACAAGGTACCAGAAAAGATATTCTTTGTTTCGAGAGTTTTTTCGGGCGCCTCAGGTAGGCTCAGGAGGGGTCAGACTACGTCATAGATTTTTTTTCTTACCTGAGCAGGTAGGTGATGTGTTAGCTGTAACCTGAACATGTTTATTATTGCCTTTGTCAGGTTTTATTACAACAACAATTGATGCTCTGTAAGATGATGTGCTAGCTGGATTTTTGCCCAAAACTCAGCCTATATGGTCGGGTTACTGATCAAATGAAGCTTGTTTTGGGACCAGACTAACAGCTGTCTGGCCATGAAACATCTGGCTCTGCAGCACACTTGGATTATATCCAGACAGGGACTGTGGATCCAAACACAGCACTACTGTTTGTAAAATTCTTAAATTTTATACTCTAGTCTCAAAGCAAACCAGAACATAATACCCCTGCTTGAATTTAGCTGGACTCTGTGTGTGTAAGTTTGTTTTGTTGCAAGTAAAAGTCTAAATTTTAGAAGTAAAGTACAAAGGTATAAGCAATAAGTATACTTAAAGTACCAAAAAATACTCATTATGCAGAATGGCCTTTTTCAGATTATGTGTTTTAAATGATTTGATTGTAATTATTGATGTACAGCTTAAATGTTGCAGCTTAAAAATATGGGAGCAATTTTAATATGCTGATCTTATCTTCACCTGAGATAATGAATCATAATTTATTTGTTAGTTATATTTTGTATGAATAATCTGAAAACTAGCTACTAACTAAAGCTATTTAATGAAAGTTTTGGAGTAAAAAGTACAGTATTTGCCTCTGAATTGTATTGGAGTACAAACATCAGGAAGAAGAAAATGGAAATACTCACACAAAGCACCTTAAAATTGTACTGTACTCAAGGAACAGGATGTATGTAGTTACTTTTCAGCACTTGTATTCATTGTGAAATTTATATGTAACTTATCCTTTGTGCAAGCGCTTTTACTTGATTTAAATACTCAGGACACCTGTTCCCACCTCACACATACAACACTCAACTATTAATGAATACCATCAATATTTTATGCTTTGACACCCAATTACACCAGCACTCAAAAAGTGAGTTTTGAATCAAGTTACAACACAGATGTCAACAAGTGAGCTGTGTATCTTAAATATTTGTTTAAGCCATTTGCATTTTTCTTTTAGTTCGTTTTAACAAGTTTAAAATAATTTGTTGTATATCAGAGTGTGAATAGATAGATTTAGGGTCTGTGTTATAATATATTGAGATTAGATACCATCTGAAACTTATTATGATACAAATAAAATGTATCCATGTTCCTAGCAATGCAATAATCAGAAAAAATCAACAATGAATGTCTGCACAGTACCTGCCTGGCCATGATCACAATGATGATGATGAATCAGATTAAGGCAGTCATAAGAAGTATGTAGACCAGAGTGTTTTGATTTAGGATGCTTTATAAATAAAATTATAATACAGGATGTTAGTATAGATTATACTAAGTAAACAGTTTGAGTGCCAAACCCAAAGCAATATTTGGCTCGATATGTAGCTCATGATCTTCCCTTCGCAGTGTCTCAGATCATATAATTGCATAAGTCTTAAAGTTAGTTAGTGTGCTATGCATTAGACACCCATAGACTAGTTATCAGATTCAAATTTGTCATTTGACAGTTTCACAGACGTACAGGTGTAAAGAATGGATAAATACTGTATGACTCAGGATGTGTAAACATTTGTTTCCCAATGAATGATAAGATGAATGTAAAGTCAGACCTAACAAAAAAGTATATAGCCTATTACAAAGTGATCAAAGAAGCAGTGTTGCTGTCACAGTCCTTGTACCAACATTTAGGCAAGGCAAATTTTGGCATGATAAAACTCTGTTTGTGAAATTATTTTGTGTTAGTTTTTGTGTATTTTGAAGCTGGAGTTGTAGTATGAGTGCGACCTAACTCACTATATAAGTATTTTATATGGTATATATAAAATATATACAAGAAATAAAAGTGTAGGAGCAGATATATAATGAGATGATCATTCCAATCAGCTGTGTTGGAGCAGGGAGCGATCTCAAACGTGCAGTACTAGTGGTACTCGCGGAGAGGTTTGGGAAATGCTGGGTTAATCATGATTATATTGATATGGGAATTGCAATGGTCCTTTTTTAAAGCAGACGTTTTTAAATGTCACAGTAGGAAAAGCACAGGTGTAAATAATCAGTTAGATTATGACTAAATCTCATTCAGCTGTATTCAGTTTATTGTGCATGCTAGCTCACAGTCATGGAAGGGAGCCATCGTTAAAGTTATTAGTAACACCTGGGATTTTCCAACTACTCACAACAGCATAGTCACAGATAAACATTTCATTTTTTCCCTCTGAATGGCACTTTTATTTGGTTAACCCAGCATTTCCCAAACCTCTCCGCGAGTACCACTAGTACTGCACGTTTGAGATCGCTCCCTGCTCCAACACAGCTGATTGGAATGATCATCTCATTATATATCTGCTCCTACACTTTTATTTCTTGCTCTTAACTTAAATTTTTAGATCTACTTTTAGTAGGGTTGTTTCTAGATATACATAGTTTTTTTCTAAACATATCTAGTTTTTTTCTGTTGCACTGCTGTGGATACAGCTGGGATAACAGAATTTTGTTTTTTTTATTAGGGGTCGCTAGATTATCAGCGTTGATATTTGGCATTTTAATGATCACCAATAAAGTTAACTGATGAAGAAGTGCGGGTATTACACTCAGCCAACACCAGGGAAGGCTGTCTGAAATACATGCAAAGAAAATGTCAGCATGGGAGGAACTTTTACTTTGTAAAACCTCGGGGAGCTTTTTTTCCCCATTATTTTCCATTTTGATGTTGAAAGTTTCTGTTTTGATTAAACATTTGCTAAAGGCATTTAAACAAAGTTTTGTGTCAGAGTTTGTTATATTCCAAATACTTAATTTTGGCAGAAACATTTTCATGTTTATTTTGTAAATGCAAATCGGTTCCAAATATTGGTTATCAGTCTTATTAAGTACTTTGGTGTCTGTATCGGTATTGGCCCTGAAAAACCAGTATCTGTTGACCCCTATTTTTTAAGCATGCAGAAAAACAGCAACCTGAATCTTGCATCAAGCAGCTTTAGGAATTCATAGCAAGTTGATCATTTGAATCAGCTGTGTTGGAGCAGGGAGAGATTTAAAACATGCAGGACAAGAGGTACTGGATAAGAGGTTTGGGAAACGCTGGGTTAACTCATCCAGCTGTTAAACGTTGTTCGAGGCAGCAGGAAGCAGTGATGCGTAAACCATGAGTACAACAAGACGTTTTTGGCCACAGAGCGGGGGCTCGGAGAGGGCCGGCCTGCAGGCTGTCTGTTTGATCCTGTCCAGTTAGGAGAGGTGCGTCTACTGAATGTGGCAAGGCTGCAAAGGCCCCCGACCTCTGACCTCTTCTGTTAATGTTTAACCCTTCCTGCACCACAACATTGAGGAGAGGAGCAGAACCTAAATGACAATCATTGTCTCCTGTTACGTTAATAAACTGTGCAGAGATTGTTTTCCTTCTCATTTAGAATTTACTGTGGGCCTAATGACATCATTTAGGTTTATTTATTATCCATTTTCTTTTATTTTTGTAAGCAATCTCTGGCTCCCTTCTGATAACAAAGCTGGCAGACTTTCAGTTTGTCCATTACCTGGTAACACGGTTACTTGGTAGCAGGTGAGATCTCAAGCAAACCGAGGCAGAGCGGCATGTGATCAAACCTTATACCCACTTAGTGACAACAAAAGAGCTGATATGAAAAGTCTGACGCCGCTCTTAAGTGTGAGCATGTGAGCCGATGCAAACTCGTGTGAATGTGTTATTTACTTTACCCACAGTCAGTTTAGAAGAAACTTCCTACCACCACTCCCATCACATCCTTCACTTGCTCGGTGCACAAAAGGCAAACTTCATTGTTGAGCCACAAACTGGATGCATTATCTTTTGTGGAAAACTGAGAGGAAACACACACGAAGTTTCTGTGTAGCCCTGATATATAGGACAGTGTCATCATGATAAGGAAAGCGTCACTGGTACAGACTAACGTTCAAGGCTGAAAGGTCCTTTCTGTTGTCATCACAAAACAGCCGTTAAGGAGTAAATTAAAGGTTCCTGGCTTTTTAAATTGAGCTGTTTTAACAAAGACAAAACGACAGCTGGGAGCACCCATGATGTCATAACCTGTGTGATTTTGTGATCACACGATGTGTTAGTTTTTTATGTAGCTATAAATATGTTTACAGCTCAGACCATCTCCTGATTATTTTGTGTTTTTAAATTAACCGAATTGGATGAAGCGTGACCTTGTCAAACTTGTATTCAATGTTGTAAAAACTAAGGATGTTCTCTTGTTGTCTGTTAGAAAATAATGGGAACTCAATATTTCAGGATGTAACTAAGTACATTAATCAAACACAACTTTGAGGTACTTGTACTTTACTTGAGTATTTCCATTTTGTCCTGCTTTTTACTTTTACTTCACTTAATTTTGAAAGCCAATATTGTACTTTTATTCTACTTCATGTACACAGCATCTTTAGATACTTTGTAAATTCTGATTATTATTACAAAATAAAAATAAACTAACAAATTATGACATATTATTGTGGATACAGCTGCCTGGCTGTTATGTTAAATTAACTCCACTGTTACCAACATTAGTGATTATTGACACAAAAAATACAATAATGTAATGTTTAATATTCTGAAATTGGTCATTAGGCATTATGAGTACTTTTAATGTTTTTACTTAAAGTATATTTTGATGCTGATACTTCTGTACTTTTGCTTAAGTAGCATTTCGAATGCAGTACTTTTGCTCGTAATAGAGAATTTCTTCACTGTTATATTACCTTTTTTTTGCATATGATACGGATTTAAGTACTTCTTCCACCACTTTACTTTTTACTTAACTTCTTTAACTTTTAGAAGTTTTAGTTACTTTTACTAATATAATAAATAATTGAATTACAATAATTAATAATTGTACATGGCTTAAGCCACCCCACCCCAACTTCACCAGCTGCAATGACATAGCACATTAGCACATCACTAATTATAATACAATAATGTTATGTGTATTATTATGAAATGGGCCATTTTGTATGAAAAGTACTCTTATCTTTGGTACTTTAAACTTACATTAATGTTAATTAATGTAATTAAATGTACATGTTTTACTTAAAGTTTTTAATGAAGGGGTTTTACTCATTGCAGAGTATTTCTACACTTTGGTATTGTGACTTTTACTCAGGTATACGTCTGAGTACGTAGTAAGTAGAACGAGTAAGTTTAAGGCTTTTCTCAGGATTCCTAATCCTTCAGTTTTCATTATGTCATTCATTATGTCATCGTGCTTAATTCTTTGTCCTTAATCGAGTGAGCATCCATGATGATGATGATGATGTTGAGCCTCTCATCGCTATTGATATCAAACTGTTTCAGAATGAATCCAAGTCATTATGCTGAGTCGAATCTAATGCAGACAGACCTCCATCTCATCAGCCTCCCCTAATTCTTCGAGAAATTCAAACACAAAAGCTGCATAAAAGGGCAGTGACACAGCGAGCTCCTGAGAACTTCTGTATTTCTAATCATGAAATTAACCACAGTTTCCAGATACGAGCATTTTATAATTCATAGGTTTCCAGATGTCTACACCTCTGTGATGGAGATCTGACTATACAAGATTACCCTGACCTACAGGAAACCCTTATTAACACGTCTAACCTAATATAATATATCCTATATAATATATATAACCTAATATAATTCTAGGTGTAGCATAACCAACTTTAAACAGCTGTGGATGGTGACTTTTTAAAAAAAAAAACCATTTTGGGCATATTTGGTAAAACTGTCTCTGCACCCACACAGCAGTATATGAGACAAAAAATCAGTTTTAATTTTTAATTTAATTACTTTTAATGGTATCAGAGCCAAGGAGTCTCCAAAGCAGCTGTCAATCACTGCTGGGTACTGTGGTCTGACTGTGCAAAGTAGGCAGCGCTGATCAAATAAAAACCAAGTTTCTGTTTCTGCATTACGTGTTTCTCACCTCAAATGTGAGAATTTTAAAGGTTTAAATGCTTTTGAAAGGCGTCTGAACGCAGAGCAAGAAAACTGATGTAGATCCAGGTTTCAAAGGGTTAAAAAACAAACATTAAAAAGTAACCCGAATGTGAAAAAGTCACACTGAAAACATTGACATATAAAGTGTCAATTCATTGAATGGAAAGTCAGTAACACCCTGTAATATCCTTACGTGTAATCACCAGGTCGGCTACAGTTTCCAAAGGTGTCCAATCCTGCAGCTGTTTGCTTTCAACATCAGTAATCTTAATAGATGTGATATTCTGGAGTGGAGTTGTACTTTAGGGTTAAATGTACAAGCTCTATGTAGTGTGTGCCCCCCTCTGCCTCAGTCACCAAGTCAGTATGACAGCTCAGGAGCTCCTTTTAAAGGAAATAAAAGCTGAAAGGTCCAGTCATCCAGAAATCATCTGTACGCTTCATTTAGCCCATCTGGTCACCTTTCATACCTGACTCTGTTAATGGCAATTAAAGTGAATCAAAGGGGTGATTAACAAGTACGGACGACAAAAAGCAGATACTAGTGAGCTCAGCACACAGTGAGGCATTTGAAAATGGCACGTAAATTATTGTTTACTGTCATGTTGGACCATTCTGGACTAACTAGTTCTGGCTACAGTCATTTAGTGCACATTCAGCCAAACATCTCCACCTTGGAACCGTGCACTCAAACTGAATAATTTCTCTCTCTAAAAAAACACATAAAACAAACAGATTATGCTCAAAAGTACAAGAAAGCAAGCAGATTGCTCTCAGTTTAATGTTTCTGTGGTTTCTCAGTGCAATTGTAAAGCACTTTCAGCCCATGTTACAGCCGTCAGATATCAGTGAGATAAGCAAAGCAAACACAGCATTAACCTAATCAAAGTTGTGCCTTCTCACATTAGTTTTTACTAAAGAACTCTGCATGGGAAAAACAGGCTCAACATGAATACTGATGGTTTAGTGGGTAGAGCTGGTGTCCTTATGAAGGTGTGTGTGATTGGAAAAAGAAATATTAAAACACAGATAAGCTTGTTTGCACAGGTACCTCGGTGTATCACATATCTGCATTTTATGGCTTTGCTCGTTAAACTCTGTTTGCTGTTAGTCTGTGAGCATGCCTTCATTCTGCATCTCAATGTGCAATTTGTGCATGCCTTTGAAAATAGCAAATAGTTTTCTGCATGCAGCCTTATTTCGAAACCTTGCAAAACCAGCAGCAAATATGGGGTCTTGCTCTTTTTTTCTTTCTTTTTTTTTTTTTTTTTTTTACAGACAGAAGTGCATATGAGGCACATGCTTTGTTCTTCCTCTCCAAATGCTGTGGTGGAAAACAACAGCGTCACAGAATCCCAGTGTTTCTTTCACTTTTTCCTTATAAACCCTGTGCAAAGTGGTTTGATTTCTTTCAAAAAGTGGGACATTGAGCAACTTCTCAAGACATAGCAGAAAAATTAGGGAGAAATCAGGAAGAAATTAAAAAAGAATTATCTAAAAATAAGCACAAAAAAGAGAGGAAAAACAAACAAGGGAATGACCTGTAAAAAGTGATGGAAATTAAATGAATGCATTTTTTTCTGTAACAGAAGTTTAAATATATGATTACAATAATTATAAATATAGTTCTCTCCACATTTTTTCCTGGTTTTAAAAAAACAAGCAAACTAATTTTGAGGTCCTTTTCTTGTCATCTTTCACTAATTTCTCACAACTTGTTGCCAAGTTCACAATTGCCTTTTTTGAAAGAAATTTTCTCAGGTTTCAAAGGGTTAAATAGCTTGTAAAAGGTGTCAGAACATAGGATGAGAAAATTTATGGTGATCCAGGTTTCAGAGGATTACAGGGAGGTTTTCCCAATCTGAATTTAGGGTCTAAGGACAGAGGGGATCACAGGCTGTACAAATGTATGATTTTTGATATTGTCTAGTGTATGTAAAATTGACTTGACTTTAATACCTTCAGCAGGGGAAAGAAATAGCTAATAAAGACACATTTTCTCTGTCAGCTGTAACTTTCATTGCAGAAGATAGGAGAGGTGCCCCAGAATAAAAGCAACAGAGAAAAAGAAAGTGGAGACAAAGAGACTACATGGAGAGGGAAAGGGTGCAGCTCCCATCCTGTGTCTGCTTCCTTCCTCTCATCTCTAAAAAGAGGCTTGTGTCCGCAGTCTATACTCTAAACACACACACACATGCACACACATGCACTCACATGCTGGGCTGCAGGAATTGAATCAGAAGTGAGATATGAAGTAGTTGGTGTAGCTATTGGCTAAGTCAGATGCACCGCTCAGCACTTTTAGCTAAAAGCATTTTTGTGATTTTATTGTGATTCATTTAACTCAAAGTTGAATAAAACAGCGGCTATTTGATATTCTGGACATCACTGACTGTTTTCTGTGTCTGCACCCAGCTAGCAGGTTTAATACCCACTGCAAGATTTACTCCTCATGCCTTATTGCGTTGACTAGTGCTTGCACACACCAAACAAGAAATAATCCAGGAGAGATTGCTGTGTACATTCAGCTGTAAGAAAACCCTGTTACGTACAGTGTGAGCATGGAAACACCATTTGAGCTCAGAGCTGTTCAGACTCACCACCAGTGCTGTGATAGTGTATGCTGTAAGTCACAACAGTGTGTGATTTAAAATGTCTTGAATTCAGTTTTATAAATATTAGTCCTTAAATGTCATAAATGTTTTAAATGATCATTTTTTAGGTGTTAATTTCCACAGACATCTTATCTATTTTGCATATTATGCATTTTTTAACATTTCCTCTCTCAAAATGAGTTGAGCTCTTCTGTCTTGCTAAAGAACCGTACTCCTATATAAACCCTAAAACCTACCTCTGCATGAACCACATACAGTATGTATGACTTAAATTTATGCTTACCTGCAACGCTTGAATAAGAAAACAATGATTTGTCACGAAATCTATCTTGAATTTGTTTAAAAATTATATCTAAAATGTCTTATCTAATTATATGTATCCATTTTTTAAATTTCTTATGTCAAAATGAGTCAAGCTCTTTTGCATAAAAGTCCAATCGTCTGATGTTAAACATTTTTAGACAAAGCCACTGAACATAATATTGTCTTGTTCCTTTATACTTGCATTAACCCGTTTGCAAAATGTAAATTAACCTAATCACTCACTGAAGAACCATACTCCTACATAAAACCTTAAACCTACCTCTACAAACAGTATGCACCATTTATTTTTATACTTACCTGCAACACTTAAATGAGAAAACAATGATTTGTCCAAAAAAATCAGTCTTGAATTTGTTTAAAAATGTCTTAATGAGCATTAAATGTAAGTGTCTGATAACTGTAGACACCCTGCACAAGCTGTGTCCAACACAACTTATATATCCATGTGATAAACGTGCCCATCACCATGCTTTGCAGCCATTTTAATAGTTTATCTCTACCAGTTCAAGCACACACACACACACACACACACACACACACACACACACACACAGTGACATGATGATGTAGGATTGTCATAAATGGACATCATCACTGTTGCTGAACCAAAGGCTGAAGAGATTGACTCTAAGTGCATTCTGCTTGTGGCTTAAGTGGAAACACTGCTCACTTACTCACTCAGTATGATGCTGATGTTTCTGCGGCCATGTCTCGCAAACACCGTACGTGCTCTTTTAACCTTTAACTGTCTTGTGCCAAAAATGCATGAGTGGTTCTGTGCGGGAAATGATGTTGATCTGAAGTGTGTGTGTTTTGTTTTCAGCAGGAGGAAGAGGACCCAGACAGAGGGCAGCCCTGTATGCGCTGTGGGGACCAGTGCCCCGGCTTCCGGGTCCATGGCTGGAGGTATGTCTTAAACATTGCCGGCGCTGCCTGTTAGCTTAGCAGGAAATGTTTTTCTCGTATTCACCTTTGGTAGAGTTTCACTCTCTGCCGCTACTGTTTGGATCTGATAATGACCAGCTACTTAAAAAGAGGGTCTAACATCAACTTTTGAGGCTGTTAAACGTTAAAGATATAAAACATAGGCAACTTTGATGTTATTTTTTTGCACAGGAACAGATGTGTTTTTGTCTTTTAGACACCACATATAATAAATATTCTGATAACATGAGGCCAGGTAGCATGCAGCCTGCAGAGACGTTTTATGTGTGCAGCACTAAGCAAGGACAAAATTTGGCTGTTTCTACTATACTATAAACAGATTTATTTACTCAATGTTAAAACCAATACTCAATGTTGGGGAAGACACGTTCCCTTCAATATTTAGTGCATTTATTCCCCTCCCAGGAAAAACAGGAAAGCAGAGGATTTTTATTTTGACACAATTAAATACATTTATACCATAAAATAAAGCAGAAAGGCACAAGCTGGTGCATAAGATCACTATAATGTAGGAAATTAAGTGTCTGATGCTAAAAATTTTCTGTCAGAGGACCTTCAAACCCACCCATTTAATACATGTGTCCCCCAGTGTTGAAACAAAATCTACACCCTTGGTTAAAAGTGTAATATTATCTGCTTTGTGACTACATAGTGTAACGAGGGAACCGGTAGTTCAGGAGTCAAACTGTGTGTCTGCGTGTGTTTGAATTTACATGTCTTGGGTATCAACATTGCTACCAGTGGAAATCAGCTTAGCTGTGATCTGTGCACACACTCAGTGCAGATATACATTAAAAGACAACAAACATGACCCAGTAAGGGCACTGCATGATGTCCACAGAGCCGATCAGCCTTACTGACCCTGCGGCCACGAAGAATAGACTCATGAGTGCCATTAAGCCTTGACAATTGCAGCAGATGCAGCTGCATTTAGTTTAAGTTGACGTTTATCTTCATGGGAAAACAGAGGCATAATCTGATACAACAGATTATTTTCTTTAGGGCAGATCAACAGAGTGGTCATCTGGAACAAGGCGAGATCTGCTCAGCAGAAAGACGAGGTGTTTCGTAGGATGTGCATATTGTGTTCAGAGAGTTTCTGTAACTGTAGGAGGATCTGCAGAAGAAAAAGTTTAATTCTTACAGTCCTGCTTTTTGCATCACCCTGCTACCTCTTACATCTATTTGTTCAGGAGTTGTTAGCTGTCAAAGGCTTTGCTGAACAACAATTTATTTCACACTGTTAAGCAGATTTTTGCGTGCTTTCCTTTGAGCCTTCTTTTCTTTTCTCTCCCCTCTTTAGTCCGTTAGTGAATATCCAGCTGGTTGGGTCTCTATGTTACTCTAATCCTGTCAATCACGCTAATAAGATTAGGCCTCGCTGCTGTGATAGCAACCCTCTCGACTACTTCATACCTCCCTCTGTCTCCCCCTCTGTCTCTCAATTTCACTGCTGCCTACATTTCATTCAGTATTAAATATTATGTAAAACTAGCGGAGCACTCAGAAGTGCAGACCTCTGTCATGGCCGAAGCCCTATCTAGCAATGTTGAAGGCACAATATAAGATTTTCAGAACATAAATTTAGCCGCAAACTACTATTATTCATATCCCCATTGGCTGTTGGCTCGGCCAGCAATGTTGCTGTTGTTACCACCGCACTGCTAGCCGCCCCCATTTCAGCTCGGCCGCCTCTGTGTTTGCTCGTGATGTCTGAGGTGAGAGCCACGTGCACTTTTGGATTGAGACTGTGCATGTCGTATATTGCAAAGTGAAACTTAATTTGTGTTACGGCTGGCATGATATAAGATTTTCACCCTGCGCACAGCACTGCACAGACAGTAGAGATTATGATATGAAAGTTTAGCTTGCACTGCACATTTATTTCATTTACTTTGTTTAAATACTTTCAATCATCACTACTGTACCTGGTTGAAATTCTGCCTGTAACGTTAGATCTAGGTGTCTTTCTGGAAAAATTAAATGTTATCTATGGCTGCGCAGATTTGTCTTTTTTGCTACATGGATCTGTGCGTTTACAGAAGGCAGTTACATCACTGTGTCCTGTTCAAATAAAATTTAAACTTTTTATATAGAACAGGCTCCATTTATGTTGATTATGTATATGTGTTGACTTTTACAAAGAAATGTGATAAATCTATATGTTGAACAAATGCTGACATCCAGTATTAATGCCTATCCTCAATTATCATACAGTATGTGTATTATTGATCAGTATTTGATTTTTAAATATCACAATTATCATCATAGGGGTCGACTAATTTTGGGGTTTTAGGGTACCAATACTGATTAAAAGTATTTAATGAGACCAATATTTGTAACCAATATGCATTTACAATAAAAACGAAAATTTTTCTGTCGAAATGTAGAATTTCTAATATAACAAACTCCAACGCAAAATTTTGTTTAAATGCCTTTAGCAAATGTTTATTGACAATTATTGAATTTTAATCATTTGTCAAAACCTAATCGTCAATACTGATATATCGTGACACCCCTTATTGGTTTATTGGCTCCATGATATGGATCTATCCCAATATTGAATGGGTTCTTCCTCGGCTCATGATACTCACTTTCACTTTCAAGTTTCCTAAAATCGGGCCAGTGGGTTTCTCACAAACCAAGCCGAACACATGACTATGTTGGCGGAAGTAATAAATATTTTCTATGGGTAATTATTTACTTGACTGTAACCGGAGCAAAGGGTCAGTCACTTTGTAATCAGAAGGAAGCCGTATGATCCCAGTTATGAAAAGTATTTCTCCCAGTACATTGTGTTCACTGGCTCTAAACTCTGAGGCTGTAGAGTACAAGCATCAGGTTTGACACACTGCTAGATGAATGAAAAACAAAGGACAAAGATTTATTTCTGCTTACGAAATCTGCGTTCACAGTCCCAGATGGGGGGCTGTGCGGCTGAACCAAACTGTGGCTCTGTGATGGAGAGGATAAAACAAAAGGCGCAGGAATGCGAACTTCATGTAACCAAAAGACTGTAATTGTATCTTTTAGCCTTTTTTCCCAGTTCTTTTCCCTCTATTCAGGTCAAGACAAAAGCTCAGAAGTTAGGATGTAATCTAAAACACGTGTGCTGCTCTCTACCTCCGGCCACACTCTGGTGGAAGTCGAGCCCCGGTACACATCAGCGTGTTTACAGTATCTGTGGAGTATTAACATAAAGCTGTGGGGGTTATGGACATGTCTCAATTATGTGTTTGGCTGGAGGACAAATCTGAACTGACTTTTGGGTGAACAGACAAAGAGAAATGTCTTGTTTAGATGTTTCTGATCCCGGAAACATGAAAGTGATTAAATGATTGAGATTTATGGGGGTCAGCCTTTAAGACCCCCGAGTCCCGTGCTAATTGCATCTTCTTTAATAACCAATTTAGAGTCACACCTTCCCTGATGGAAAAGATCATCCAAGTGACCACAGGCTTAGCTGCTGATGCTCGCTGAGAGGGAAGTGATCCATCTTCATCCCGAGCTCTCTCAGACAGAGCTTAAAGTGAGGCGGGGGGCAGATGGTGCTTCCGCTGCCCAGCAGCAAGTGAATTGAGTTACTTTTGACCCACAGGTCCCCGCCACGCTTCAAAAGTGTTCAAAGTAGCCGAAGCTATTAGTCTGGGTGGCCATGCAGCAATTACTCAGTCACTAATTAGTGGCAGGGAGCTATAGGACAAGGTCCATCTGTTTCTTCAAATCAGATCTAAGGAGGGATTCACTATACATCCTGCAGCGCAGTATAGATTATCACACAGCAGCACACGTTCAATGCAGAGGATTATCCTATGGCTGCTTTCTCTGACCTATGATACATCTGTTTACACAGAAACAGCAGTCTAGACTGGCTGCTGATGGTTAGTCGTCTAAAAACTAAGTAATGTTAGGACTGTAAGATTATCTTTAAGAGTCATTGTGACTGATTATATCTGACCAGCTGTCCCAAAAAAAATATACAGTGTGCAATCGAGACAAAGAACAGCAGAAAACCTTTACATTTTTGAAAGCTTTTTGGTGCTTTTTTTGCAAAAAAAAATCCGTAACTCTAGTTGCAGATTCTTTTCTTTGTTTGTTTTTTTTTGTTAATTGACTAATGTATCAGCATTTTATCTGGGCAGCTTTACATTGCGTCTATCACAGTTAAGATGATGTTGCTGAATCTGATGCCGAAGTTGTTAAATTGTTACTTTAAAGCAGAACACCACCTAAATTAAGAATTCCAATAGGTTATTTTCATCGTCTAGGAAAGTTTTAACCTGAGCTACTCGTCCAAAGCCAGAAGTCCTTATAAAGAAAGTCGCATAATTGTGATGTCATTAAGTATAAATTCTGGATTCTGGCTCTTTTTGCACAGCGGTCGCACCATGGGGCTGCTACAAAGTCTGTTCATTATGCTGCTTTTGCTTTTTTACATAGAACCAAAAAAACTGTGGCATAATGCTGCTCCAGTATGTGATTTTAGATAGCATGCTGGCCTCCAGGGAGCAAAAGAAGCATGACGGGGGCAACATTTAAAACAATAATGCCAAAGTCTACTGTGACATATAACATACTTGTCAGCAGCACGTTCTAAGCAATAACAATGACATAACATGGCAGTAACAAGCATTTACTGTCTGTTATGTGGCGGCTGATCTTGTCCTCTGCTCAGAGGGTAAGGAGCTCACAAATTTCATAGTTTTCCCACTTTGAGAACATTTTCAGCTTCAGTTCTTCTTCTTCAAGTTAGCTGCTGACTTGGCTTGTTGCTTTTTAAATCTTCCGACGGTGGGTCGCACACATATCATATTGTCAAAACATTACAACCGTCCCGTCTGTGGTCTCAATATAGATACAGCGCTGTTACTACCTCCACTGCTGCTTTGAAGGAGAGATGATTGTTTCCTTCCCAATCTGCCATCATACCTTTTTAAGAAAGGCAAGTGGACTAACAGCTCGACATTTACATCTTAAACATGTTTTGGAAAAGGAGCTATTGAATGTGAGCCTGATTGTGGACCCACACTTTGTTTAGTTTCCTATTTATACCAAAATTAGTTTTTTCCTTTAGTAGTGTTCTCAGTTGTGAAACAGGAAAAGTACCCATATACTCAGACCTTTCTTCTGGGTGCAACCTTCAACATATTTCCCAATTCAATGTCTATGGAGCAGCTTCAGCCTTTATACCTGCAGACATGATGAATTTGAGTTTTAGCATTAGTTTTTGAATATGGGAGAGAGTTATACATCTTTACTTATATTATTTTCGACTGTCGTAGTGTATACCTATATGAATTTTGAAATGGACGTAGTTCCCCTTAAACATAAACCAACACCCCCCCCCCAAAAAAACAAAAGAAGTATTTATAAAAGAAATATCCTCAGTGATTGACCAAAGTCAGATGATCTTGTGTGTCGTGACTTCACTAAGTCTGAGAGTCATGCCGTCTGCTTGATATTTCTCCAGAGACACTTTGTTGTCATGCGGGCCCATCTTGATCGCATAAAATGACAAATACTGCACAGCACAGCATTGCTCATAGCTCCAAATCTGCTCCACTCTCATTTCTATGATTAATAACTGCATGAACGCAACAATCGTCCATCTGTTGTGAATCAGTGCAGCAGTCTGGTCAGAGGAGAAAAGACACAAGTGAGTTTACTCTTCACGATTGTCACTCGGACTCTGACGTCTCATATCTTCAAAGGCTGCGTGAGTAAATTATGCACTGTTGTGTACTCTAGCTTATCTTTTTTGAGTAAATTTAAATCACATGAGCGTTTGTGTGTGTGTGTGTGTGTGTGTGTGTGTGTGAACTGTGGGTTTTGTGTAGTGTGTGGTTGTGTTCAGTGCCTTTTGTTTGCGCCCACCGTCAGCACGGAGGAGGGTGGGAGTCGGGGGTGGCGGGGACATTGAAAAGAGCCGAGCAGACAGAGAAATTACCACATGGAAGTGAGCTGCCACAGAATATCCTGCCCTCACTGACAGACACGCTGACAGCAGTAAGCTCCTACCGGATGCAAACTTTTACAGAACACTAGTCTGGATGGGACAGCATCAACAGGCCAAGCTGGACTAATTTGTCATGATTACAGCAGGTAACGAAGAAACCATATTTTACTGTCTAACAGGATTAAAGGGAGGAGAAGCTCAAACAGTCATTAGCTTTGGAGATGTGGGTTGACTGTTTTGTGTGTGTTTAGGAGATTATTATCCTGACTTGATGTTGTTTAGCACACAGTGTGGACTTCAGGTGCAGAACCTGATGTAATGTGCAGTTAGTGTTGTTACTCACCTCTCCTGTGGACTGATGGCTGCCTGTAATTTATCTTAACAACATGGTGTCTTCATGATTATGTCATTTATTTAAGTATATACACACACATTTAAAAGTGCTTGCTCATATATTACTGGATGAACTCGGGTCAGTGTGGGATCTAGGGGAGGAATGAACAAGCGCTAATCTCTGTGTTCAACAAATTAAAATGATTTAAAATCCCCTCAGCTAAAGCTAATCAAAGCTGCTGGATTTGCAAGAGTTCAAATGAGTTTATTTCTACTCCATAAAGTGTCAGTATTTAGTTTCTGTTTAGTTTACTGTCTAATAATAATATTAATAATAAAATTAACAATGAAATTTATTTCTACAATGCTTTTCTAAAGTTACAAAGTGCTTTACAAAGCACAATATAATACCAGACAATATTAGAGAAACAAAAAATTAAAAGAACAAGAGAAATTTGCAATTAAAGAGCAATAGAACAAAGTGTGAAAGAACAACATAAAAACATAAAAAATAATAATAATCTTTCAACATAATGACATAGCTGCACCCATGTTGGCACACTGCCCTCTCCTTTATTATCTAGTCTTTATTTCAGTATCATGTATTTTATTATTTATGTGGATTATCTGTGACTGTCTGTGACACAAACAAAAGATGCATCCTTAATAATAACAGCACCAGCTGTTTCAGTTACAATATTTTGGTGAGCTGCAAAGCAAATTTAGAGGCAGATTGTTGATTTCTGTCCAAAGCAGCAGCTGTTGTGTCTCTGCTGGTTGTGGACTCAGTAGAGGGCAGTTCCCAAATAGTTCTTTTTTTTTCAGGCTGCACAGTTATGATGTACACAGGAATATAGCAAAATAGTTTAAAGTGTCTGCTCTTTTATTTAGTGCCTTACAGTCGTGGACATCCCACTATGAAATTTGGGAAACTAGAAGATGTTGTCTCTCCTCATGATCAATATTTCAGTCACCATGTCAGATTTTGACTAGGGCTGCAGCAAACACTTATTTTCATTTAATTAATCTGGCATTTATTTGCCCAACTAATTGTTTTGTCTATAAAATACCGGGAGCGCACTGTGATGTTAAATATACAATCTTACTAAACAGCAAAAAGGCAGAAAATACTCACATTTGAAGTGGAATGAGCAAATGTCTACTTTAAGAATTACTTAAACAAGGAATTGATTATGAATATTATTGCAGATTTCAGTCAATCGAGTAATCAACTAGTCATTTCAGCTCCTAATTTGACAGCAGGGGAATGATACACTCACAAAATTGAATACTTAAATGATAACTACTGTAGTTATTCTTGGTCTTTACTCCATTAGCACATTAATAGTATATTTGATTAGATTTTCCCTTGTTTAGAACTTCCTGTTGAGTTTTTTTGACCTATCAGCACCAAATGTGGTACGCAGCCAGAGGGGACAAAGCCTCGCTGTGTTACATCAGAGGCTTGTGAGTCAAATAATTGAACAGGACGGGGCTCAGCACAGCAGGGCTTGGTAAATTGCAGTGTTGAAATGCCCTTCAGAAATGTGCTGCTTTTAAGTTCACTGAAGTCATGATTAAACAGCAGCTCGCTGAGAAAAGCAGAAATAAAGTGGGTATGTTGTGGAAAAGGTTCCCCTGTATTCAGACTATACCTGTATATACTTTAGTGGTGCTGATGCCATTTGTGGGTTCTGAAGTTTATCTGCTGTGTATGTAGCAGAAGTATATTTAATGTTTTGGCATGTGCACAAAACAATCTTTGGTTGGACTCTGCACAAAGAGAGACATGATTTAAGACTCTTCTGCAAACTTTCAAACCTCAAATTCGTCCAAATTGGCACTTTGCGATCTTTTAATGACTGTAGGTTGCATGCTTTCATCATGTGGAGGCTGCTGGTGGTGTCATCGGGTGAGACGTGGTGCATCTGCCATCTGTCCCGCTGTGCCAGGTCTCCGGCTGTGTCCTCCTACCCACTTACATCGGCATGCAGCCCCCCCACCCCTTTGCCAACACACACAAACACAAAGGCACACACACAAATGCAGCTGGGGTCAGATTCAGCCAACGTGGCTTAGCCTAATCTGACTTACAGTGTCTACTTTTATTTATATTGTTTCTACGTACTTGGCGACCATGTCCATCTAAGATGCCAACCTATGACGGCTAAATGTTTGTCTGTTTTTTTGTGCTTTTTAAACTTTTGTTTATTCGGGGGGGGGGGGGTAATAAAAAATGAATATTTTTTTAAAAAGTGATGGCTGTACGTTAAAAGCATGCACTGTCCTGGGCTTGAGAACAGGTACAGTCATGACATCATAGCATTTATTTCCTGTGTTTTGTCGACTCCTTAACAATTAACTGCTGAGAAATGAGCACATTCACTGTGACATGCAGCAATTACCTGCCGTCGCCAGCATTTCAAAGACTTTTTGTATCAGGATTGATTAGAAGAGGGGCACTGCTGGAGTTTACAAGCATGTTTGTGTGTTTTTGGTTGGGTGGGGGCTGGGTGCTGGAATAAAGCAGCTTTGTGCCTTGTGAACTTGAGCCATAAGTGCCAGCTGGCAGGCTGTTATGCAATCACAACAGAAATGTACACATGCAGTACATGCTGCCACATTGTCACCTATATGCACCTGACACCCACACCTCACTGTCACCCTGGGCGCTTCACTCTGACTTCACCAGAAACAGACACACCCACCTTCACACCGAGGAGTCAGAGGACGTGATGGGGTGTAATATGAGGCTGAGGGAGATTATTGCTCCCATCTTCACCTCCCTCTCGTAACTGCGGCGGGGATTGACAGCTAGGCTTATGTCAGCGACCTCATTTCCTGCGTGTTTAGTAGTAGCTTGTTTGGGATGTGCTGGTCCTGATGAGAGATCCTCAGTAACATCTGTGATGAGATTGACTTTACTCCAGTCGTGTAAACGCATTAACACCATCCACAGACCACACACTACTTAGACCAGTAGTTCCCAACCTTTTTCCTTAAGGGACCCCTTTCCTATCATTGTGTAAACTGACGGCCCCTGAGTAACATGACACTACGTGACATATTGTATGGATATTTCCTATCCTGTTATATTCAGAGCATTACAATAACAGTAGTAAACAACTGCAAACTGTACAGTCAATCAGTATTTGCTTCTTCTTGACACCTGGCCTTTTTTCTAGTAGCGCCTTGGTTGTTTTAACCCTTTTCTTTTAAAAACATGAGAAGAAGTAAATGAGACACTTAAAAAGAAATGACCCAAAACTTAGCAAACCAACAAATGTGAAAAAAATTGTAGAAGTACAAAAAAATGACCTAAAACTGAGCAACAAAAAGAAAAACAAAAAAGCAAAAAAAATAAGCAAGGAAATGACCTTGGAAATAAATCCCTAAAAAATCATAATCACTCTGTAGAATATTTTGATATGTAATTCTGATAATTATAAATATAGTTTGTGGGACAGCTTTCCCTAGCTTTATTTTTTTTATATAAATAAATTTCCAAATCTACTAATTTACTGCAGTTTGCAGAACATTTCTTACCAAGTTGCTCACTGCCTTTTTTCCCATTTTTTTTAAAAAAGAAAGTAAACAAATTTGCTCATTGTTCAAAGGTTTAAATACTTTTGAATGCAACATTTTTATCTGGTTTTCTTCACAGAAATGAATGAAATGCTGAGATATAGGTCTGCTGTGCATACATATGTTTAAAAACCAATATTACCTTGCAACCCCCTGTGAAGCTTTGGCGACCCTTAGTCGAAATCAGGACACCCATGTTGGGAACTAGTGACTTAGAAGATCTTTACAGCATTTTAAATGATCTGCAGATTGTGTTTTTGTGTACCAGTGTGACAACTGTTGCATTAGTAATTTTTGGCTGCAGGGAGTCTGGCTGACTCAACCTCAAGAATGTGTGTGGGCTGGTTTGTGACATAATGTCTCCAACGCAAAGTGTGTTCATAAATAATATGGTTAGAAACTGTGGGAGTGCCCATATGAACGTGTTGTAAAATGATTTATTACTGTAAGAGCTCTGCTGTTCGGGCTGTTACCTTGGCTTAATAAAGGGCCGTCCACACGAAGAACAATGACTACGACACTGACGATGTGAGCATCCTCACTGAGGTTCTGTAGTCAGGTGCCAATCACGTGCTGCAGACTCCTGCTGTGACAGATACATTTTATTGGCTGTCAGTATTTTCATTGTTTATCGAATTGCTCTGAAAGCGATTCTAATAATTAAGATTTGTTACTGTGATTGTCGTCATAGTTGTGGTATGGACTCCACCATCCACGAGTTAGATCCACTTTTAATGGTCAAAAATCAGCTGAACTTTGAGTTTTCCATTTGTTTTCTTTGTGTTTATGGGATGTCAGTTGCTTCTGGCAAACAGGGACTGATATAAATCTGAAGTCTAGAGTCAGGTTTTAAACGTTGTGGTTTGCACCTTGTTACCTGAAGCACCAGGAGAGCCCAGCATCTTGAACTGTTTGACATTTGATCAGCTTTGGCGTGTGTTATAAATCAGTAAAAGGAAGGAAGCCTAAAGCTGTCTTTGTCTCCACAGGAAGATTTGCGTACACTGCAAGTGTGTGCGAGAGGAGCATGCCGTGCGCTCGGTGCCGGGCCAGCTGGAAAAGATGATGACGAAGCTGGTATCAGACTTCCAGAGACACTCCATCTCCGACGACGACTCGGGCTGCGCCTCCGAGGAATATGCATGGGTCCCACCTGGGCTCAAGCCTGAACAGGTAACAAACGGGGTGCAGAGCAGACGCAGAGTCGAGACAAAAATTAATGCACAATGCACGCTTCCACTTGGACATGTTCGTACACACACATAAACAATTAGAAAACCATGGGAAAGTATATTCAGTGTTTGTGATTTATGACTGCAGATGAAAAAAATTGCTCGATAAATGGCTCTCTGTGCTCTGTCATTTATGTGAACACACTCGTCTCCTCACACAGGTCTACCAGTATTTCAGCTGCTTGCCAGAGGACAGGGTGCCTTATGTGAACAGTCCAGGGGAGAGATACCGAATCAAACAGCTGCTGCACCAACTTCCAGCCCACGACAGTGAGGTAACAGCACTGTGTGTTCTCCTCTTTGGCTTCATTCCTGCTGTAAAGTAATCGTGTTGGGACATTTCAGATGCAAACAGTTATTCAGTGTAATCACGATATAACAATACACTATTGTTATCGATCCTGAGCCTTCATGAAACCTCCACATACAGTACTGAGCAAAAGTCTTAGGCCACTTTTAACCTAAAGACTTTAAAATCTTGTTTCTCACTTATAGAGCCCTACATGGCCAGGCCCCGCAATATATAAGGGGCCTTTTATTTCCCTAACACTACAAGCCGAGCTCTTAGATCGCTCCTTCAAGTTTGCGGCTCCCTAAGCTTTAGTCTCCCAGCCAGCTTTAGAGTACTGGACTCTGTGGAGTCTTTTAAAAAGCAGTTAAAAACCCTCCTGTTCAGACAGGCATTTGGGTAGCATATAGTGTTTAAATCCTGTGTTTTTGTCTGCTCTCACTGTATATTTCTTCTGGGTTTTATTTTATTTTGGTTGTGAAGCACTTCACGACTGGTGTCTGCGAAAGGTGCTATGTGAATAAACTCTGCTTGCTTACATTGCTTGCTCATACAATGTCATTGTCATTGTCATGTCATTTTAGCAAGGTTAAACTGATTATACAAGTTTATTTCTCAGTAGCCAATTTAATAAAATACAACCAGAACATAGAGGAAATAAAAAAAATAAAAATGCAAATATTTCATAATAAGTCAATTTCAACAGTTCCAAGTATTTAGTGTGACCTCCATTTCCACTTAGCATGTCTTGAATTCTCTTGGGCAGACAATATGAGATTTGCGATACCAATATTCTGCTGTATTTACACCAGGTTTTATTCAAGACATGTCCAAAGCTCAATATTGATTGTTTGAGCTACCTTTTGTTATGGTTGTACGATTCCATGTTTCACACTAAATACTGACTTCAGTCTGAAAAAGCCATTTGTTCTGACTGTTTTGGTGACGGTGATGTATTTTGAAATGCATGCCTCGCCATGATATGTGTAAGGATCTTAAAGACAAAAGAGATCAGTTCATATTCATTTTTAAATTAGCATTTATCTTAAGCAATAAACAGCTGTACATTTGAGTGTGTCTGTTAAATCAGTTTTGGCCGTCTATCCTCTCATTTAAATATTTTTCTGCTTAAGGCTCAATTTGGTATGAATAATTCATCGTGGCTAATTAAATCCATAACATCTTTTTGATTATACAAAATCATTTCCAATCCAGCTGCTTCTAATGCTCACTTTTAAAAGTCATTAGGACCAAATTGGAAACACATTTATGCAACTCAAGAGGCGAATGAACAATACATTTGTTTTAATGTTTGTCTTTAACTGCAATTTTTGTTTGCACACGTCAGCATGAATATCTCTGTTCCCTGCAGACGCAGTACTGTAACTCTCTGGACGAGGAGGAGAAGAAGGAGTTGCGTTTGTTCAGTCAGCAGCGGAAAAGAGAAAATTTGGGCAGAGGCGTCGTCAGACTCTTCCCAGTGACTATGACGGGAGCCATCTGTCAGCAGGTAGAGCAACATTTTTATTTTATGTTCGGCAGATTTCCTCATGAGACAAGCCAATATTAAACTCAAAAACAACAGTATCCTAATGTAACATTAACCCTTTGAAACCTGGATCGACATCACTTTTCTCACGCTGCGTTCAAACGCCTTTCACAGGCATTTAGACCTTTGAAACGTGAGCATATTGGTTTGATTTCTTTCAAAACATTTGTTGTATAAAGGAAATTCCCAAAACGATTGTAAAAGGTGAAAAGAAAATAACTTGAAAGTTAGCTGAAATTAAGAGCGAGAGAGAAAATCATTAGAAATATCAAGAAAACTAAATGTATTATTCTTGTAATTACATATTTAGAGTTAGGTTATACAAAATTTATTATTATTATGTTTATTTTTTCTAATTTATTTTAGCATTTTTTCAGGTCATTTCCTGTTTTTTATTTTAATTTCAGGTTATTTTCTTTTAACTTTATACGAATGTCTTTCTCATTTTTGGGTAATTTCTTGTTAATTTGCTAATTGCCTTCTTTGTATGTTTTTGAAGGATATCAAGCCAATGTGTTCAGCTTTTAAAGGGTCCGTACATGCAAATAGAAGCGTATTAAAACACGTCAGATTCATGCAGGAGAATCGCTTTATAGGACTGTTCAGGAGTTCAGGTGCAAGTAGGTGCAGGCATAGCTCAGGGGCCACAGCACACTGGGATTTAATGATTACAGGGCTGTATAATGTTCGCCAGCTAACTTCCTTCCCTCTGCACCACACCTCCACCCCCACCTCCACCCAATCTATTTTTCCAGTGCGGCAGGCAGATCTGCGGCGGAGACATAGCTGTGTTTGCCAGTCGGGCAGGACACAGCAACTGCTGGCACCCTCAGTGTTTCCAGTGTGCCACCTGCAGCGAGCTGCTCGTCGATCTGATCTACTTCTTCCAGGACGGACAGATCTACTGCGGCCGGCACCACGCTGAGAGGCTCAAGCCCCGCTGCCAGGCCTGCGATGAGGTGACTGTCTCACTAAGATCCCCAACTTATCACATAAACTGTCATCAGCAGGTCTCAAAAAGCAAAGTGTAGTGAAACACAATGAGAAATTCAGTATTTTTCTGCTGTAACTTTACTTAAACTGAGCTTCACTGTACCCAGTTTCCTGTTTCCTCTCTCTGTCCCTCAGCCAATGAAGGTAAACTTTTTTTTAAAGGCGTCCTGTGTAGAAAGATCTTTTAATGCATCCCTAAATCAATCATGTCAGGTCTTTTACTATTAGTATTTGTGGAGACATAGTTGTAGGTCTTTCTGGCGGTCTCTTCTTGTTTTGAATGGCTTCTCAGTATGACTTAAGAGATTAGTTGACATAGTCGACTAATGGATCTGCCACAACTGACCCACAAGAACCCAGAGCACGGCTAAGCCTGCAGCAGGCCGATAGCATCTTTTTTTCCTATCTTGTTAACCCAAATCCTCAGCACTCATTTTTACAACTGATTTGTTTACTTCTGTGCCCATGAAATCATCGCTGCTACACCGAGTGACCTCTCCGTCTCCCTCCTGTCCCCTGCTGCTGTGTCTCAATCCAGATTATTCTGGCAGATGAGTGTACGGAGGCAGAGGGGAGATACTGGCACATGAAGCACTTCTGTTGTTTTGAGTGCGAGGCCGCGCTGGGCGGTCAGCGTTACATCATGAGGGAGAGTCGACCGTACTGCTGCTCCTGCTACGAGTCGCTGTACGCAGAGTACTGCGACACCTGCGGAGAACACATAGGTACTCAACTCCATCTCCTCTCATTCCCTGTGTTTCTATACGGCTAACAGATATTAGCAGGCGGATGTTTTTACTATTTCTTTGGTAACACTTAAAGGGACAGTTCACCCAAAAATGAAAAACACATTTTTTTCCTGTAGAGCTGTTTATTAATGTAGATTTCTTGGTGTGAGTTGCTGCCTTCTTTCCAATATAATAAAACTAGATGGCACTCGGCTTGTGGAGCTCAAAGCGCCAAAAAAATACATTTGAGAAACTCAACAGCGATGCGTCTCTCCAGAGATCATGACCTGGTTGCTCAAGATAATCCTGAAACTTTGCTGTGAGCAGTATAGAGAAACTATTTTCTTTCTACCAAGCTACACCCGCCAGGTGAATCACCATGCAGAAGGAAGCGTGCATCTACTGTTAGCTCACCTAGCACCACTGAGCTAGCTAATGTTACAGCTCAGCGGAGGACGTCATTATTGTTTACATCTCAAGCTTCCAGGTAGAGCTGCAATGACTAATCAATTGGATGTCAATTAATTGAGTATTTTTTAAGCAAAAAAGGTCAAAACTCAATGATTCCTGCCTCTTAAATGTGAATATTTTCTCGTTTCTTTCCTCCTCTGTGACAGTAAACTGGATGTCTTTGGGTTGTGACAAAAGAAATTTGAGGAGGTCATATTGAGCTTTGGGAAACCTATAGTCTTTTTCTGCCATTTTATAGACCAAACAACTAATCAGTTAACTGACAATTATTGTTGCAGCCCTAGTGAAACGAGCACGAGCCTCTCATCCATGAGTAGATGCACGCTTCCTTCTGCGCAGTGATATGGTTGGTGGGTGTAGTATGGTCGAAAGATTATACTTCATACATGAAACTGCTCACAACAAGGTCTGTGGATCCTCTCGAGTAACCGTGACATGATGTCTGAAAAAGAGATTGCTGTTGAGTTTTTCGATTTTTTTCAGTTTTTATATTATTTATTCATTTATTGGCGCTTTGAGCACCATAAACCGAGTGCAGTCCAGTTCCATTATATTATAGAGAAGGCAGACGTCTCTACAGCCAATATCTCCAACATTCGGCAACTCACACCAAACAATCTAGACTGAAAACAGCACCACAGGTAAGAGGAGAAATAAGTCTTTATTTTGGGGTGAACAGACCCTTTAAATCCCACTATGTAGTATTTCTAAGTTGTATGTAAAAGATTTAATAAATGGTGCAAGAAAAGGCTTAAGTGTCACAAATGCTCTAAATGCTATACATACACTGTAAATCACAACTATAAAGCAACATTGTCTTAACTGATGCATAAGTATAACTTGTTAGTCATGCATTTATATATTTAAATAAACTAGTGTGACGTGACAGCTGCATGTCAAAAGAAGCACAATAATTTCAAATATGACTCGGCCAATCAAACCTGCAGAACTACAGATATGTTCACATACTGTATACACACACTAAAATAACAGATATTGATTTTCATATCAAGTGTGTAATCATGAAATAATTTCCTCTCAGGTATCGATCAGGGCCAGATGACATATGAGGGTCAGCACTGGCACGCTGTGGAGTCGTGTTTCTGCTGCGCCCGCTGTCGACTCCCTCTGCTGGGGCGTCCCTTCCTCCCTCGAGGGGGGCTCATCTTCTGCTCCAGGCCCTGCTCGCTGGGCGAGGACCCCAACAACTCCGACTCCTGTGACTCAGCACTGCAGAGCAAACCGCCTCAGCACAGACGCTGTGAGACAGCAGGCAAACAGCAGCAGCCACAGTGCGGTTCTCCGCTGCAGCCACTAGAGGGCGTCAACCCTCCTATAACTCCTGCAAAAGACTGCATTCACACTGCAGTGGAAAACAGAGGTGAGGATGGTACACTGGTGTCATACTCACATGGTATGTAGGTCACACCTGCCCTCTTAGAAACTGTTCACACACACATTTATTTTCTCTGCTTCTCTCAGGGGTCCACTGCACTGCTCCAGTCCAAAACGGACTTCCTTCACCCAGCGGTCATCCTCACCCAAGAGGCTCCTACTCACCTCTTCCCCACATCCATCTAGGGAACGGCTTAGGTCCGTCTTGGCCCAGCGACCTTCCACACTACAGTTTACTGCCAGGAGACTCAGGAGTCAAACCTTCTGTCAGTGGAGAGCTAAATGGAAATGCTGGACTGACTGGTCTCAATTCAAGAGGAACCTCAACAGCTAAAGACTGTAGGAACTGGGTGGAGAGGACGAATCAAGTTATGCAAGGTATCATAAATCGCTGATGCTTCACACTGTTACAATACAAATCTAAGGCTGGGTGGCTCAAACAAGGATTTATTTAATCTAATATTAGCTCTAATAAGAGTTTAGTACAACTAGGTTTAAAAGTAAATCCGGATTTTAAATTAAGCAGAGCTCTGTTGCACCATTAACCGTTTTGAAACCTTGGTTTCTTTTAAAAGCATGTGAAAACATGGAAAAAGGCAATGAGCAACTTAAGAAATGACCCAAAATTTAGCAAGAAATTATTTTTTTTAAGTAACAGGAAAATTACCTTTAATAATAATAAGATAGATAATAATAAAATGATAAGAATAATTGCAAATATATTTTTCTGGAATATTTAAGGAAATTATTCATTTTTATGCACATATTTCCCTGGATATTACCTTGTTTATTTGCTTTGGTTTTTATTTTTTTCCTCTTTGTTTTTATTTTATTTTGTTTGTTTGTTTTTGCCAATTTTTAGGTATATTTCTTTTACTTTTTATTTTTATGTTGTTTTTTTTTTTTTTTTTTTGCTAATTTTTGGGTCATTTCCTGAGTCACTTATGGCCTTCTTGCCATATTTTTGAACAAAATCAACTAAATATGCTCAGATTTTAAAGGGTTCAATTGGAGTTTAAAGTTTTGGTGCAGCAGTATTTAAACTTAAACTGTGATTCATCAGGTTTAAAAGTTAATCCTTGTTGGTGCAATCCAGCCTCAAATTATATAACCTTACAATATCCTGATTTTCTCTCCACAGTGTTTCCTCCTCAGAAAAACTCACACCTCATCTCACCTGACTCGCCTCCCCTCCCGCCCACCAACCCCTCCATCCTCCCCCCTCCTCTCCCCATTAAGTCTCGTGACTTGATGCCCCGGGACTCGCCGTCACCAAACCTCCCCCCGCCAGAGGACGGACCCTCCGACTCTCCGCCCCCGCTGACTCGCAGCGGCACAGCCAGGGTCAGCTTCAGAGAGCCAATCAGCAGCAGCTACTCTGTCGATGAGGACGAGGATGAAGATGAGAACGAGGGGGAGATGAGAGAGGGCGAGGAGAACCAGGAGGAAGAGGAGGTGGGGGAAGGTTTCGGAAGCAGGTTGCATCTGCAGAAAGGCATCCCACCGCAGATGGATCTGCTGGGTAAGAAAATAATGTGAGCGAGATGATTATTAAAGGAGCGGCGTGAAAGATTTAGGAGGATTTAGCAGCATCTGGTGGTGAGGACTGCAGATCACAACCAGCTGAAACTTCTCGTGGTTAGAATTCCCTCAGTGTTCAGGAGGTTTTTAACAAAAGCCGAATTATCCACAAAGGTCTCTTCCTCTACATAACAAACAAACCTGGTGATGTAAACTGATAAAAACACTGAATAAAGAAGTTTCACAGCACAAAAATCTGTGAATTTACAAATCTCTCACAGCTGAGGGGCTCTAACCACGGTGGCTGACGGCAAAATGTGCAAACATTATTGGTCTTATCTAGAGTTGAGCTCTGATCGAGCCAAAAAGTCCCAACCCTACATGAACCTGTGCAGTTTCTGTCTAAGCCTGATCCGTGGCAGCAGTTTTGGGCCAAGCCCAATTAAAAAAAAACAAATTTCTTCTTAAAAGAAATTATTATATATTATGCTTTTTTTTTCTTGTATAAGTTATTTTGGTTGTATGTTGCAGTAAAAAGTGCAATATATATATATTATATGTATATACCAGACAAATGCCCAGGGACCCAAAGTGTCAGAGGACCTCCTGGCTTTCATCTGCAAACTGTCACACAAATTACTGACTCAAAATTACCAGAAAGAGATACGAAGAGACCACAGAAAGATTCAAAGGAAACAAACAACAAACCAAACAATCCCAAACAGACACAAAACAACCAAAAAAGACACAGATTTTACCTCAAAGAGACACAAAACCACAAAAAAATCCATAATAACTAAAGAAAGACACAAAACAACAAGTTAATTTTGTCAATATTTCTGTTTCCACTCAGATGGATCCTCCTACCACCAGCGGAGTCTGCGGCGAGGGTGGAGCCGCTGCCGTATCCCCTCTGACCCTGCTCTCCACCCGGGAGCAGAGAGGCGCTCCCGACGCTCGCGGCCCGACCGTCCTCGTCTGGACGCCCTGGACTGGAAAGGGGAGAAGGACAGGGACAACCGGGGCTCCGCCAACACCTCCTCACTGACCCTGCAGCTGGGCCCGTACAAACACGAAGACTCCTGCTCCACGTGCTCTTCATCGTCAGACTCTGAAGAAGAGGGCTTCTTCCTGGGACAGCCCATTCCTCTCCCTCCACAGCTCAGGAAGCAGCAGCCTGAGGCGGGCAGAGACAGGGAGGGGGACGAGGACAGGGAGGTGCAGAGAGACCGAGGACTGAGAGGCAGCTTCAGGCGGAGGAGAGCTCACAGCCTTGGTGCAAAGGACAAAGATAAAAACTGTGCTATCTCCTAACAACAAAACACAGCATGTTATTTTCTAAATTATGGTGCACGAGCAGAACTAATGTCCCTTCATTACTCTGGTATTCACGCTGTTTATCAGCTTTATGGTGGTGACAAAGAGTTCAACACACGGCCAGTGTTCCCGACGCACCACGGAGCAAAAGAAGCACAACAAACCTCAGAAAAATCACTACGTTTGAGACGTTACAGTGTAGAAAAGTGAGTGTGTGAATCATGTAAGCAGTGATGGATGTGGAGTGATTATAGTTGCAACATTGAAGAGAGGACTCACATCCGTGTCACAGTTTATTTGGACAAAAAACGGTTGTGACCCTGCAGTGAAATACGTTTTAACGTCACTATGATTTACATATGCAAACTTACAGTAGCAGGTGTGACCAGGAACTGAGAGCTCGTTCCTCCATCGTTGTTTCTAAAAGGAATATCAGATAAATGGTATTTTTAACTCTTCTCTAACCCTCTTTCTGTGCTTTTATGTGCAATTTTTATTATATTAGCTGTATTATATTACAGTTATAAATAGTAAATGGCCAAATGTAATGTACTGTCAAAGTGTTGCACAAAGGAGAATCTGAGTGAATACTGGAGGTTAAAGGGACAGTTTTCACCAAAATATATATGTTTCCTTTTATCTGTAGTGCTATTGATCAATCAAGATTGTTTTGTGAGTTGCCGATTGTTGGAGGTATCGGCCGTAGAAAAGTCTGCCTACACTAGATTGATAAATAGCACTACAGGTAAGAGTAAAAATGTGTATTTTAGATTTAGGGGTGAACTTTCCCTTTATATTTGTTTCTTGTGTTCAAACTAAATACTGCAAAATGTGTATATGTTCACGTCTTTAATCAAAAAAACACTTATAGCCGTTTATTTTTATATACTTGGTGTTGGTCGCTGTTCTTTCTTGTTTTATTTCGGGTGAAAGGAAGAGATTATAATTTCTTTTTTCTCTGATTGTGAGACAGTTTTATGGTGACATTAAATTTGTCTAAGTTGTTGTTAGTTGTGTTCTTTATTACGCGCTTTCCCAGTGTTGGATGAAGGACCTGAAAGCCACACTTGAGTTAAGATTACAGATTTTATACCAGAAAACAACTCTGGTATAAGTTAAAGTCACCTACCAGAATATTACTTAAGTTCCTTTATTCGTAACAAAGGCGTGTAGAGAAAATGTAGTGAAGTGAAAGTGAAAGTATAGATACTCCCAAATGGTGATAAAAGAAGAGCCAATATCACCCTGTGAAAATACTCTGTTAGAAGTAAAAGTCCTGCTTTGAAAACTTAGAGTAACCAGGAAAATGTACTTTAAGTATGTAAAGTATCCAATGCAGAGAAATAATTTTAAAAAAATTAAAAGAGAAAAATAACATCCAAAAAAAATCTAAATTATAAATAAAATAGATAAAACACCCAAAACCTAAAAATTACACCAAAAAAGAAAGAACACCCATCCAGAAAAAAACTCAAAATTGTAAACAAAAATAGAAATAACACTCCCCAAAATTAAAAATGATATCCTATCAAAGAGTTGGCAAATTAATTATCTTTGAATCATCTGATCGGCTGATTGAACTGTACTTGTATAAACTGTTTGGTAGTTTAATTAATAACAAAACATCATAGGACTTTTGTGCAAAAATCTAATATGTAAAGTAACTTTCCGGGGGAAAATGATGGTTCATAACAGTCACTCTGATGTAAAGCATAGAGAATTATAGCAAGCAGAAATAAGTACCAGCACTAATTATGTAAAAATTAAAAAAAATAATAATAAAAGTGTATATATAAAATAAAAATTAAGCACAAGTATGGAATATTCAAAAATATAAGTGCTGACTATGTGAAGTGTGCAAAAATATATTATTATTAACAATAATAACAATAATAATAAAAAACTTTATTTGTACTGCACCTTTCATACAACACATGCAGCACAACGTGCTTTATAAAAAATAAACATAAACTATAAAAGTAATACAGTACAATCTACAAGTAGCACTAGTTTGTGAATATTTAAAATCATAAATATGTATCATGTGTGTAAAGTGTGTTTTTTCATATATATTATACCAGTGCACTTTAACACAGATTTCAACCTTTGAGCAGCCGATAGTGTGACAGCAATGCAGATGAACTATGATACCAGCAGTCACAAAGTCCTTATCATCCTGCAGCCAGCAGCACTAAACAATAGCAGGGTCACGTGACTAAAAAGAAGTAGTTATATATCCTTGTAGGAGAGCTTCTGGACCAATCAGCAGCAGGAGGCGGGCTCAAGAGGAGCACACATGAGTTGTCAAACAGGTTTGTCTTAAGCTGCTCAGTTCTTTCAAACGCATTCACACACACACTTTCCTCATCAGGACAGCAGTGTGTGTCCACTGGGCCAAAACCAGAAACCCAGGAGACGCTCAGGAGACCAGCTGGGACTGACAAGGTGAGTTTTCTGTAGATATATTAAGCTGAAAATTAAAAAAACTCCTCACAGCTAACCCACACCTTCACACAGGCAGAGCTGAGCTTGTCAGGGCAGGACTGCTGGAGGCCTAAAGTGCATGTGGAACATTTTTTCAGTTGTTTACCTGCCTCTCTTTGTGTGTTTCTGTGTCATCAGTCTTCCTTGTTCGCTCCATGTGTGTCCTTTACCCTCACACATGCCCCCACTTGACTCAGAAACTTTAAATTAGTGGCTCTATTTTTGTTTGTCCGCCTCACCTCTTTGACATTCCTCTTTGCTTTGTCACACAGTTAACTTTTTAATGATATATATCAGGCTGCTGGTTGGGCTTTGCTGGCGGGTGTTTGTGTGAACTGGGGAGACTTCAGGTATGGACTAGAGGTACAGAAAGTTTCACAGCTCCACCAGCAGGAGTTTGGCCTGGCTCAGACTGGAATGGCAAATATGTGGAGAATGTGACTGGCCGATGAAGACTATTTCAAACGCACACGTATCTTTATTACATACAGGAGTGACTGCATTTACCAAGTTCATCATCATGACCTTCCCCGCAGTTTTTGACTTAAAGGGTGACTTAAATATTTTCAGCAGCGACTCATTTAATTATGTTTTGTGTCTAAGTGAATAAAGGGATTTAGAAATTGGTCCAGTATTAAGGAAGAGCACTGCACATGGAGGCGGCAAAACAGGCCTCAATATAGCCACTCGGGGCATTTGTGCACCGTCACTTTACGTTCATTAAATGACTGAATTACCTTATTTCGAACCAAAACTTAAAAGTTTTTATAAACAAACAAACAAAAAAAGTACAGGAGTAGGTAGAAGTAAAACCCTTTTAACTCATATAAACAAATCCCCAAATTTATTTACAACCAGTGTACAAACAGCTGTCCCCAATTCACTTACCACCCAATAAAATAAATAAAAAACTATCCCAGGTTTATTTACAATACGAATACCCCCAGTGCAGTGAGGATCCCTACAGAGATATGCCTTTCTGTTAAAGAGTAAAATCCCTTTTGTTTCACCAGAAACAGCCCAAAAATCACTTTTGCCAACTGAACCAGACTCCATTTAAATAAACAGTGATTTTAGCGTGTATAGAGCCAGCATAGTTTCACATCTAATTTGGTAAATTAAGGGTCAGTTTTAACCAAACCAGAACTGGTGACTGTTAGATTATTGGAAAGATGAACCAAGATGGTTTTGTGAGTTTTATTGTGTTTCTGTCCGTTGTGAACGAGTTGTGTTTCACTGTGATAAAATTACTGTTTATTATATGGGGTCTGGTAGGTTTGGCAATACCAAAGATCGGAATTTTTCAACCTGGACCCATTTTCCCAAGTTTTGTGTCAAATTGACTAATGGGAACAACAATTTATAAAACTGGTCCAGTGTTGTGTGAGAGCTCTACAGCCGGCAGCTGAATAACAGGCTTCAGTGCAATCATTCGGGACATTTGTGCTGTTTACATTCACTTAAAGTACTTGTTTTTGACAGACTCAGATTGTCTGACACATTATTGAAAGTATTCCCACAGTGATGGACCGTTTTGTTAAAGAGTAAGACCCTTTTTGGTTAAACAGAAACAGCCAAGAAATTACGAATTACGAAAACTTTATTATTGTCCACATATGTGAAAATTTGCCTTCAGTTTCACCACGAAATACATAAAAGACATGCCCTAAAAATATAAAGCCATAAAATAAGTGGATTCCATCTAAAAATATACATTTACATACAAAATATGCATTTAAGCGAATATAATTCACAATAGATAAATATTCATGAAGAATTATGCAAAAACCTGCAGCAGAGTCTCAGGAGCCCCTCTCAGCACCCTACGAGTCCCTGTATCATTTATCACATCGTCGTGGTGTTGGCAAACTCACCAGACTCTATTTAAATAAATATTCGTTTTAACATCATAAAACAAACTGCATTCAAAGCTGACAGAAACAAAACTCACAAAAAACAGATCGTTTCATCTTTTCACTGTTTTAAAAGTCTTAATTCACTAAGTCAGATGTGAAAATATGTTACTAAAATTCCTGTTGATTTAAATGGAGTTTGGTCGGTTTGCCAATAGCAATTTTATCGTTGTTTCTGGTTAAACAAAAAGGATCTTACTCTTTAACAAAAAGGTCTATCTCTTTAGGGTTTTTTCTATAATGTTATCAGACTCCCAGAATAATAACCCGAGTCTGTTAGTGGCAAAAGCACAAACCTTTAGCGATAGAAAGGATTCCTTCAGAGGTCGAGTACCAGAAACAGCCCTGAAAACTGTCATTGCCAAACCCACCAGACTCCATTTATGTAAGCAGCAACTTTATAATCAAACATCACTTTCCATAATGTTGTCAGACATTTGGAATAACAATATGAGGCAAAAACACTGACAGGCTGCAGCCCTCTCGCTCAAAAATGAACAAATTGCAAAACTTGTCGTCTCCATTAGTCACTTAGGTTAAAAAATCCCAACATGACCCTTTAACACAAACAGGGATGCAAAGTTGAGCCTCTTTGTTCTGACGTTACTGAGCGCACAGAGGCTGCAGGAGGACGCTCCAAACCCTGGCAACTGGCTGCTTTATTTAAAGATGAGGAGCCTTTGTTCCCATAGCAGCTGCTGATGTGTGTGTGATCTGCTCTGTATTGCCTCCAGACAATAGCTTGTTGACAGCTGTCCTGATGCACCTCCCCATCACACACACACACACACACACACACACACACACTTGTGCCACTCTTTTCACAGGCCTTCTACTGACTGAAAATGAAGTGTCAGTTTTATTGTGGGTTTGTCTGCGCAGAGATGGATGACTGAGCGTAATTGTTCAGATCCGTCTGTGCTGCAGCCAATGAACTTGTACGATGGAGACGACTACGAGCGGGTGATTGGCTGCAGTCTTAAAAAAAGGGGAGGGTTTATGGGTGTCTTTGTGGAGTTGTCTGTGTGTGTGTGTTAGAGTCTTAAAAGTGTTTGAAGAGGCTTGTAAGGTAAATGTTTTCTTGGCTGTTCATGTGATTGTTATTATTGAGTTGTCTGTGTCCTGACTGATGTCTCTTTTTCACAGGAAGTCCAAATGACAGCGATGGAATGGAGCTGATCGTGAGACCGCACAGAGGAGACACTCTGGGAGATTTATGTCAAGGTGAGAGGAAAAAGTTGTAAAAACAAAGCGCACGAGGACAGGTACAACCACTCGTTTCACAAAATGCCTTGGGAGACTCGTCAACACTCAGCGAGGCAGCCGGCGAGGACTGCTGCAGCTGCTACGCCACCACGCTTACGTCCCAAAGGTCCAGTGGGGCCGGACTTTTACCAGCAGTTCAAGACAGCCGCAGGAAGACCGAAGCAGAGCGCGGTGGAGAGGCTGGAAGCAGACAAGGCTAAATATGTCAAGAGTCAGGTGGCGCTCTCCAAACAGCAGCCGGTCAGGCCTCCTGAAGTGCGGAAGCCTCTGCTGAACCCGGGGTCCACTCTGCGGCCCACCAGGAAGACGCCATCCACCACGAAAACGAAGCAGGAGGGAGTCCAGCTGGACTTGGAGCATCTGAGTAACCTGATCAGTGGCGTGAATGATGGTGCTGCTGTGAACTCAGAGGACAGTGACGCTCCTGATGGCGCTGTCACGTCACCTCACGCCACACCTGCAGGCGCGCAGCAGAAAAAGGAGAGACCATGTCCACCGCCGCGTCCTGATTGGTCCAGTCCAGCTAAAGTAAGATTAAAAGCCTCTGAGCCTGCAAGGGTGGACAGTTCCAGCTCTCCTGGGTCTCAAGCTGCAGGGACGGTCCGCAGAGTGGACGTCATGCCTCAGGCCAGTCCTGCGAGGACGCCCTGCAGACCGCCTCAGTACATCCGGCAGCCTCTTCAGCCCATCCCACTACACTCCCAGTTTCCACTCCGCCCGGCTGCTTCACGCCTGCGTCTCTTCCACACCAGAACAACAGCACATCCGTCCCCTCTGAAACCTGTTGTCGCTCCGCTTAAACCTGACGAACCTCCCTCCGCTCCGGCTCAACCCCCTGCTCCTGCTCCACCTCCCCCCAGCTTCCCCCTTTTCCCTCCTCCCTCCCCAGCCATCACCCGTTTGTCCTCCTCCAGCTCCAGGAAGCGCCCCTCTCTGACGCGCTCTAAGTCGGACATGAGCGACCGGTGCTCCCGAGCCGGGACGGAGCTGGAGCGTTTCTTTAACCTGTGTGGTTTGGACCCTGCAGACCTGCAGCAGCTGACTGGATCTAGCTCTGACATTGTGTCCATGGCCCGGTTCCGCAGCGTGAGCGCTCCGGGGTCCGAGTGTGCGGGCTCTGGTAGAGAGGATGGAGATGAGGAGGAGGAGGAGGATGCTGGGAACGCTGCAGAGCGGGTTCCCTACGGGGTTTCTGTTATTGAGAGAAATGCTCGAGTGATCAAGTGGCTGTACGGACTCCGTCAGGCCAAAGACAGCGCAACCAAGAGCACCAATTTATAGGCCGGGATTAAAGGAATACTTAAAAACAAAATGACCTTTTTATATCAGTTAGTCACGCCCTGTTACCCCAAATACGTGGAGAAAATGTGTTTTTACTCCAATGCCTCCCCGGAAATGACAAATTTATTTGTTTACTGATTGATTAGTAACTTTGTTTGACAGCAGCAAAACTATATTGCTAAATCAGGTTTGTCCAAACCTTCTGAAAAGGGGCCAGATTAGAAAATGTGAAAAATACCTAAATGCTCCTCGCATCATATGGGTTATTTTAATAAACAAAAAACTTTCCACCGATTCTCTGAAAACAGCGATCCTCACCAATGACTTATCGCCTCTTTTCTGTTTGCTCGTTTACTGTCTTTTTATAAATACATCAGTTCTACCTGCAAAATTCCCAACTGATGCATGGCTCCAGTATGTATAATGGTTTTGCTATTGTAAGATGAATCTAGAAAAATGCAAAGTAGCATCGCTTGATTAACCCGTATTGTGTAGCCGGCCCATAGACCGAATGGGTCGGCCACGTGTGGTATGCTGTGAAGGTAAAGCTGAGGGCCCATTAAAATTGGTACGAGGGCCACGTTTGTCTTCCAGGCCAGACTGTGAACATGCCTGTGCTAGATCATTCCCGAAAACGTAACAATTTAAAACTGAACTGAAAGTGAAACTTATCTTTGTTCTCTGTAAAACCAGACTGCCAGACAGTCAGAATGCACGTGTGTTGTACTGATCATACGACGGGATAAATGAGACTTCCACACATGAGTTGTTTCAAAGTTTAATGTATGTTTTGATATAGTTTTGCTGTTGTTATTCGTGGTTCTCAATATGTTTCAGTGTTTGCAGGGTGAATAACTGATGTATTGATCCAGTCAAAGCTGATCATGTCAGATCGATGGGTGAGAGGAGCAGCTGCTGCAGAGGTGGTGAAAGCAATCTTTTAGATCAGCACAATTATGGATTAAGTTTAATTTGTTATTAGTTTAATGCACAACCAAACAGTATATACGTATAATCCAATAGTGCTCCAAATGAACGGTTCAGCATGAAAAAAAAATAAAGCCTGTTTGTGGCGGCAGATGTTTTGATCACAATAAATTCATGTGGGACATGCGAGGAAAAGTTTTCTCCACAGATTTAAGGTAACACAGCATGGCCAATTCTCCTTTTGTGGGTGAAGTATTACTTTAAATGATCTGTGAGATTTAAAACAAAAGCTTAATTTTCAATATGTCAAAATTTCAAAAACACAGTGATGGGATCCCATGATTAAACTGAGCTATGTGATGATGAAGGGATGGAAGTCATTTGTCTGCTAGCTAATTTACTTCTGTTTGGTTCCCTTGTTTGCTTTGATTTTTAATTTTTATTTGACAAAATTTGTTGGCATTTTTGTTATTGAAAAACAGAAAGGGTTATTTTTACTCTGAGAAAGTCTTTTCTTGTTATTTTGACTTGAATTTTTTTTTTTTGATTCTTATAATGGAGATGTGAAAATGTCATCTCTGGTCACGTAAATGAACGACATTAAAGGTTGAATGATGAAAGCATCCTGTTTGGTACTCAGTGATGAAGTTTCTAGTTTAAACTAAAATTACAGGTCCATATTATAGATCCATATGAGTGTATGTTATGTGTGGAATTGCCTTGAGACTCTTTGTTTTGCTGATCTTGAATTTTCAGGGAGAGGAAGAACAGGATCAACAGGCTTCACTGAAGGAAAGTTTCACTGATGTTCCACAAGAGGTCAGAACAGACCACACCGACGTCTGATTTCAGAACAGTGAAAAGTCTTTTCCAGATCTCAGAGATACTACAGTAGAAACTGCGACTGATAAAATATAATTTTGCATTTTAAACTCTTGTTCACTTTGTGAAATTCTTAAAGCTAGTTAAACGCATTCATGAACATCAATAAGAGCAGAGTGTGTGTCATTCAAGGTGGTTTCATTTCACAAGCAGCCAGAGGTCTTTTAATCTGTCTTTATCTTCATATTTCATATTTAAAACTGGCCTGGAGCTGAAATCTATTCAAATGTTCAACCAAATACAGTACAATTCTGATTAATATTATTTAATAATGAACCCTGTCTGATCAAGGAAACACATATCAGGACCATAATCACCAATTTAATGTTGGTCCGACACCTTCTGCGACCCAATCAACCAGTGGGTTTCCCCCAGGAAAAATCTTTAAAACTTAACAGTTAATCTGACCATTTTAAAGCATTTTGAAATAAAAAAAATCTTAGATCAGGAGCTCTCAACATTCATAATTCATTCTAGTTGATTCAAGTCATGAAATAGAGCGGCAGCACAGTGTTTGACATTGACTGTACCTGCCCACTGCAGTCCTCCAGCTCCTGGTGAGGTACGGCAAAGCCACTTGGACAAACTACACACAGAACTGCAGTGTACTGTAATACTAGAACTAGCAATAATAACAATGACATTTTTTAAAATCTTTATTATGATTGCATTTGCTAATGATTATTTTTATTGAAGATGTTTGGTAACTCAATAGACATTATAGTTACTGTGCTTGGACTTATGAATAATAATGATAATAATAATAAGTTGTCCAGCTAGTTCATTCATTCATTCTTTCTGTATATATGAGCAGGTGGGTTGGATAACAGCGCCTCCCCAACAATGACAGAATGACAGAAAGTTGTTCAACCAGATTTCAGTGTGAAACAAGTGAACTTTGTGTGCGTGAGGGAGCCGATGTTGTCTGATACACGCAGTGGGAAATTGTAAATGATTGTCCGTATGTGGCATTATTCCTCCTGACTTCAAAGGATGAGCTGTCTTAAGAATTTTACAAATCAAGTCCAGACATTAACGAATCTGATATTAAAACAGTCTGTGGACAGAAACTCACGCAGCGACGGTCAGCAGAGGGTAAGTCGTGAAATTAAATATTTCTCTTCCTGCTTTTGCATTTGCATTCAAAACAAGACAGGAAATATTAACATTTCCAGTGTAGAATTTGTAGGAGCCGTTTGTAATATCTCAGCTAAAAGTATTATCTCACATATTTCTCTCTAAGATGGGACCTACAGATGATTATGTTTTAAATTTAAACAACAAAAAAAGATCAGTTTTCCTGTATTGTTTTGATGCATTTGTTATACACCTCTGAATGTTTGTTTGCATTATGAGTGCACCTACTTTGCAAAAAAAATTCTTCCTTGAGGACAAATAATCTTTCTATTGTTAAAAACAAAGTACAATTTTGAGACAGTGAAACCAAAATGTAACACTTCTCAAAACTCGTCACACACCGGTGTTAAAAAACAAAACACTCCTCACTCACGACAACAAAATGAAAAGCAAACTTCTTTTCCTACACAGTTCTGCAAATCAGGTTCAAATCTACAGTCATTTTAGCCCGGTCTCAGAAAAGTGTGAACTGTGTTGGTCAATTTAGTGGTGATACACAAAACTAGAATACAATTAAGTAAATATTATAAACTTAATCCATGTCACCTATGGAAATATTCTTCCACGTCAAACAAGAGGAAAAAGAAAACAATCTTTGTTCGGTTTGAAAACATTTGTAAACTAATCACCAACCGGGTGTGTTTCATTTCATGCAATTTCATGCAGATTAGAGTCTAAATCTTTTACACTTCTACATGTTTTTGTACTGTGAATGAGCCGTAACAAAATAAACAAATTCATTTTCAAGAAGATTGAAAGTGTGGCAAACAGAAAAGCTTTCATTTGAAATCTGAATTTCAAATGCTGTGCAGCCCACACTTTGATGCTGTGTGAAAAGAAGCTGGCAAAAATGCATCAAATCAAAGAAAAACTGTAAATACACAAAATCAGCTAAATGTTTGAACAGATTTCTAATATATTTCCTGCACTGCAAAAATGGCCTGTCAAATTTAAGGCCAAACACCCTAGATTTAAGCATACTTGCACTTAAAAGAAGCAAATTTGGCTGCCAGTGCAGTAAGCAAATTTTGCTTGTTAAGATGTCTTAAAACCAGTAAAACTGTGTGACTCTCATTATAGCCCATAAAATCTTGAAATAAGATCAAAAACACTAATTTCAAGCAATTTATTTAAGCCTAGTTGGACATACTAGTGCTTAAAATAAGGTTTCTATAGACCTGAAGTGGATGTTTCCAGACTCGTCTCCTGTATCTAGTTAAAAATAACTCAGAAAAAGACAAAGATGCTTAACAAGACCAGGCAAGTGATATTTACTTGAATTAAGTCAAATGATCTTTCCTAGTCAGCACTAGATAATCCATTTATACTTAAAACAAGACTAACTAGATTTTTTAATCTAAATATAAGATTATTACACTTGGTTAGATCGGCAGTTTTTGCAGTGTGTTGGTTCTTGTCTGGTCCTCGCAGGGGTCGGGGGGGATTCCTCTGGCCAGGAAGCTGTGTTATGCTGTAGGAGGGGCCCCAAATCAGATGACCGCAGTAGCTATAGGTGTTTCTCTGCAGATTTTTCTGCTGGATGTTGTTCAGGTACGAGCTTAAGTTACAAAAACGACCACTGATCTTTGCTTATCTGGATTTCAAAATAAAGTCTATTTCACAGATGGAGGCCTCCTACGTGTCCATGATTCTGTTTGTGAGTCGGGCCTGGGATGCTGTGACCGACCCTCTGGTTGGATATCTGGTGAGCTGCAGTCACTGGACACCCATCGGCAAGCTCACTCCATGGTTGGTTGGTGGAGCCGCATGTTTAACACACTTCATATTGAATTAGGCTGCGATTCGTCCCCCGGCACTGTGTTCAACAGAGCCAACAATGTTTATCCCGCAGGCTGGTCCTCTCCACTCCATTTGGTATCCTGTCCTATCTGCTGCTGTGGTTTGTGCCACAAGGATCGATGTCTCCGGCTCCCGGCGTGCTGTGGTTCCTCACAGCGGCCTGCCTGTTTGAAACACTCATGAGTGTAAGTGTTACAGACACTTCCTGCTCCTTTACCCCGTCTGGTACACAGTGGTGGAAAAGTACTTGGTGCTTTTACTGAAAAGTTGACATTTATATGTCACTTTATACTTTACTGCATTTCAAAATAAAATATTTACAACTACTACATTTATCTGACAGATGGAGTTTGCGGTTTCTTTTCAAATTAAAGAGATTTTAAAGGAGCGGTGCAGAGTGAAACCAGCTGAAACGAACACAAACACACCAGGTGATTTAAACCAGTAAAAACACAGAATAAAGCAGTTTTGTGATACAAATCAGTGTTTTTTCGACACTGTTTGTCACCGACAAGCTGCTTATTGCAGTTGCCGACGTAAAAACAGCCCTATCTAGAGCCAGTGTTTGGTTTGTCCATCCTGGGCTACCATAGAAACATGATTCAGAAACAGGATTTTTATTTTCAGGTGATTATATACTAAAGAAAATAGGGAGCAGGTTCTCGTCTACAGAGATCATCATGTTGCACCTGTACGTTTCTACAAATACTGTTTCTAGATGCTGTAGGGCCATTTGAGCTTTTGCATTTTTGTGTTGGCAACCGTAATTAGCAACTGCTCAACAAAGAAAGCTTCAGTAAAAAATAATTTTTGGGGGGTGAAACTGCTTTATTTAGTGTTTTCACCTGTTTTAGTGTCTGTTTACATGGCAATGGTTCTCGGTTAGTTACACCGCCAGCTACTGGCCTGGCATGCATATTACAGCGTTTTCTGTTGCTTTTGCAGATCTCTGTACACGAAGATCGTTCATACAATGTTATCATATAAATGCAATTTTTTTTAATTTACATTTTCCATTTTTAGTGAGAGCATTCTCATCAAAACATGGACTTAATCATCTGGTTCATTCGTTTTGCGGATAATTGGGCTTCTGATAGAAACCTCCTGGACAATAAACACTGCAGAAGTTTCAGCAGGTTGCAATTTGCAGTCTTCACCACTAGATGCCACTAAATCCCTCTAAACTGTACACAATGCTCCTTTGATTACCATTTTCTGGTCATACTTTTACTTATGTGGACAGTCTTTAAAAACAGACATTTTACATTAAATTGAGTATTTTTAAATTGTGGTATTGATGTAAAACTTGTAGTTTTATGAAGGTTTTGGGTACTTTTCCACCACTGTTTGTATTCATTTCTTTATCATCAATCCACCATCTTGTGCTTCCTTCTCATGGCACCATGGTGACAGAATTTCACTCTAGCCTTGTTGCTCTGTTGCCGCTGCCATTTTGCTCCAAGCTGTGTCACCATGGCTACTGAGTTTCACACTGCTCATGTGCTGTCATGCCCGGTGTCATGTTTTCCCCCGTCGTCCATTAACAGTGCTACAACGTTCCCTACCTCTCACTCAACATGTTCCTGGGGGGAGATAACAGAGACCGAGACTCTGCCACGGCCTACAGTAAGAGTACAAACACTCACAATCATGTAGATTGTACTCAGTCTGAATAATTCTTCCACCACTGAACCTCTTGCCCCTCTCGTCTGTCTGTCTTTTGCAGGAATGAGTGCAGAGATGGTGGCCATGCTGTTGGCGTCTGTGATGCAGGGTCAAGTTGTAGCTGTGTACAACACAGAGAAGCAGGAGGCCTGTCAGCATCTGGACCATGAAGCAACACCCCAAAGCACATCCTCACCACAAACTGCACCTCTTCAGGAGACGGTAGATGAAATGTGAACGGAAAAGTGGTCACTCCGGCTGAGATAACACTCATATTTCTTCAGCAGCTCTGCAGCATTGCTGTGGTATTGTTGTCACACTGTCCCAGGGATATCTTGTTACCCTGTAATTTACTGCTCTTAGCGCAACGCTGTTGTGTGCTCAGGAGGAACAGATTAGATCTAATGGAGAATTAGATAAATCTATTATGAATTTGCAAAAATAAACTATTACAATAAATTTAAACTTGGTAGGGAGTAAAGGAAAAATTATGTCAGACTAAATGCATATTTCAGCATTATTCACTTTCCTGCAAAATCAAGATTTAGATTCATATTTTGTCCATTTAATATAAAGTTGGAGCCAGGAAAGCCTGCAACAAAAAACAACAAACAAGTGTAGTTAGCTAGCCTTACTCTGTCTGCAGGTACACACATTTTTTAAATATATATATAATATTAATATTTGATTTGTACAATATCACCTATCGATCAGATAGGTGATGTAAGCTGGGAACCAAGTCTGGCTAACTTCTTTCCACATGTTTTTTTTTTTTTTCACAAAAATATGTACAAAATATGTCAGGCAAACAAGAACACAACCATACATGATAAAAATAATAATAATCATAATCATAGTCAATCATAATATCAATACATAAACCAATAAAATTTATTTAAAACAAACATAGTAAGATGGATGGTATCAATATTTCCATCTAAATCTCAGCAAGAAAGCAAATATTGTTTACATTTATTGATTACTCATAATAATGAAAAAAATGATGATAATAATGCTGCAAATCAATACTTGGAGATGGGATGACTTGATATAGTGTAAAGGCAATGCAATCCCAAAAAAATGCTATTTTAAGCAGGAAAAACTGTTTATAGGTGTTTTCATGCCTCTGGGGATGTGTTTGTTGGTAGCATAATGTTGTGCTTTATTCGTCTTTAATTTTCAGTGTTTTTCCCTCCAGCAAAAGGCTTTTCTGACCTCAGCTCTGGTCATGGGAGCTCTGTTTTTCGTCTGCAGTCTGGTTCTCTTCCTCGGGGTGAAGGAGCAGCAGGGTGAGTCATTCAGAAGTGGCCCATGGTCAGCGTTCAAATAAATAAAACATATTTTTGTTTGTTTATCTGCTTGGCTGTGTTCCATAGCAATATTAAACAGATGTGAGCCTTACATACCCTTAACGAAAGTTCAGTGTTAGTGTGAATTTTGTATGTTTAATATGGTTTATTACTCCCTTTGACTTCTCGTTTTGGTTTTTTTTCAGCCCCTCTCTGCTCTGATGATAAAGTACGACCATCCTATCTGACCTCACTGAAGATGCTGATACGTCACATACCCTACCAGCGGCTGGTGCTTGGCTTTGTGTTCAGTGTTTTGGCATTTCAGGTCCAGTTCATTTCACCGTGGCTGTGTTGCCTTCCTGTTAAAGAACAGAGAGATTCATAAGATAATACTTTTAATTGCATATTCTGAGCCTTTTTTTTCATTTTCAACTTGGTCTTATGCTTTTAAAAGTCATCAGCATGTATTTAAAAGTTATCAAAGCATTAAATATTTTGACTTTTTTGTCCTGTATGTCTTTTTATCTCAGATATCCTTGGGTAATTTTGCACTCTTTTGCAGCCATGCAGCTGGGCTGGGAGCCCAGTTCCAGCACCTCCTACTGGTTCTACTGGTAAGATGCAACTAACTAGAATCACACATTCTTCTCTCCTAGACTGATAAACCTGGTCATGACATGAGATTTGGGTTATCCGAAGTACAAACATAGTACAAACAAACCAAATTGCATTGTGATCTGAGCACTCACTGAAGTGGTCAGGAATATAATAATAATAATAATAATAATAATAATAATAATAATAATAATAATAATAATAATAATAATAATAATAATAATAATAGTAATAATAATAATAATAAAATAATAAAATGATAATAATAATAGAAATAATAGAAAATGGCCTAGAAAACTCTACCTACCATTACCATAGCTTTTTAAAAATATAATTCTAATTATTTCTTGCAATTTGTTATTTTTTAGATTTTTTTTTTACCAAAGTGTTTGCTGTCTTTTTTTCCATGTTTTTGAAAGAAATTGCACCATTTTGCTCTAGGTTCAGAGATTTAAATACTTGTGAAAGTCGTCTGAGAGCAGCACAAGGAAAGTGATGTCCAGAGGGTTAATAGGTGCATTTTGAATTTCAAATGAAATGGTCTAAATGTTTTTTGCAGCTCTCTGCCACTGTAGCAGTTCCTCTCTGGCAAACAGTCCTCCTGCGAATCGGAAAAAAGACCACCGTTTTCATAGGATTATCAGTAAGACACAATAATCAGAATGATAGAGTTATTTTTCACTCTTTCAGTCTCCATCTTACCTGTGAGGCCTGTTTCTGTGTCTCTCAGCTCTTCATCCCAGCAGTGATCACAGTGGCCTGTGTTCCCAGTAACCTGCCAGTCTTCATGATAATGTGCATCCTGATGGGATTCAGCGTAGCGACCATATTCCTTCTACCCTGGTGAGTCAGCTCAGCGAGGACTCACAGTTCTCAAACCTCTCAGAAACTGCCTGTCAGATGTAATCAGCATCAGAACCGGATGTTGTGCACATGAATCATTCACGTCGCCTCCGTCTGACCCCAGACTGTGATGAATATTCTAGCAATGAGCTGTTTTGTTGACTGGTCATTTCTCCTCATCTAAAAATGACACTGTGGTTTTGATATGTGATTTATCAGCTTGTATCTACCACAGGTCTATGCTTCCAGATGTGGTGGACGACTTTGCTGCGAGACATCCGTCCTGCAAAGACCTGGAGCCGCTGTTTTTCTCCTGTTATGCGTTCTGCAGTAAGCTGGCAGGCGGTCTGTCTGTTGGCATCTCAACCATGACTCTGCAGTGAGTCAGTCTTCCGGCCAATCACTTTTTATGTTATGGGTCGCACATCCGTTGATCCATCACACTGTTTTCTCCTCGTCTGCAGGTTTGTGGGCTACAGAGCAGGTGCATGTAACCATGGCGATGGAGTGGTGACGGCTCTTATTGTGCTGTTCTCACCAGTTCCTATCACACTTCTGCTGATTGGGATGGTCTTTTTTCGTTTCTACCCGATCGATGAGAGGCAGTGTTTGCAGCACCAGGAGCAGCTGACCACAGTTCAGTAAGTTACAGTTACACAAATAACTCCCAACATGTCATCTTTAACCCTTTGAAACCTGAGAAAATTGGTATGAATTCTTTCAAAAACATGGGGTAGACGGCGATGGACAACTTCACAAGACACGGCCCAAAAATTAGCAAGAAATGAGTAAAAAGCTACAAGAAATGTACATAAAAAAAGAAAAGAAAGAAAGAAAGAAAGAAAGACAAGTAGAAAAGTAAAACAAAGAAGTGTGTGTGTGTGTGTGTGTGTGTGTGTGTGTGTGTGTGTGTGTGAGAGAGAGAGAGAGAGAGAAAACAAGAATATGCCCCAAAAGTGCTGAAAATTATATATATTTAGCCACATAGAAAAAAATCTGAGTTTAAATTCTAAAATCACTGTTTTTGTCAATGGAGTCTGGTGGCTTTGAGATGATGGCTTCTGTTCCCCCTAAGAGAGGGACGTTTTTCTGCAAATTAAACGGTGAAATTATTCTAAAAATAGAGTACATTTACCTGATATCATTTTCCCAGGTGTGCATTTTTTAGGTGGCTAAAGGACCAATCAGATGAGGCAACATTTGCACTGCACGTTTCATCTTATGTGCATGAAGAAGGAGTTTTCTACCTTGAAGTTATGTTTGTGAACAAGGATTCAAAGATGCTATATTGTCATTACAGCCGTGCAAAACATAAAAAGAACAAAAATAAGTACTCAGGTCTCAGTGATCATTAAATAATAGCGTTATAATAAATAAAATACTGGGTTATCAAATAAATAAATAAAGTGAGCAACGCAGTATGTAAACAGTAAAATCCTAAAATCTTAAAAACGAAGAAACATTTATCAAAGTGCCCTGTGGAATATAAATATAAAATATAATTAACATATTTAAATAGTGATAAAAGTATTTAAAGTAGCAGCAGTTCAGGATAAATGTGTATAAGTGTTATGAGAAAAAAATCAGTTTTTGTTATTGTTTTGAAGATCACACACTTTCACTGCAAATAAACCAAATACGAATGAATGAATGAAAAAGGCAGAAACAAACACTGTGATTGAGTCTATATGGAAACACTGTTCTCACTCTATCATGATTAATAATATTGGTCTCTAGGGACATTAAAATTCATATTTCTCTGAAAAACTCACACCTTATATAATGACTGCATATATTATCCCATCACAGTTTTCATAAACAGCATCAAATTGATCAGATATGAAACAAATGTACAGTAACATACATACATGTTTTTCTATGGCAGTTATAGTATTTTTTTCCTTCTTTTTAATTATTCATCCAGCCCCGAAGCTCCACCATCCTCGTCAGACCCGAGAGAAAACACAGAGCAGCCGTCGGTTCTGCAGACGTCGGTTCTGCAGCCGTCGGTTCTGCAGCAGTCCTGCAATGGTGCAACATCAACTTCACATCTTAACACAAAGGCCGACATAATGTACAAGTCACACTCCTCATCTGCTTGTTCCAATCATGACAGAAAAAGCTCAGTCAAGTCATCTCTCCATTTAAATGTATCAAAGAGCCTCTCTGGAGAATACAACAGACCGTCAGTTATGCAATCAAATGTAAGTCGTCAGTGTCATAAAAAGAGACTGAGACCACACAAACGCTCAGGAAATGATCAGCTGGGCAGAAATGTTCCTCAGAGCAGAAGCTCTTCCTCTAGCAGGTCAAATGTGAGATCCAAAGTGTCGTGGGTATAGTCAGATGTACCTTAACCCTTTGAAACCTGGATTTACAGACCCCTTTTCACAAGCTATTTAACCCTCTGAAACCTGAGAAAATTGGTTTGATTTTTTTTGACAACACTGGGAAAGAAATGACCAACTTGACAAGAAATATCCCGCCAATAACAAGTAATTCATAAAAGGTGACAAGAAAATTACCTAAAAATTAGTTTTTAAAAAAAGAGGGGATGATTATTAGCAAATTATCAAAAAATAAAAAAAATCCAGAAAACTACATTTTTAATTATGATAATTTTATATTCAAACGTTACAGAAACTATACAACATATATATATTATATATACCCTTTTTCAGCACATTTTACATATTTATTTTTTTTTAATTGGGGGGGTATTATTTTTTTTGCTAATTTTTGAGCCATGTCTTGTTAAGTTGCTTGATGCCTTGATGAGCTGACAGATCATAGAATGTTCCTTTATTAAATGTTCCCATAATGTTACATGAGAACAAAGGAAGAACATTTTCAAAGCAACTTTCAGAACATGCTGTTGAGGACTGCTGAGATTACAGACCATTTTTTTTAATAAAGATGTAATGTAATATAATATGTTAACAAAAAAACCCCAAACATTTTTAACACGTTTTAATGTTTATAGAGAATGTTACCCTAATTTTGAGAATAACTGGGAACTTACATAAAACTTGCCGCTGAAAACATTACTAAAACATTACATTGGTTGCACTGTACCGAACTTTTTTAGAGCCAAAAATTGCTAGCTGGGATAGCCAATGTTCTGCACTGCTCTGTATATACACCGATCAGCCAAAACATTTAAACCACTCACAGGTGGGGGCACCTGGTGGCTTAGTGGATAGCGGGGCCCCATCTACAGAGGCTATGTCCTCAGTGCAGTAGCTGCAGGTTCAGTTCTGGCCTTGGCCCTTTGTTGAATGTCACCCCCACTTAGATTTAGCGAAAACATGCAAATATATAAATTTGTATTCATTTTGATAAAAAATAAAACATGTTGATTAAAATAAATACAATTAGTGCAAACCGTTGCCACTTTTTTTAAAAAAAATTCGTATTATTTTTAGTAGGAATTTAAGGAGCCCGGGAGGTGACATCAATATGGTTTAATTTTTTAAAATCCAAAAATCTTTCTATTTTGGGCATCTGTTTTATAAATTGCATATGCTTTCTAGTAACATGCACGTGCATCTTTATTCAAAACATGTACACGATTTTGTTCTTTGCAGGCGCATTTTGTTTAAATAAAGACGCACGTGCAATTTATTAAAAATGCTTGTGAAATTTATCAAATCTACACGTGTGAAATACAAATGAAACTTGCGTGCAAATGACTGAATCGCGCACACTTTTAACAAAACAGGCGTGCAAATTTTTAAAACACGCATGCAATTTATAAAATGGGTGAGCGAAATAAAAAGAGTGCATGCATTGCATTGCATGCAAAACCATATGGATGTGGCTTGCGGGGTTCCATATAGGAGTTAGTTTTTACAGTGGACTTTTTGGAGTTTAATTTACAAATTAAGATGCATTTGGTGCCCCCACCCCCCCCATCCATCCATCCCTCCATGCCTACGATGATGCCCACCCGCTCCTCAGCAGGCCGCCCCTGCCTGCTGCTTCCGCTCGTATTGTCGGGTGGTCAACAGAGGAAGGATACCGAGGAGCCAAAATGGGAGTAGAAATTGAGACCATAACTCCAGGCGATGGTGGGAATAATCAACTTTGTTTATCAGCATAACTCCAATACATTTCACAGAGTGTGTGATTCATCATTACACACACTTTCTCTTATTTTTCTCCTCTATTTTCAGGACGGACATTCCCGAAGAAGGGGCAGCGCGTTGTGGTGCACTATGTCGGTGAGTGTGGAGGCAGGACTTACAGCCGAGGACACTGAATGGAGCTCAGATATTAATTTCCAGTTAACACTAACCACATGCAGCTAGATAAATCAAGCCGCTAGCGGTGTAAAAGCCTGATTTCTGATGTGAAATTGCGACCGAGCAGAAAATATTTCCACTAACTGCTGGTTAGCATCGCAGCTAACGCTCCATGTATTAAACTGCTTGTTGTGCTTGTCCGGTTAACGTTAGCTAAGGAGATGCTAAAGCCGAGCATTTACCCGCTTACTTGTATAATTAGCTAAATATTTTAAAACTAACTCGTGTTATCATTAATAAAGGAATTTATAAAGCATCAGTCGAGCTAACGGTACCATAGCTGCTGTCAGGGAGCTAACCGGCCCCATGATGCGAGCCGGCTAACGTTAGCTCTCAGTTACCGTTATGATGCTAAAGGAGTTAGCATCACCCCGAGCTGATTATCGAGTGATTTATCGATATCTTTATGGTTTTATCAGGCACACTGGATAATGGAAAGATTTTCGACTCTTCGAGGAACCGGGATAAGCCGTTCAAATTCAAGATTGGACACCAGGAGGTTATTCGTGGTTGGGAAGAGGGAATAGCCCAGGTGAGGAGCTTGTTTGTATCTCGAAATAACTTTATAGTGGACGTTGTCTGTGCTTTAGGGACTGTTCGTTATTTATCAGAGGGGCGGAGTGGCTGGTATGTTTTTCTGTTGTTTTTTTGCCATTACAAAAGCTACAAATATTTTTCCTTGAGCCTCCCTGAGTGATTTTGGGCAAATGCATAACAGTCTCTCCACCAGAATTTAGACATTACATTTAATAAAAACTGACCTTTATGTTTGAAAGTTAACCCTGTGAGACCTGGATCGACATCAGTTTTCTTCTGCTTCATTCAGACGCCTTTTACAAGCATTTATACCTTTGAAACGTGAGCAAATTGGTTTGATATCTTTAAAAAAAACAACAACATGGGAATAAAGGCAGGCATCAATTTGTCATCAAAGTGTGTGAAAGATGACAAGAAAATAACCTCAAATTTTATTTAAAAAAAAAAAAAATTTAAAAAAAAAGTGAGAATCATTAACTAGGAAAAATAACACAAATTCTATATGTAATACAATTAAATATTCAAAGTTAGGTTACAGGAAAAAAAAAATTGTTTTTATAAATTGTATTTATTACTTTTATTTGTTGTAGGTTATTTAACACTTTTTCTTGTTTCGTTACTTTTCTTTCTTTCTTTTTTTTTTTTTTTTTTTGGCTAATCCAGGTAACATTCTTGAAACTTGAATTTCTTGCTTATTTGGGTAATTTCTTGTCAAGTTGCTCATGGCTTTCTGTCCATGTCCTGAGCTTTAAAAGGGTTAAAAGTTGAAGACAAAATGCTGGAGTGACGCCTTGGTTTTTCAGTCTTCTCATGTATTCTTGTCAGTCAGTGCAAATGGTTTATTTTTTGGCAAAATTTAAATTAGACATGAAATAAAGCCAGAGGAATGATTCCTAAAACATGGAAGTTAGTTAGTAATTTGGCGTTTCCAGTTCCCTTATCTCTAAGTCAATGGGGTTTTTTGAATGGGTTTTTGGTAAGATGCCTGAAATAAGGTGTGTGGTTACCACAAGCTGAAGTGACTTTCACGTTTTTTTCTGCAACATAAAATACGTCAGTAAATACCCCACTGTGAACTTTAGAAAGAGACTTTAGAAGGTAGATTTATTAGTCATTATTTTTTAAAAAAAGTTTTGAAAATGAATTGAAATTTGTCCTTGATCCTGCTACATCTTTGGAGTTGAATGATAAGTTGATTAAAATCACCAAAAATAGAAAGCTCCATCCGGTCGCTGGCTGTTGCTAACAAGTGGCTAAATGTGACTACAGAAGGTCATCACGCTGTGCTGCGGCGAACGCGGCTTTACAGCGTCGCTGTGGTGGCGACGTTAAGTTAATCGACTGTGGTGCAATGCATATATAGCCTTACATCAGCTTTTTACCCCTGCTGACTGCATTTAGGCTTCAAACACGAAAGTGGTGTTTATTTGTGAAAATTATCTCGCTGAACAAAACATGTAAATGTCATAAATGTCTGTTTGCCACAGATCTTATTTTCTGCAATTTTCCAAAATCCAGTGAAGAAATCTCATATGATTTTGACCTCAGAACCAGGGTGACGCTAACTTCTGCGTTGGCCCTCAGAAAAACATCATCCGTGAAGCACTCCAAACCGCCATTTAAAGTTGTGTGCCCCACCTCTCAGCCAAAATCAAAAACACAAGTTCCTCTCAAGTACTTAAAATTTTTTTTGCACCATCCCTTCTCCCTCATAAATACTGAACAGTAACAGTAACATAATTATGCTAACCTCTGTATGCACTACTTAATTTACTCTAATGGCAAATGCAAAATATGAAGAGTTCATTTGCTCTCACACTGTTTTTATTTATATTCTCACATCATGTTTTTTTAATTATCCAATTCAGGGATAAATATTTTGATTTTCTTAAATACTTTTTGTGTGCTCCATGGATTATCAGAGTGATGTATATTCATGTTAGGTTTTTGTAAACGAATTCTCAACGAGCATGTCCTCCATCTCCTCCGCAGATGAGTGTAGGTCAGCGAGCAAAGCTGGTTTGCTCACCAGACTATGCCTATGGCAGCAAAGGGCACCCAGGGATCATCCCACCAAACGCCACTCTCACCTTCGACGTGGAGCTGATCAGTCTGGAAGCCTGAAACTTGTGCACTCACTTTGTTTAATTCCACTCAAATTTTCAGGGTAAGATACTTTTTTTCGGTAATTTGTTCAATCAACACGATCATATCCTGTGCAGCTGTCGTAAAATTCAAGTGATGAGCGCTTTTATTCTTTTCAACACTGTGCTATCATTTAAAGTGATACTTAATACTTTTTTGAAGTGGGGTTGTAGAGGTAGTTATCCATAGATAGTATATTACTAACAGTAGACGTCAGGGGGCACGCCCCCAGTTTGGAGAAGCAGGCTGGAGTCTGACAGGGCAGCTGAGTAATGTACTGCTGTGGATGGGGTCTGCAACAAAATCTATTTTAGCCACCAAAAAAGGTCCATAGTCAATATCAGTTTAACTGTAGACTGTATTTAGAATATATTTTCTCTGCTTTAACTTGCTGTCAAACAGTGATTTCTGACAAAAAGTGAAGTTATAGTTATATTGCCAGATTCCATTTAGAAAAGCAGTGATTTACCATCGCTGAAGGCAGGAGCTGCTGCTCTGCCTCGATGGGTTAGTTATTGTGTTATTGTGTGACTTAAGTGTTTAAAGAGTGAGTTAAGTTCTGGATAGATAGTGGATCTAGGATTTTAGGGCAGATTTTAGGATGTTTCTAGGATTTTAGAACATGAGGGGCTTTGCTCGGAGCTTTTCGGAGGGTGCAGGGATTCTCCACTGGCACTTTTTTTTTGATAGACAAGCTCTATTTCAGTGCTGTTTCATGCACTCTTGCACCTTATGTAGACTAAAAGTACAAAAACAATTCCCAGTGTGAATAACTTTATTTTTACTGTAAACTAGAAAATATACCGAAAACCTCTGATGGAAACGCAGCTATGCATCGCCTCTTAAAAAAATGCGTATTATCCTTTTAAAGTCTGTACTGTGCACCGTGACTTCACACATTCAGCCTTTGTAATTTAGAGCAATGTTTACAGATTATTTGGTACGCACATAACAAGCTTTACTCCCCATATCCTGTAATCCCCTCTTGCCTCTCCTGAGCACTAACAGCCGTTTTCTTTCCGCCGCAGGTTGACTCCTATCTCGGGAACATGGAGGAAAAACAGATGATTCCTGCTCTTGATCCCTGCATAGGACCTATGTCTATATCTTCACTAGTTCACTCTCCTTTACATTTAGATTCAAATTGTGTTTTGTCACTTGCTTTAAAACGTTATCCTCCATACTATACTTTAGGCTCCATACAGAAATAAGTCATAGGCCATCCCATCCCATGTATTTTGTCATATTCTGTTATGTATTTTTATGGTGATGTTTTTATTTTTTATTTTTATTTGACTTAAAAATTTACAAACTGTGTCTGCCATCAGGAGCAGGTTTTAGATAAGTGTCATGAAGTACCGAGTCAATCTCATTCCTGTGGCTCTGTGGCCTTTACACTAAAATTGTCTTGATTGCGGGTAATGAATTGTCTTAAAAAAATAAGAATAAATTGTTGTTTGACACAATGATATTTCTATGAATTACCTTTGTGATACTTGTTATTGGGTTAAATTAAAAGTACGTGGTAACCAGGGATTCACGAATCAAGCACATTAACGCCATGAACAGCCTACAGGTCTCTGCAGATGTAGGATTGTCTTTGTCTATACTGCAGCATCAATTCTTAATTTAAGAGTGAAATGACTGAAACATTCACAACTGGACATTATTGGTCTTGTTGACTGCTTGTAAAACATTTTTAAACTTTTTTTTGCCAAAACAAAAGCTCTTATGGGGAAAGAAGTACAGTTTCTAAAACTTGCATGGTAAGTTCCCCCTCAAAGATTTGTCGGCACATCTTGGGGTTTGTGATTGTCTTTGTTTGAAGGAGTTGTGTGTAACAAGCTGTGGATGTTGTAAAAGGTCTGTTCCTTACTCGAAACACATTAAAAGAGTAATTTTAACACATTTTCCTTCCCTTTGGGTGATTGTGTCTCCCTGTTTAACCTTGTATTCCCGTAACCGTCTGAGCCCGGAGCAAATTAGCTTAATTTCTTTGAAAAACACGGAAAGAAGGAACGAGCAACAAAAGAAAAAATTTAGAAAGAAAGTACATGAGAATTACCTGAAAATTAGTCAAATAAATAAATAAAGTTTTACCCTAGCTTGTTTATTATCCCCCAGATACTTTCCCCTACCTTTTTCCAAATTTAATTTGTTACAATATGTGGAACATATCTTGCAGAGCCGCTTATTGCCTTTTCTTCATGTTTTTTATAAGAAATAGTCCCAATGGTGTCAAAGATTTAAATACTGTGAAAGCAGCAAAAGAAAAGTGATGTTGCTCCAGGTTTCAAAGGGTTAAAGAAACAGTTTATCTCAAAATCAAAAATACAAATGTTCTCCTTACCTGTTGTGCTGTTTATCAGTCTAAATTGTTTTGGTGTGAATTGTTGAGTGTCCGTAGAGATGCCTGCCTTCTCTCCAGTATGCTCCAGCTGGCATATTTGGGTTTCTTTTAACCTGAATATGATGTTTACAGGATACTCCCAAAACCCCGATCATAAACGGGTTATTCATGTCCATGTAAACACACTCAATAATTTATTGCTTTTGCAGTAAAAGCTGATGGAAGGTCTGTTTTTTTATGGAGAAGATTGAGTGAAATATTGAGCAATTTTAAACATGAGGGAAATGCAGTTTCTCTGGAGCCAAAGTCTAACAAACTGAAAATATGAAAATATAAGTTCAAACACTATAATATGCTCCTCTTCAGCCACAGATAAATTATGCTTTTTATTTTCCATCAAAGTTGAAATTTGCAGCTATTCTTCTGCCATAAGCTACATCATCAAACGACTACACAGTAAACTCTTATTGGAAACATCCCTGAGGGCTAAAACATTGCTCTTTATGCATAAGGCACTTGTTACACTACAGTTTTTTTAGTCACAATTTAGCCTTTTTAGTCCACACACAAAGGTCCACTTGTAAGATTTGCAACTTTATACAGTGCGTCATTATTAAATGCAATAATGTGCTGTGAAAGCTGTCGCGAAGTGTTTCTCTTTACTTGTGCAAAGATCTTTTAAAATTATAAAATGTATCACTATGAAATACAGTTATCGCTGCACAGTCAGTAAACAAAATCGCTTTTCTAGTTACTGTGTGGATCACAATCTATGCTGTATTTCTCTTCTATACCCTTTTCTAGAAATATGTAACTGTAGATGCACAAACCAGATGTTGCATTTCAGGACTGGAGCAGTGAAAGTCAGGCGCATACTCATGCCTGGCCCACGCAGCCACCTCAAGGCGTTATTTTTAGATGCAAACTGCTTTAAAAGCCGTCCTGCTGCAAAGCTGTGTGCATGATGCTGAGTCTGGCTTTAACTCCATTATGTAAATTTAGGATGGAAACTGCAGATGTTTGTTATTCTTTATTTTCAGGTTCACTGGGCCTCATCCTGCAACATTCTTTAAAAAATCATATTATTTATCCAAATTTCTGTTAGGAAAGAGAAAGAAAAAAAGTCAACTCCATTATGCACTATCCAAACTATCCAAATCCTGTCTTACCCAGGTGTGCTGAATGATGAATCAGACATGATCACAGGTAACGCCTCCTAACGCTCAGTACTGTCAGGTGTGGTGCTGTGTGCAAACTCTGGCAAATGCCCAAGAATGAAAGAGAAAGGTGATAAGAAGAAGAGCTTCAGCAGTCGACGGTAAGAAGTAAAACTTCAACGATCAATGTGCTGTTGAACAAATTTAAAGTAAAGGGGATTTTTCAGGTGTCAGTAGGGACGTTACAGGAAAATCAAAGCAATGGCAAAATATTTTTGCTGCTGTAAATGTGTGTCAGCAGCAGGAATGGAGGAAGAACCATTAGACGTTTTTGTATGAAAAATGCAACCTGGATCAACATCTTTTTTCTTGTGCTGAGTTTAGATGCCTTCCACCAGCATTTAAACTTTTTGTTACCAGAGTAAACAGGTTTGATTTCTTTAAAAGAAATGTCCCACAAATTGCAAGACATTAGTAAAACATGAAAAATAAAATGACATGGAAATTAGCTAAGAGGAGAGAGAGAGGGAGAGAGAATCATTAGAAAGTTAAAAAAAAAAAAGAAAATGTCAAAGAAAACTATATTTCAGAATTATTCTAATTTATATATATATATATATATATATATATATATATATATATATATATATATATATTCATATATAACATTTATTATTGTTAGCACTTTTTTCAGGTCATTTCCTTTTTTGTTTTGTTGTTCTTTTTCCTTTCTGATTTTCAAATAATTTTCTCGTAGCCCTAATTTTTTATTTTTATTATTATTATAATTATAAATATAATTATCATTATTATTTTCATTATGTCTTGTTGCTACATTTCCATGAAGGAATAAAAACAGTTTTCTCAGGTTTCAAAAGTTAAAAGACAAAGTGTCAAAGTAGTTAATTAATTTTCTTATCAATCACAATGTTTCAGCTTCACTTGTATATTTTCATTTGGTTTGTGTGCAAAAATCTTAATTTGCAAAGTATCTTAAGTTATCAAATGATTGTACTGAAGTTAGAAGTACAATATTTCCCTCTCAGGTGTAGGAGTAGAGGTAGAAAGTGTAATGAGATTCAAATATTCATTATATATTCAAAAAGATCTGCTTTATCTTTAAAAATGCGTTCTCTGAGAGCTTCTAAGGGCAGCATGTGAGCCATCATCACTGAGGTCATTATAATGACTAAAACATATGATAATCTAAATTTGATTAAATCATATTCATGTATTTTTTGTATTTGTCAAATTTAAAACTTGTGTTTTCTTGTGTTGGACAAACAATATGAGGCAATGGCACGCTCCGCCTCTCATTATATATTTGTTTTATGTCATAAAAGAAAGTCAACATTAGTAAATCCCAGAAATCAAAGGAACAAAATGTGGATATGAACAAAAATAAGAGAAATTTTGTTTGTCTATGACTTCCTGCATGAGGCACATTGATATAAATAACTGTTTTAGCAAGAAAAAGTGATGTTAATGTTGAGGGAAAATGTCTCACCAGGATCAAATAAATCGAGTCTGTACAGTTTTAAACTCCCATGTTTTGTTTATTGGCAAAAAGATCAATAACCTATCTGTTCTGCACCTGAGAGCTTAAATCAATGCACATGCTTTTTAAAAGGTAAAAGTCCCAAAAGCTTCCAACCACACTCGTCAGGGGTGAAAATGACGTCTGCCTAAATTTACTGTGCTCTGTAAATCTATTAACTTTCTCTGAAAAAAAGTCAGCCTAAGTTCTGACTGTAATTTATTTTTGTTGGACGTCGATGTCAAAGAAATTTCATGACCGTGACTCTCCCATTTAATTTTTAAAAACGTGACGATGAAAAAAGAGGAGCATTCAACTTCAGATAATTTTTACTTTTCAGAACATAAACTTGATATTTTTGCCCAAAGGGTGTCATCTAAATCCAGGAGGAGGTTTTAATTCAAGCAAGAGAACCCAGTCAGACTGCGGGTTACATGCAAATCCCAATGAAGAGAAAACCACTTAAACTGCAGGCAGGAGCAGCAAGTAAATCTGAGTACTGAGATAATGTACAGCTAATCCTTTGTTCTCTATGCACTCCTAGAAATAAAGGTGCTAACTAGAACCATATAGGGTTCTTAGGCTTCTTCCTGTCCTTTTTGGTCTCTTGTAGAGCCTTTTATTAAGGTTCCAACTGGCACACTTTCAGAGGGATCTACCTAAAACTCAACATGACAGGTAATACCCAGAACTATCTGTAAAAGGGAGTTCTTTGAGAACCCTTTAATATTTCAAAGGGTTTCATCTGGAACCCACCACAGGGTTCTTTAAAAACCCTTTCATACTGCAAAGGGTTTAATAGTGAACTTACCAAGGTGATTCTATCAAGAGCCATTTCATATGCAAGGGTTTCATCTAGAACCCGCCCAGAGGTTTCTATTGAGAACCCTTTTTGATATTCCAAGGGTTTCATCTAGAACCCACCGAGGCTTTAAAATAGAAATTGTCTACATTACCCATAGATCTCTCTTTGACTAACCAGTGGTTTTAGTTCTTAATGGATCTTTTTGTCTTAAAAAGAACAATTGAAGAACCCCTTCTTTAAAAATAAGTGTTCTTCAGAAGCAAATGGTTCCAGGTAGAACCTCAGCCCTTCAGGATGAACCCTTTTGGAACCTGTATTTCTAAGAGTGAGGGCAAAGCATGACCACAAAATCACAATGGCTTTATGTAAAATCTGGAGCTCTTATAAGAGGAAATGTCCAACACATAATGACAGAGAACCCCAGAAATGAGTCCTAAAACCTGGAAATCTGTCGCATTTCAGCACCTCTAGGTTCCCTCTTCTCAAAGTCAACAGGTTTTTTGAGGTTTTTTTTCAATGTTTGAAGTAAGGTCTGTGGTTAACACAAGCTGAAGAGACTTTCACGTTTTGTTCTATGATGTAAAATGCGTCAGTAAATACTCCACCATGAACTCTGAAGCTTTTATGTGCCTTAAAGAAGGTAAATGGCTAAATGAGACTACAGAATGTCATCAGGCTGAAAATGGTTTAAAAGCCTCGTAGCGGTGGCGACTGTCGTGTAGTGTAGCCGAACATTAGCTTTTTACTTCTGGCGATTGCATTCAGGCTTCAAAAGTCCTGAAAGTGGTGTTCACTTGTGGAAATGGTCTTGCTGAACAAAACGTGTAAGTACCATAAACGTGCTTACGAGCTTATTTTCTGCAATGATCCAAAATCTAATGGAAAAATCCCATCGGCTTTTTGTCAAGGGAACCAGGGAGACGTTAGCTTTCAGGTTGACCAACAGAAAAATGTCATTCCTGGGGCACTCTATGGCCAGATAGAGTCAGTGCGCTCAGCCTGCAGAGGTTGGGAGTTGTTTCTCAGAAAGTCTCAGATCGGCGTCGTTCCGTTCATATTGGTTGGCCTCTGTCCCCGACCTGCACTCCGGCGGCGAAGTGAGTGCAGCGCCACAGCACAGCAACCTCTCAGCAGGGAGCCGATATGATACACCGGCATGACTTCCCGAGGGGCCCCTCGACAAAGCCACGCCATGGTCGGCACCACAGGCACCGCCAAAGCCAACAGATCTACGAGGAAGTATCGGCTCCAGTGGCAGAGCTGAGGGGGGTACCCTTCTTCGTTTGGACCCTCATCCTTATTGTCCTCTTCAAGCTCCACCGCCACAGCGTCCTGCCTCTCTGGGAGCGGAGCTGTCGGATGGGGCTGGCAGGTGTGGGGCTCCGCTGGCGTCTCTGCGACCTCCTCTAGTTTGTCGGGCGGCTCGGCGCTGTGTGAGTGCTCAGGAGGAGGCGCAGCAGGCAGCGACTGATGTGGTTCTGAGGGGGTGATGTCAGCAGTGGGTAAAGAAATGACGCTCAGCTCCTCGACACCACTCTCCTCACACAGCCAGCTCATGGTGGGGCTGCAGGCTGCGGAGCGTACCTCCGGCTTCCTCTCTGCAGCAGGAGAAGGAGTCGGGATGGGATCAGAAGCAGCAGGAGCCACCGTCACCGGGGCCTCCTCCTGAGGTAAATGCAGGAACAGGTGATGATGGGGGAGGTAGGTGTGGCCACTGCACTTGCAGCTGCTGCTGAGAGTGTGGCAGGAGTGTGAGATTGGCAACACCGCCCCCCCGCTGCACAGACGCTCGTAGGTGGAGGAGCGTGGCACAGTCGGGGGGCCCCGGATGTGGCCCTGTGGAGGCAGCTGCTCTGATAGGAGGGCCGCCTCCAGGAGCAGGTGGGTTTGTCCCGCTGTGTAAGGCCCTCTGCTGGCCTCAGGGGTGTTGGAGCTGCGCTCCAGCTGCAGAGCCTCGCTGCTCCGCCGGGTGTGGGTGGTGCTGCGGCTCAACGTGCTCGCTGGGGAGCAGCCGCAGGAACGAGACCTCCCCCCTGGCACACGAGCTCCCTGCAACCCTGAGTATTGCTTGTGGTCGTGGGGTTCTTGTTCACGGACATGGAGGTTGGACCTCACTGTCTCAACCACCTCCTGAAGGTGCTGGATCTCCTTGCGGGCCTCTTTCAGGGCCAACTGGGCCTCCACACGGTGACACTCCTCCTCTATCCAGTCCTCCTGCATCCGGTACAGCTGGCTCCTCAACTCGTCGATTTCACAGTCTCTGATAAAAAAGAGTGAAGAGCAGAGTTATTTCTCTTTTACAGAAACAATGTAGCGAACAGGACAACTTAGACCTCTGACACTAAATTGGCATATCTATGACATATTTTGAATATGTAACTCTAATTTTTATAAGTATATTTTTTGGACATTTTATATATATTTTTTTTTCATATCATATCATATCTGACCAAAATCTTTCCAAAATGGAGGTCCTTGAAGTTTAATCTTTTCAAAAGGGGGTTTGTGACCTAATGTGTATCCGTTTAATGGTCCTTGACGCGAAACAATGGTTGAGAGCCGCTGCTAACATCATGTTGGGTTAGAAAAAGACTCACCTGTGCTGCAGTCTTTCCACGTTGTCCCTCAGTCTGGCTCGCAGATGTCGAATACACACCTCCTTCTGTTGCAGAGGGGTGAGGTACTGCTCCGGGGTCGGGGGTCTGATCCCATGGTTGTCGCTGCAGGCTGTGTGCTTTGCCTGACGCCTGCATCAACACATAGAAATGAAAAGATCATTTACATAAAGTTCTTCGCTCAGCTGCATGTGAGAACTTTAAATTGAGAGTTTGGTTCATATCTTACCTCGGTGTGCTCGGATATGTCCGGGCTGTTGGGCTGCCCTCTGCTGCCCGAACCCGACCGGGGTACGTGTGGGTACTCGATGTGTCACTGTGGGAATATCGCCCACCGCCGCCACCGCCACCAGTGCCCACTGAGCGCCTTGAAGGAGAGATCACATGATCTTTTATAAACCGTGACAAGACACAAAAAGTGCCAGATCTTTTGCACCAGTCTTAAACTGAAGGTGTGAGAAGATGTAACAGTACCTGCGCTGACCTGAGGAGGGCTTCCTGCTCGGAGTGAGAGACATTGATGTGCGAGGGACCTCCAACCTCTCCACTGCTGTCTCTAGAGAGGGACGCTAGGAGCCCTCACAGCTGAACCAAAAGAAGTGTAAAATAACATTAGAAGCAAAACAGCTAATTATAATAATCAAAATCAACTGAACAGAAATAAATCCACCCAAAATCTTCCAACTTGTGAGATGCTGCGTGTGGTTGTTACTGTATGTGATTCTTCACTAGAAGTCTGTGCACAATAGTCTAACCCTAATTATTTTTTTTTGTCTCTGGCAGGAGCAAATAAAGGCTCCTTTCTGTGCCGACACAAAGGGGACACAGTGAGTTCTCGGGCGGTGCAGCTGCGTCTCTCTGAGCTGTGTCCTCGCTGTCTGCAGAGCTGCAGATAAACATGATAAACCTTAACATTAACTGCTGCCAGAGGCCAAAAACAAAGAAAATTGGTGAAACATTTGGTGGCTGGTATTCAACGTAGTCATTTCCTGCCTGCAGTGAATTAACAATTTCCCATTACTGTTAATGGACAGTTTTGTTTGATCAAGACTTGTTGTTCTCTGGATGCCAAAACTACAGCAGTCTGAGGGGCCACTATATGAAATAAACATATATTAAAACAATGTCGCAAGGGTCTTTAGAAATACTGTCCTTCCCAAAGCAGCTGAGCTTTAATAATTTGGATCTTGCAGATTTAATTATGCTGCTCTGTTGCAAGCCACATTTTGGCCTTTATTTTGTTTCAAAAACAGGCATCAATTAGAAGCTTGGAGTTTTCCTGCCAGATTTAGTTGATTTGGTCATTATTCTTTGATATTTGTGCTTCTATCGAAAGTAAAGGCTACGTACTTTCCTGGTTTATTCCATTAAATGTTTAGTTAAATTGGCCAAAAACAGTGGCTGTCAGTCTAAATGCTGATTCAACCAGGAATAAATGGTGGAAAATGACGTTTACAGCTAGGTATTGAAACTGGCCATAGACTAAGGCCAAGAGTCAAGTTTTGAATGTTGGTATGTTTTTTTAAGGCACATCTACAGATTCTTTGATCAGATATTTCCAAAAAGTTGTTTTTGTCTAACTAAAGGCAATATTTTATTTTGTAAAATATTTGTAGCCTGTTGCATAAGACTCTGCTCCATTGAGCAGTTTGATATTTATTGTTCAAGGAAAGAAGGGTCAAAATATGTTTATATTATATTGTTATATTTATATTGAGTTAGTTTTCCTGTAGGCACCGCTATCCTTGACCAACCACAGTTCTTTATTCGTTTACTTTTGTTGCTGTGTACCATGTGTAAGTTTTTAATTTAAAAAGTTAGTGTTAACATTGAGGCTCATGCACTTCTTTGTCGGATATTTCTATATCCCTGGCCTTATATATATATATATGTATATATATGTATATATATATATATATTATATATATATATATATATATATATATATATATATATATATAGCCTATGTAGCCTATGTCATTAATCTCTGCTAAATTGAGCAGTTTGATATTTGTCATTGATGAAAAAAGGGTCAAAAAACATGTTTATATTTCCTAAAATTTGGTATTCTATGGGCACAGATATTAATAACCTACGTGTCTTCTTTGTTTACATTTTGTCTCTGTGAAATCTATCAAATTTGAGTCTAAAATCTGTAATTAGACTATAAAATATCCACCATGGCTGAGTTTTTAAATTGCAGAATTTACATTAGATTAAAACCCTTAAATGCACACATAAAAACAAACTATGGAGGACATGACCTCAGTGACCTCAATGGCAGCACCACCTTTTGCTTATTAAAAGTCAAAATAATCAGGTAGTTCTGTCACCACATCAACCCCAGTAATGAAAAAGCTCATTTCTGTCTTAAAGTAAAAAATGAGGACAAAATGTTCTCAAGAAAGTCCCTGTCTTCACGCAGCTGTGAAATGAACCTGCTGATCTAAAATGTACCTGCTGTTGGATAAATCTCTGCTGCAGACACAACAAAATCCACTGACAATGACATGAACGAAACGGAAGCATATTAATTAATTTTGTCCTATATTTAATTTCTAGGACGCGGAGACAGGAAATCTCATCCTCCTCTCTTCTGTCTGCGCAACAAGTGGCAAACTACGTTATTGGTGAGAAATACGCAATCATCTTACGTAAGTGTGAGTGTGAGTGTTTACTGTGGAGGCGAGCATCATACAGTAGGTGGATCAAACTGTACTTAAAGCAGAGAGGAGAGAGATGTCTGTCAGCTGATGGTGTTTCAGGATATTTAAACAGGAGGTGCGCGGATGTGTCCTTGAATAATCGCATTAAATCGCTGGTTTTTTCCCCCCACATCTGTCGCCTACAATAAAGCAGTGTTAGATAAGCGGGCAGGATGATGATTTCAATAAAGTATCGTCATTGCTTTAAGGAGTCCCAAAACAGGACACCCCGGCATGCACTTTATTTAAAAGAAAACGCAGCTTCTGGTAGAAACAGCTGACTAAGTCCCAGCTGCGCGTCCTACATACAGTTACTTAACTCTGAATAAAAAAAAATCCCTGGAAGCTGCACATACGCGCAAAAAAAACCCGACGTAAACAGAGATAAATCAAACGTTACCATTTCGGCAGGTGGAAGTTGCGCATCGTAGAAAAGCCTCTGTTCCCGCCAGACTCCGCAGACTCGATGGTGGATGAAGAGTCCCCGGTGGCAACAGGAAGAAAAGATGCTGCTGATGATGCTGATGAGAGTCCATCCTGCAGCCATGAAGCCCGGAGATGAAATGAGGCAACTGCGTCTGCTGCATCGGTGCTTCTTAAAGTGACAGTAGGGGATAATAACGCTTCATTTGGCAGCTCTCCGCTGCACATTAGTGTTTGCTGACCGCCGAGATAAAATGGTCTAACAAGTGAATAGCACTTTAGAGAGCCTCATTCATTTAAAACACTATCAGGAGGCTGAGTCTCTAGATGGGCTGGTACACCGTGTACAACACCTCAGATGATGGATGAATGTGCAGAGGCGCGACTAATGCAGCCACACTTCCTGCAAACTTTGTTCCTTTAAAGGTCCACTGGGTTGGTTTTAGGGACATCTAGTGGCATAAATGGCACACAGGTTTATTTTCACAACTGTGTTTCCGGCAGTTTATAATCACCTAAAAATGAGAATAATTAGGCCTATGTTTTTGTCAGCTTAGAATGAGCCGTTATATCCAACAGACCATCAGGAAGCGCCAATTGACCTATGGCTAAGCCCCCGCCCCCAGTAGCTCACTCTGACAATCGGCCAAAACTAACAATGGCATCTGTCAGTGCATAGACATATCCAAAGATGCTACACAGACCATGTGGGGACAGATGATCCTTATTTCACAGAGAAGCTATTTTTCCGTTTTGAAAGGCCGCTCATGTTGTCGCCCCTACGTGCAAAAGAGTTGCTGCATTTGTAGCAACGATCAGTGTCGGTATCAACTCTTGAGAAGTTTAACCAGACTTAGGAGCTTGTCACCAAAAGGAGTGTGTGTGTGTGAGTGGGATAGGGAGGCACGATGTGTGTGTGTCGGAGCTGACTCCTCTCCGCCCCTCGCATGTGCAGCGGGCTGCAGGCTCCGACTCACAGAGCTCTCTTCTGGATTAAACAGTGAAAATAGATGACAGGCGAATGTTTTAATCTTGTTGCAAATTAGAAACGCAGTTAGTGAGATAAATACTGTAAAAGAAAATGTTATGCAACCTAAATCCAACACCGACAGCAGAACTGTTAACATCAGAACTTATTGATCCTCCGGTCTTAAACAGTTTGGCACCGGGGCCGGTCAAACACCAGGTTTCGGTATGTTGCCAACGTAATGTATAAGGTTATATACTTGTGACTTTGCAGCAAATTTTGCTAACATCACGTTGCCTTTAACTTAAAACAAACGTAGACATCCTTGTTTAATCGTCTTTAATTTGAGCAGACTGTGTGGTCTGCCACACAGCTTCATCTGAAGGAAACACTTTGGTCTGTTTACATGAGGTTTAGGGAACGGGTTAAACAGACTCGATTCTGTAGCCTCTCAGAATACCTCGTATCAGTGTTGGATTTACTCCATGCACATTGTGTGACCGTTTTCTTAAGTTAAGTTCAAAATCAATATTTCCGATGCTTTTTTTTTGGAGGTTTTTTGAGCTGTTTGTCCGGAATGTATCGTGTAGCTGTGCGAAATAGGATCGGCTCGTGGCGTTCGTGGTGTTGAGCTATATGTGGGTTTCCAGTAACCCTTAAATTGCACATATTTAATTGCGAATATAAAATACATGACAATTTCGGGAAAAAAAACTTCCTTTTATCGCAAAAAAGTTTTATGCTCACATAAGGTGGTATAACAGGCAATTTGAAAAAGCCATATTTCGCAAAACTGTTATGGAAACACTTTTTTTCGCCTTGAATTCAATCATTACAATGATCCATTTTCGCAGGGTTAAACAAAAGTCTAGAGGAGCTGCACAGTTGAATCATTTTTCTCCCCAGTTCAAGTTGGCAGGGCTAAACTGGACGTTGCTCTATTGGCTAACAATGTACCATTGAGCAAATTTAAAGAATGAAAGGGGGCCCCGCCTTAAGTGCTGTATCCAGTTCTCTTTCCACATTCATGTTATCTACATATGGAGCGGGTCCTCTCCCATGTTAGCCCAGAATCACTGCCTATACATGGGGCCGTTTGTGTTTTCACGGCCGTCACCGTCATTCTCCTACACGCTTGGCACACAGAAGTTTCGGGTTCCTTCACATTGGACCTTCAAAATAAAATACATTAAAACCATTAATATCCTTTTCTGCATTCATTTTAATACAATTCAAATGACATAAACAAGAACATATTTACAGTTTCTGAAAAACATTTTAAAATGACTGAAACTGTAAATTCCCAACACATTTTTAACATTATGAACTCCAAGAACTGATAAATGGGAAGGTCACTAAAGTCCAGTTTTGTGTAGTTATTCCTACACCTTCTAAGCATATGGCCTCTACTATTATTCTCCCCCTGCTATTAATTGCAGACCTGACAGAAATTATTTAGCTTTCTCTGAATATAATTTACATTTTCATTGAGTCTTTTAACACTGTTCACTCCATTTGTTTCTCATGGTACTGCCCAGTGCTCTACAAAAGTGATTTTCATTTTTCTTAATTTAAGCTGCAGGAAACAAACAAGAATATTAAATATCTTTACAAGAATGATAGGTGAATATATAAAATTAGTTTCATATCCCAAACATCAGTAACAGAAAATCAATCTTGCTAAACCCAAAGTCCTAAAAGATCGGAGGGGGGGGGGCCTTACGAAAACAGTCCGGTTTAGACACAATGGTCCTTCGCTGATACGTCCAAATTTCCCACAAACAAAAAAGAAAACAACTTATTAGACTACGTGCGCACACACAAACATACTGTGTGATTTTTTTTTTTTTTTACTTTTTTGAGCCGTTTTATCATTCAGCCCAGAAACCTATTTGAGTGTGTTTAATTTTGACCTGAGAAACAGACATACAAACAAAAACTAGGCAGATCGAGTAGAACCACGACTGCAACTCTTTTTAAATTTTATGAAATGATTTTGTGTTTTACTATTTGTAGAACGTAGGTCCAGGCGTGACCAGGATGTCCTCATAGGGTACTCTCTGGTGCAGGTTAAGGGCTTTCTGTTTGTTCAGGACCAGGAGACAGTAAAAGGTGGTTGCAGCCTGTGAGCGAGTGCCCCCCGCACAGAGTGCCTCCAGGCTGAACGTGCTGCTGCTCTGGCTCTACAACACACACACACACACACACACACACACACACACACACACACACACACACACAGAGAACTGAATTTCCCAACATCGTCCTTTATCCTGTTTCAGCCTTCTCACCTTTAAATGCCCGTCCACTGTGACAACAGATTTTTATTTGCCATTTTGTGTTAAAAATAGTGCAGAGACACTGCCTAATGCTGCCCTCACATCTGAACACTTGCAAGCACAAGCAAATTTACTGTTGCACACAAATTTCTAATGTCAGAATAAAATCATGACTTTTAGTTTATTTGGGGTGCACTCCTGTGATCACGATCGATCGGTGTAAAGTGGTCATTAACCCAGTCCTAAGTCAGTCTTTCGGTAGGACAAAATCAAACATGTTCAGTACAAGTTTAAGTATAAGTCTTAGCTCATGCAAATATTTTAATATAAAGTTTCACAAGGTTAATATTGTCAAAAAAACAAAAAAGTTTTCTCAATATTTTTTAAAACATATTTACACATATTTCATACAATATGTACGATAGTTGGTGTAACTGTGATTCTGACAACTGAACATTTATTTTTAGGTCCTTACTTTCAGAGTGTTCAGAAGCTTCTGTGCGCGCCTGGTTACTTTACTCTCCTCTAAGTCCTGGCTGTCCAGCAGAGACTGCAGGTTAGAAAAGGGACCACATTTCAGTCAGTGAAGCCGGGAACATCTCCAAGGCAGCATGGGAAATTAACGCCCGCCATCTGTCAAATGCTGATAGATTAGTAGCTTGTTTGTTTACTGTACCAGCCATTTTTACAGATGACCACCCATTATGCGTTTACTTTCATTCCAAAGATAAGAGCAGAAATCTGGAGTCCGACAGAGATGAAATCCCTTTCCTGTTTCTATTTCTAACTGTGTGTATGTGTGTGTGTGTGTGTGTGTGTGTGCACGTTCACAGGCACCTGAGTGTGGAGGGAGGTTGACTGAGTCTCCTGCTGCATATAAGACGGATGGACAAACATGTAGTCATCTGACGGAAGCTCTGGGTGAGTGAAGTCCGACCTGTTTTCATCCTGACAGACACAGATTATAAACCAAAGGTCAAAAGGTGACGGAGCATCAAAAAAGACATTTAAATCCTGCTCTTCACCTGACATGCTAATGCTTACTTGTGCGAGCCCAGGATTATTCTCCTGTTGGTTGTCATTCATGTGATCAAGGTCGGTCAGATCGGTGTTGTGAGTTCTGTCAGGATCCACTGATGAATCTGCGACACTGATGTCTGTGGTGAAGGCACTGATGTCCCTCTGAACTATACAAGACAAAAACAGAAAAACAGATTACGGAGGACAGGAATTTCTAGTACTTTGTAGTACTTTTCAAGCACTCATTTTGGATGAAATTGTTTTCTCCACAACCAAGAAAATCATGCACACTCAGAAATGGAACAAACATGCTACAAGGGCCAAAAATCAGCTTATTATTAATTAAGTGCTACTTATTTACTGCCAAATTTCAGCTCAAAACTTGTAACAATGGCTGACGCTACTCTGGTGTGAGTGTTTTTCAGGTTAGCGAAACATCCTGGTGCCGACTCTTTACTGGTGTTTACCAACCCGACTGGTTCACATACAGCATTAGCAAATAACTGCAACCACAGCCATTCTTTGTTCTGAGTTCGAAGTATTGAGCTAATACTTTTTAGAACATAATGTATATTTTTGTTCTCCTCTCAATTATATTCAAGCCCTTTTTCAAGGACCAATTAAAAGAAAAAAAAAAACATCTGAGACTTGAATTTCTGAGTGTTGAATTCAAGTACTTCAAGGACCTTGTATGAACGATGAGAAGAGGAAAGCAGAACAGAGGACAACAAAGTGATATCTTAAAAATAGAGAGATTACAGCTCAAAGAAATCACACTGCTTGAATATGCAAGAACTGTAAATAAAAAAAATTCCTACCTTCTTGTCCATCTTGGCGCATTGCCTCAACCTCTTCATGCACATTATATTTAATGTGGAAAATACTCCTGGCAAAGAGCTACAAAGCAAAATGAGACTGAACAGTAACATAAGTAATTTAAATGCAATGCTAATTATTTACATTAATTGTTTTTATGATAATATTAATTTTTGAAAATTATTGAATTTTTGAAATTATTAATTTTAATATTGCACAGGGCTTCTACAGCAAGGCAACTTAGATTGAAGACTTTAAATAAAGCAATTTGGAATTAAATTTAAGACCAATTTTATAATAAGCAAAACTGAAGGGATAAAAAAACAAAAAACAAAGTAAGAGCCAACATCAGTTATGTACGGTTAGGGCCAATTTTGAGTTCAGTTCATGCAAGTGGCATTCAGTAAACTATTTTAAAAATATACATATTACCAATTATTTGGAGATTTTAAAATGTTATGTTAGAAAAAAAACCCATAAAATCCTACATCCCGTTTTTGCATTTTTAAGACTTTTGAAAGAAATAGGCCAAATAAGGCCATATTTTTTGATTAATTCAAGACTTTTTCCAAGAACCCACAGGAACCCTGATGTACCTGTTTTATCTGTGGAGTTGCCATCGTCGAACATGGTTGTGTAAAGAGTTTGTCTGCACTGCTGCTCTCCTTCCAATGCATGAGCTGCACAATGGGTGGGGCGATTTCCAAAGGGGCAACCAGATCTGAACAGTCGGAGAGCTGCTCTCTGATGGAATCATTGGTCAGCTCTTTCTTCTGGTCCACAACCAGCTTGCGCTTTCTCTTCCCCCTCTTCTGTTCTGAATTTGCTGTAAAGAATAAGCAGAGAGTCCCGAGAACGCTTGTTTTGTTGCATTAAGTACTGAGAGCTGACTGTATGTTTGAGACGGAACGAACATCCGGTCAACTGTTTTCAGGGTTGGGTCAGATTACTTTATATGTAGTCAGTTACCGGATACAAATTACATGGCAATTTGTGAAATAAAACACGTAATCCAATGGATTTAAAAAAAAATCAAATCTGAATACCTCTGGGTTAGTTCAAAATCAAGCTTTTAAAATATTGCATCTTATACTAAAAATGGATGCACTTAGGAAAAATTGAATTCAAAGACAATTATATTTTATCTTTAAAAATCTCAAAATGTAATACACTTTGCATGTTCAGCATTTACAGTTAAAATGTCAAATTGAATTATCTTTAACCTTTAAAAACTTTATTGACAGAAATCTACAGGGGTACTGTGGGTACTGTACAACATCCAAATTTTTGAAGTGGAAGTGTCGGCGATATTGCCAATACTGTTGAGCTGTTTTTGGAGGGATTGCTGTTGTTTGAACCTCCCATCCTGACTCGGTGACGTTCATTTTTCTCCCACCAGGTTTCCCGTGAAGTGAAGCACTTGTCTTAGAAACACTGTAAATCAGACATGCTTTGCAAGTGTTACTAGAGCATGATTAATTATGAAAAAAAGTTTCAGAAATTTTAACATTGCCATAATTTATAGACATAATCAAGAATGTAATCACGTAATCATTGATAGTGCAACTCTAATCTCATTACACATTCTTTCACAAATGCAATCTGATCTTATTATAGTTACTTAATTTTTGTAATCACCTAATCCTGATGACATGTAATCTGTTACTACCCAACCATGGAAGTTTCTGGTTTTGCTCTCTTTGTATAGCAATGTTCAGTATTATAATAGTGGAGTTTCAGGGGCTGTGATGCCAGTTTTTTTGGTAGCAGCTCAGTTTATACTTTGGTGATATTCAGTACATCTGTGAGCTGAAGGAACAGTGTGTGAGAGTTGTTTAGTTGTGCCTACGAGTGATGGCCACAGGTTCAAGAGCAAACGCCTCCTCCTCGTTAGCGACCAGGGTGGTCTCATTCATCGAAGGGGTCTCCATCTCTGTTCTATCAGCATCTGGAAAACATGTGGAGGCTATTTTGAGTTTTAGAATAAATCTGAATGCAAATGTACTCTCTTGATGAACAAAACATGGTGCGGCTGTTGCATCAAACAAAACAACAGCCCAGTGGAAAATACAGGCACAGCACTGATGATTATTACCACTATTAAGCAGCTCTTCAAGTGCTTTACATTAATGTTAAAAGAAGATTTAAAAAAGCATGTGAACGACTAATGTGCTGTTAAATATTTATCATGATGAATTATTACCTTGTTGATCATTTGGTGCTGAGATCTCTGGATTTTCATTTGGAGGCTCTTCTGAGATGAAGTATGTGGACTCAGCGTTATCACTGGAGTTTGTCAGAAAGTCTACAGGGTTATTAAAAATAAAAAAATCAATCTTTAATTTTGTTTAAAAAACAGCAAAATAATCACCACTGACATAAAAGAAGAAAGACTTACAGTAGATAGTTTTAGTATCTGAAAGTAACCTGTCACAAAAGTGGGATTTTCTTGCTACAAAGACTGATGGATGACTGCAAAGGGAATCTTTCTCCTATTTGGTTATCGTGATTTAATGAGCAGCCAGGTCATACTGTGTCTCAGATGCTATTTATTCTTTGTGTCCCAATTCAGAGGCTGAATCCTTCAAAGACGCAGCCCATGAACACTCGTCCTTTCAGGCTGAATTTCTGCTTCCTTGTGAAAGAAGACAGTTGAGCTTCATGGATGCAAAATCGAATGGTGTGCTTTCCCAGTGAACTTGTGAAGTCCAATAGTTTAGTTTACTGCTCTGAAACTGCTGACAAACGGCAAACGCCACCAGGAAACTGGGACAAGTTCCAGGATGCCTTCATGTGAGTATTCAGTATACAGTACACTGTGACATTTCAGCAAAAAAGAACTTGACTGGAAACTTGTACCAGACTAACTTTAAATATATCCATGTCTTTCATTTAATTTTCCTTTAATCCCTCCTGATTCATCGCATATTAAAAAGAACAAGCTGTGGAAAAATCCTTTTAAGCGTGCTATGACATAATGGGTCTACAAGGGCTGATTTCGGATGATCCACCCCCTGAATTGAAACTGCCGTATTGGGTTTGCCCAGGTCTTTTAGTTCACCTTTAACTTTAGTGTATGCATATAAACATTACTGACACTACATCAAGAAACTAATCTGGTTTCTTCTGTCCCAAAATGATAACTTCATATTACTGTTTTCCTTTGGAAAAGGCATTATAGATTCAGGGTTCCAAAATCTTGAGGTAAGTAGATTTAACAGTTTTAAGGCCTTTTTAATAGCAATTTTATGTAAAAAAAAAAAAAAAAAAAGGCCTGAACCAACATCAGTTACTTAGGTTTAGGGATCATTTTGCCTAAATGTTTATTGTAACATAAAACTTCTGTTTTTGAAAAATACCTTTTTTACCTTTTTTGTAATTTAGGGTTTCTGACTTTGCATTTAAGTTTCCAGTCTTGTTTCTCATAATGCCAAGTTTGAGCCATGTAAGCATTGCCTTTTACAATCTTGGTCAGATTGCCAGTTTGATTAAATGTGCTGCTCCCCATGTTGTCCAGGGTAGAGTCAAAGCTAGCTAACAAACAGTGGATCCACTGCGCTGAGCATCCTGGCTGTAAACGAAATATGAGTGTTGTTGTGATGTTAATGCAAGAGCCATTCTATAAATGATTGAAAAAAAAAAAAAAAAAAAAAAAAAAAAAAATAGAATTATCGATGTTTTGTGTATCAGCATTTTTGAAAGATTGATTCAAGACATTTTATTGCCAAGTAAGGTCTTATTCTGAGATTAATGAATTTAATGCATTTTGAGACGTGGCAAAAGGTTAAAGTGAACTGTTATCAACAGTTAAGCACGCCAAAAAAATAGGACTGCTTTTTTTTTATTAGTGCAAGATGTGCTTGAGACTAAAATACAGCATAAACTTATTCTGATCAATTCGCAGTCACTACCGAGTAGGTCTAATCCTTTATCCTCATCCCCAAAAGCGTCTTCATGTTGAGCCAAGCTCTGGAAGCTCATATCCAGCAGCCCAGTCTGGTGGCTCTGAGACTCCTCTCCTACCCATCAGAGCACACAAAAGGAGGGGAAAAATTGAAAAAGTCAGTATGAGATGTCAGCTCTGCACAGAAAGTCGTGCTGTAAAGGAGGAAGGTGATGTTATATATTTTTTATTACTGTCAACAAATCCCATGAACAGACCAAAACTAGCAATGCATTAGTCTGTCTCAAAGTACATTCCAACTTTCCTATCTTGTCTGTGGAAATCGTTCATTGCTGCAGATGTAAATCTTAGAAAGCAGGACACAAAGATATAATTTCATATCAAAACTGGTTTATGAAAAACACTGTAGTTCTCACTAAATGTAACTCAATCAGGGGTGAATAGTTTATCCAGGAAGGACTATTTTCTGCTGTGAATTTAGTCTGCTGGCAAGTATTTACTAAGGACCTAAATTAATCATAATTGGAAGTGGCAGGAATAAACTGATGATGAATATATCAAAACGCTCCACACTAACAAGGATAATAGCTCACATATAATAAGGTATAACAAACTGGTTCTTACCAAAATCCAAGCTCAGAAAGCCATTTCCAAAATCCTCTTTCAATGTGATTTCCTCTCGTCGACACTGGTTAAGTGAAAAGTTGTCCACAACATCTACGTTACTGGTGTCCCAGTATGAAGAGAACAGAGCATGGACAGACAGAGTGCTTATTTATCAGGCTTAAAGAAAAAATGGGTGATCCAAATGACAAACAGTTAGCCTTGCTTTCAGACTTGCTTTGTAAATAAAATGGATTAAAATAGATCTATGTTTCAAATGATAGTCTTAGAAGCTTAACATTTTTTTGCATTACATTTGCAAAAAAAAAAACTTGAGTGACAATTCTCAAAGAAACCTACAGTACATAAATGTTCGGTTGGGAATTGTCTGAGAAGAGGACAAAATGTCACCTTGGCTGTGGCACCTCCGAATCAAAGGCAGAGAAATCTTCAGTCAAGGTAATTGCTTTATGTGCCGCCTCGAGCCCCCCCACAGGCAGATCTGTCTGATCTGGTGTGTTGAGAGAAAAACAGGGCAAATATTACCAAATTGGACTGAATTTAAAACTAAAATAGATAAGAACAGCACCCAATGAAGGATTTAACTCAAAAGGTATTTCTTGGGAACTTTCACAGGCACTGAGAGATCAATTTGACATCTGAAATTTCTGATAGCTGCAGAATTATATGCCTAAATTCTGCCTCTGTCCTGTAGGACTGTGAAGTATGTGCAATGTTTCAAGTGGGAGAAAAACCAAATATGAATGTAACATTCTTGCACTGAGCTCCTTCCCTCCTCCAAAATTACGGTTAAATAATCAAGTCAATGTCACCCTCTGGTGGTTGACCTCATTTTAATTACTTAATTACAAAATAAGGAGTGAGGGGAAGAAGGGATGAGGGGACGAACAGACAATTGGAGGCATTGAGGGGAAAATGGGATTTTATTTTCTTTAAGTTGTAATTTATTTTTTTTTAATTAAGATTTTCTTTCTTTCAAGTGTAACAAGTGCTCTATTTTAAGGTGGTTTATGTTACGAAAAAACAAACTTCAGAATTCTTACATTTCTGACTACTTGCTTTTTGTTTACAGGGTTTACTTGTACTTCTACTTTCAATACTTAAGTCTATTTAATATTATTAAATTAATTAATATTGGTACAATAAACATTAGATACTTAAGATTTTACTTAAGTAATATTCTAATAGGCGACTCTAACTTCAAATCTGTACTTTAACTTGTGTATGGCTTTTTTTTGTGTATGGCTTGTGTATGGTACTTCATTCACCACCGGTTGCCTATTTATTAGGTACACCTTGCTAATTGATTGTATTGATTCAACTTAATGATTATTTTGCAGGATGTTGTTTGCGGTGCTGTTGCTATCTTTTTTCCTTTAATGAATGCATGTAGTAGCTGGCGCTAAGTGTCACTTCCCTACCTCAGCCGCAGCCATATGTAACATTTCAGCCAGTCCAATAGAGTCACTGGTGCATTATTTGTCACTATAATTTCACCCTTTTAATCCTGGATCAACATCAGTTTTCTTGTCCTACCTTCAGACAAGCATTTAAACCTTTGAAACGTGAGCAAATATGGTTTGACTTCTTCTGAAAACATGGGGAAAAAAGGCAATGAGGAACTTGGCATGAAATATTCCACAAATTGTAAAATATAGTAAAAGGTGACAAGGAAATTCTATAAAAAATAGCTTTAAAAAAATAGAGCAGGACAATCATTAGAAAATCATCAAATAACTAGGGAAAAATATCAAGAAAATTGCATTAATATTTACTACATGTATATATTTAAAATTAGATTACAGTAAATTATATCTTATTTATTTATATTTTATTTTAGCACTTTTCCCAGGTCATTTCCTGTTTTTTATTTCCTGTTCTTCTTCTTTTTATTATTCTTATTTTCAGGAATTTTCTTGTAACTTTTTACTAATGTCTTGCTATATTTAAGGTCATTTCCTGTTAAGTTGCTGATTGGCTTCCTTCCATGGTTTTGAAAGAAATCATGCCAGTTTTCTCAATCTTCAAAGGGTTTAACAATTGTTGACACTGACAAAACAAATACAATGTGTTACCTGGCCTGAATCCTATTTTAATTTTAACCAGGGCTTCACTGCAGTCTGCAAGGAGATACTTTGCTTTCTTGGAGTAAATCCTGACCACACCAATGAGCAGATGACCAGATGTCCGCAAACCAATTTTCATCTACAAAAATCAAACACAATGTCAGACAACACTTGTACCATAGGTGTAAATTATTACACTGTGGTGTATTGGGTGTGTTTTGACTTATTTTATTTTTTAATAATTATTATTATTTTACCTTTGGTGAAATTATGTCTCGGATGGTTGTTTCTAAATTACATTCAAAGACATGGGCCTTTGTGAGTTTCCTTTCCCAGTGCGCTGCCAGCCAAATTTTGGCCAGAGGCCCTCGCTTAGACGTGAAGAGTTGAGTGTAGAACATCATTTGGATCAACGAAACTAGCTGTCACCTGTGACAAACACAACAGAGGATGTTTAAACCTCTCACGTGTATCTGGTATGTCAACGTGGCTGACATTAGAGTGATAAAATGAGTAATTAGCTGTTTTGTGAGTGTAATGTTGCTGCCGTTTGAGCCTGAACGTCTACGGTCAAAGTCGGCTAACGTTAGTTAGCTGTGTTTGCTGCTAGGTAACGTCACTAGCTAGCTAACTAGCGAAGGCGGGCGTTTTTTTTATCGATAAATATAATGGCGTTATACTCTTTTATACAGCCTTTTTAGACAGAAACATAAAATCTACAATTTAATTAATTATACATATGTACTGAACTGGACATGACAGCCTACCTTAAATTTGAAAGTGCCGCGTTTTGACTGTTGACATTTTGAGCGTGCACATCACCGCGAGGACGTAAACAAGCAGCAACTTCCGCCCAAAAAACAACAAGGAAGAGAAGCAAAAAAGCGGGTAACTGACCTAAAGATTTTTAGCTAGTTATTACTTTGGTACTAATGTCACAGGTCTATTCAGGTCAGAAAGTAACTTGATAAATAAATAAATAAATAAATAAATAAATGTGTCCCTCGAGGGCTTTTGAACCGGTGACGTAGCTCCCACTCGCTTTACGTGACAGTTGGCTGATATTGTAAGCTAACATTAGCAACATATAATTTACATAACGTGTCATTTAGCGTGAATTCTTTGTGATAGTTTAACCTACAATGTTGGGATCGTGCAAAAAATGGTCGGTTAAACGTTTACTATTTTCTTTTACACGCAGCAACAAAATTGACGCAACTATTGTCGGCAGAGTCAGAAATGCTCGTGCTACTTCCTCAAAAAACTCAGGTCAGTTTGACTCCTATTATGACTTTGAGGCTCGATCTTTATAGCAGTTTTATGTATTTCTCAATTCCTGGGGATATATTTGCTGAAATAATTAGATTCAGATTCAAAAATGTTTATTTATGCCAAATGGGGAACTGTTTGTGAACATTCCCAGTTTATCGTATTGTTGTTTTGTTGCCCCCTGACATTCAAAACCACATTTAGCTGTCAGGTGCACGTTTTCAAGTGTTCTCAAGTAGTCATTAATAAATATGTTTAGTTTGTGGTAAGTTGCAGTATTTAATGTAGTTAATGTACAATGTGCAAATAACATATATTTTCATTTTTCACAAATCAAGTAGGTACTCTGTCCTGCTCAAGAAAAAAATCCCGTTGTCTGCACAAATACACAGGTGTTTTTAGTTAATTAGTTCTCTAGTAATGTGGAGATGTCTGGAGCTTTGCTAGGAATTACCCCGAGGGCTGAAACAATAGACGACAGATGGAAAATTAATCAGCAATCAGTCATTTTTCCAGCATAAATGCAAAACATTTGCTGTTTTAATCTCCTCCAATGAGAGGATTTTGTGCTTCCATGTCGTATATGGTAGTAAATTTGACTATATTTGTGCTTCGGATTGTAGATTGAATGAAACCAGGAGTTGTTATGTGTAGTCTTTGGCCATGGGAAATTATATTGGAAATTTTATAGAAAAATAAATAAATCAGTGAAATGAAATTATAACTGGCAGAATAATTACATCATAATAATCGTTTATTCCAGTAATCACCTGCATTTAGGACTTTTTAAGTGTTCCAGATGCAACAAAAATAACATTAAGGACATGTCAATCAAACAGAGTCTGTAAGTAAATCTAAAACACCTGTGTAAGTGAACTATTGTTTTGGGAAACACAATTATACATGTATACAAAATATTTTCTAAATCAGCCAACATGAAAAAAATGTCCCAGAGGCAAAAAGGATTTTAGTTTAGTTGATTGTGATTGATGTTTTTCCATTTTTGTGCACAAGAGGGCGGCATAGGACACAGCAAGGCCAACCGAACCCACTGATACATGCAGAGTAGACCCAATAACCTGTGACTTTAATCCAAGTTTCACCTCATAGCACACTGTTATAGATAAGATATGGAAGAGGCTCAGGAGTGACGGCACAGTGATCACTAATACAACTCAATGAAAAGGCTTGCAAAAAGCGTCTTGAGTTAAACTCTTTAAAATCTTGTTGAGACTGGGTCAGAGACTCGTTTCCTCTCTGTGGTCATGTTGGTCATCGGGGATCACAGGGCAGGTTGCAACTAGGTTACTTTCATCTTTAATTAATCACTTTGATTAACTATCTTAATGAGGCTTTGATTTATTGTTGGTTTTTGATTTGGCATCAGGGGCATTGTTTAATTTTGCACAATAATTTTCTCCTCTGCAGTTATAGTAATTAACTTAACTGTATGTAAATGGCTGCGAGTCAAATCAACAATCTTCATGTGAGCTAGAAAACCACAATAGTGATCTGAAGTTGTGTACAGCTGCAGAGTCTAAATGAAAACATTCAATCACACGTAGGCCAAAATCACCAAACTGCAGATATTTATTCAAGTCTTCAGCTGTTAGATCAGTGAGGATCAATTGATTCATGACCATTTAAAAATATCTCTTGCTCCTGCATTATGTATTTATTTATGTTAAAATACACAGTAATGTATGTACAGTAAATTACTGTATATGTCTCATATGTATGCATTGCAAGACTACATTGCAAAACTGCAACGACAAGTCATTTTATTCACTGACATAAAATTGATTGGCAATTTTGATTATTAAAAAATAGCTTTTGTAATTTCTCTTTAAAAACAAACACACCCAAACTGTTTATCTGAATTGGATGTTAGTATTTAAAGCACCATTGTTTTTGCCTTCTTTTGTGAATTATTGAAAAACATCTTGATCTGCTTCCTAAATATTGTTAGAAGATTATTGTGGGGCTGCAATTTGGGAGTATTTTCATTATTAATGAATAGGTTGATTATTTTCTTGATTCATTGTTTGGTTTATAAATGTCAGAAAATAGTGACAAATAGCTATCACAATTTCCTAAAGCCCACAATTCTTCAATTTGCATTTTTTGTGAGATTACCTAATTATTTGTTTGAATATTCCTATAACTAGCAACATTTCCATACTTACAGGACAGGACAGTCTGACACCAAGATGAACCTGACTGTGGACTCCTCAGCCAAGAGGTAGGAGAAAAAATCCTAAACACTTATTTTCTCTTTCTCTCACACATACATACTTGTGAACAAAAATTGTCCTCAAGTCTCTATCGAGGCAGCGATTTCGACCCGAGAATGATTAACATGTCAAGATGTATCTGTCTTTTTTGTTAACTGGGTGCTTGGGGGAAGTGTGGCTGCACAAGAACAGCTGGTACGGCAGGTTATAGTCTGCATTTCAAGAGAGAGACTGAGATAAAGGATAAAGATGTGCAGCACAATGTTTTGGACCTTTCACGCTGCAAACTCCAGAGTCACTATCTTTGAAGTAGCTCCTAATTGTAGCTTTTTTTATGTTTTATGTTGGTGTTATGCTGGGTAAACTCTCACTCCATCTGTGATGGCAAAACAGTGTGTTGGGTAAATATTTCTAATCCTGTTAACTGTCAAGTTTATGTAGAGAAAAAAGCTCAGACAGTCCAAAGTGAAGAATCTCACACATAATAATCACAGTAATAAAAAAAAAAATGGGTGGGGGAAATCATTCTTTTAGATTTATGGGTTTTAAAAAAATACCAAACTACTGTGTGTATGCCCATGTAGCATTAATCTGCCAGTTCCTCCAAATGGTTTGTGCCATATTATTTCCTATTTTTAAATTCCTCCTCTGGCTACATCTCAGTGCTCGCCTGTATTGGTGTTGAGTAAAAAGCTTATCCTCCAAACTCTTTTTTTTTTTTTTATGAATTACTTTGCATCTAAGTCGATACTTCGTGCATATTTGCATGGGCTCCCTGCTGGCGGGAGCTTCATTTCCATTTTATTCCAGTTCTGTTCAGCTCTGATAGAAGTAGATCCCTTCAGCAGATACATTATATACTGCAGATATACACATCTCTATTTTGTATTTCTAAGATTTCAACTGTCTTTCTTATATGTGCTTTTGGATGCACATTGATGTTATCTTCAAAGGGTTGGCAACCCCTCAAGCTGCAGCTTTGCTGTCATCATGATTTTGGTCTGTGTGCTCAGAAATACTCCTCCGAAAATGCTGTCTCAGTGGAAAACAGAGATGTGTTGAAGCTGCACTAAAACAGAGATATCACAGTCAATTAAATGAGTGCCTTCACATATTAATCTTGTCCAATCTATGAAGCTGAACATCAATTTAAACATTTAAGTGTAGATCATTTTCTTTTAATGAATAACTATCTTGTACACCTAATGAACAGTTATGTCAGTTTATGTAGACACATAGTTAGATTGATTCTTTTAAAATTTAAAAATATTTGGCTGCTATTTGAGCTTAGTACTCAAACTGAATAATATGGACTGTTGTCTCAGTTTTTGTTAATTTTTTTGAGGCACTTGGCGAGCCGGACATCGCCTGCCAGAGCAAATAAAACATTAGCTCGCAGATTCGTCTGCTTCCCCGGCTGACACTTGACACTTTTAATTAATCTGTATTTGATGGCCAGCAGCACAGATGCATAATTGTTTTTGTTGTTTCTCATTTGCACTGTCTTGTGAAACACTAAAGCTTTTAAGGGAGATCTGAAAGTGCTGCATACCAACCAGGAATTTTAAACAGAGACATCAGCAAGGTGCTGCCAATAATGTCAATACACTCTTTAGTAGAAACTTAGATTGGCAGTGAATCTGAACCTGGTGTGCCATCGGGTTAATGATTAATGTTAATGTCTCTAAAGCAACACTTCTTCACAGATACTTAAAATGAAGGGAAATTCTCGTCACGTAGATCAGAAAAATGGTTAGAAATAAAAGCTGTCCTTCAAAAGTTTACTTTAAGAACTCATTTGCTATAATTGGTTATGCTGCTTGAATTTGCAGCGTTTCCCTTCATCTGAAAAGATTTAAAAACAATAAGAATTTCAAATAATCTGAGCCATAGCTTTCTGGGAGGCAATACAGGTTCTTGTTCTACATAGAAATTGGAGCAAAACTATTATTCAGTATTTTTATTTATTTATTTACTTTAATAAATAGAGCAGCACAAGAATTGATAATGATATCAACACATAGAGTTTGCTTTTCTTTATATGCATACATTAAGCCACACAGCAGCACAGTACTACTATAAAAAGAAAGAGCACAATTAAATGTAGAAAAGTGCTTTTGTGTTCAGCTTTTAGGGAAAACAAATTGTCAATCTTTTGATGCATCTTGGCAGGATCTGACATGGATGTTACTGTAACTGTTTAAAATTCTTAATCAGAGTAATTCATTTTAATTGATGGATTCTTTTTTACAGTAAATGTGCATAAATTAGCATAAAATAACAATAAAAAAACATCTAAATCTTAAAATTTATTAAAGATTATCAACACTTCTGTGAGTGCACTTCTGTCAATTTAAGATGTTCAAAAACATAATATGGAAAATATTTGAAAATTAGGAAACAAATTATTGGTAACCAAAGAGCTTCAGACATTTTTACAGCAATGGCCTGCAATAAGTAGTTTATTTTTTTATTATTTACATTTGGACACAAAACATAAAACTTCCCCTGGTTCCTCTTGGTTGCTGAGCAGACCTGAAAAAGTCCACTGAAATGGTCTGAAATTACAAGTATCACTAATTTTTTAGTCAGTATTGTGTTGTTTTAGAGAGCAGAGCCACTTTAGTGCCAATCTGATTCAGTCAAGGACCCCGTTTACACATTTTAAACTTCCTTTTGGGCGATTGGATCAGTGAACAGCACTAACTGAAACAACTTGCTGTTTGGTCTGGTTGTCTCAGACCAAAGACTGTATAAATAATGGACTCATTGGTTTGAGGACTGCCATTTTTAAGCCTTGAGTTCTGTATTTCAGCTGTGGCCATTTTGTGTTTTTAGAGCCAGAAGTGACCATATTTGGACTAGAGGTGGAGGAGTGAGGGGAGGATCAGACTTGCAGACTGTAGTATTTTATTTGTAAATAGGTGAGTTACAAAAAAAAAAAAACCAACAAATAGGACAAAGTGTCATGTGTCTGTCCATCGTTATGCTCACAAATGTGTGAGATTCTGCTGACAACGGTATCCACCTGTACCAACACAACCGCTTACATGGGGTCTTGAGAAGAGAGGGGTCCATAAGCAAACCTCTAAAGAAAAGGAAGTGACTAAAGGTGCTTTTAACAACATGAAAGTCTAAATTTCCATCAAAATAATGCCCAAATGCCAGGTGAAACTGACCTCTAGTTCCATTTTATGTTAGTGTCCAAATTAGATTTTCTTTGCCAAGCAAAATGTCTACAGTGCAGACTCAGGTTTGCCAGTTTTATCTGGCCGTCTACAGCAGAAAAATGACTGCAGGCTACATGGCACAGTGGCGTCTCTTTAGTAGAATGATAGTCTATTGTAATCTGTCTTTTTAGTATCAAATACTCTGCCCCCAAAGGCTTAAACTAGCTGCTGAAACTTATTTGTTTCATTTCTTACAGAAAATGGCAGCTGTCAGTTATGTTTCTGTTACAGTAGATTCCCATAGTGACAAGGACAAATGTCCATAGAAACAGTCAGGCCTCCAGGGGATGAGTACCATTTCACCATCTTCATCACCCAGATGTCAGTGTACATATAACAAATACTCATGTTGTTTTTGTGAAGGAACCATGGAAATAGAAAAAACCTAAACAGTTTTATTAATGGGTTACACACTAATGTGCTAGTTTTGCTATCACAAGTAGAACCATAAACAATTTCTTCATGTATCATTCTCATTCTACATATCTTTTGTCTTATAATATGTTTTGATATTTAAAATGGTTTATCCTGACATTAATGATGATGCATACAATGATGAGCATTAAAATGTCACACATTTGTCTAATTAACCTTGAAGCCAGCAGGGGTTGTATCTGCTCCAGCAAAATCCACCTAAATTACTGCACATTCAAATAAAACAAGCTGACACAGATGTAGGCATCAAGACATTACACGTATTTGTTTCCGTGACAAATCTTCTCAGATGAAGTCAACACATTGTGGATTTTTTATAATCGCATGAAGGCGCGATTCATGAGGGACTGTCAGGAAGGATGCCGTTGAAGGTCCATGCAAGCCTGTGGTGTGTTATTCTTGTGAGTCTTGGTGACACACCCTCATTATAACTTTTGCAGGCCTTTTGTTGTTTTGTTGTCCATGCCCAGTACTCTCTTTCTGAGCACCTGTCTCGTCTTGTTTGCTTCATGAACGCAGGAGTTTGTAACACTAGAGGAAATCCGCCTGTGGTTTGGCAGAGACCTGGCTAACTGTCACCTCTCTGTAGGTGGATCCAGTCAGGATGCAGGCAGTCCTTTGGGGCGTTGTCACGTGACAAGTCTCTGCAGTCTCAGTGCAGTGCAGACACGCTCCATAACTCTCCTGCTGTCCATTTGTGGAGATGCTCATGTCCTTGTTGCGCTGCGAGGTTGATCCAAAGCGTTCTTTTGGTTCAGAATGTGGACTCCCCCTGTAGATCCTCTGCCGTAACAAAGTCGTGTCTCTGTAGAGACACTCGCGAAAGTTGGGCTTACACAGTAGGTAGACCATGGGGTTGTAGATGGTGGAAGACTTTGCAAACACAGCGGCGAGGGCGAATGCATCAGGTGGAACCCGTGTGGCGTCTCCAAAAGCAGCCCACATGGCTACAATAGCGTATGGAGTCCAGGCACCCAGGAAGCCTATACATACTGCGACTGACAGCTATGGAGAAGAAGCACATCCAGGCACTCAATACATCGATACTCACACTGCAAAAATATCACATGCAGAAGATTTATTTAACTTTACACTTGAGATGTTCCGATCTGATCTCAAACAGCAGACTCAGGGCCAATCAAGGCATTTTGAGTGATCGGGATCAGCTATATTTTGCTTATAAAGTGATCTGAACCTTTGTTTTAAGTCAGCTGTCGCACAGGTGTTTTACCCTCAGTTATAGCGCACTGTGTTTCTCCGCCCTGCTTGGAGGAGAGAGGGGGAGAGGAGGGGGTGCAGACCCCACTACAACTTCATTCAGTGCTGCAAGTACAATTAAAGCCAACATGGCTTATGTATAATTGAAATTTAATCTTCCCAAAAGATGACAGAAATCAACACTCAAGGGAATACAGTTCATGCAGGTTACACAGGCTTCACTGAAACCTCAAACACTGCAGAATACTCTCTTAAAGGGACAGAAACATAGAGACCGTGACCAAGCCAAAAATATTAAAGGGAGGGTTTGTCATTTTATACTTTTTGTAAAATAGAACAATAAATTAATTATAACAACAGGCTAATGCTTTCCAGAGCTGTAGTATAGGCTCTATTTTGGGTTGATTTTTATTAACTTTAAAGAAGCCTATATGCAGCTGTATTATCTAGGAAAACAGAAGTATTGGATCGGGACCTAGTATCAGCAGAAAGTCAAAATAAAATGACTGGGATCGGTAGCAAAAAAAAAATGTGACTGGGACTTCCCTACTTCATACTAGTGGAAAAATATTCAAACATCTGTAGTAGCATCCCATTATTTGTGACTGCACATACACATGCACGCGTGCGCGCGCGCGCGCACACACACACACACACACACGCCTGGGGGGAGACTCTACAAAGATACAGCAAGTAATCAGCAAAGTGTTTTTATAACCTCTGAATAATTTACTGTCTCATATCCTGCTCAATTCCTGTCAACTGAAAAACCTGAAGTCAGTCATGCCGCAGTGACACACTTATAGATCCTCTGACCTTGACAATGAGAGCGTGTGCATTGGTAGTCTTGGTCTGTGGTGACACATGCTGCTGGACGGCCTGCCGTGACCCCCGCACTGTCAGCAGAATGAAAGTGTAGGAGAGGAAGATGATGGTGCAGGGCAGTGCATAGCAAAAGACGAAAAGGCAGACAATGTAAGACAAAGCTGAAAGCCCGTGGTTGGGTGCATGCCAGTCAATGCAGCAGGCTGTGCCGTAAGGTTCAGGACTGTAATGTCCCCACTGTGCCAAGGGCCCTACAGCAAACACAGAAGCGTAGCACCACACTCCAGCGACCAGGAGGCGGGCATGTGTCGGAGAGAACTTGTTACCTGATCAGACAGGGGATAGAAAAAGATGCTTTGCAGTTATTGTGTGGTCATTTTTTTCCTCAAACATCATGCTGTTCTGCTTTGGAATAATATCTGTGGCAACATCATACTCATCACTTCAGTTTATTGTCCCCTCACCGTGGTTTGGGAAGCAGACTTTAAGGCAGCACACTGACGAGAGGGCTGTGAGGTTGGTCAGGCTGCAAAGACCAAACAGGACTCCACACATAGCATAGAGCTGACAGGTGATTTCTCCAAACAGCCACCTGTAGACACGGAGAAGGCGAAAGAGGGAAGATGATGGAAGATTACGCCCACACTCATCATCATCAATCATTCATCACTTTGATTTTTGTCTCCAAATGACCATTTGTATGTCAATTACTGACCCTTGTTATGTTGTATTTGTGAAGGAAACATTGTTTTCTACTTAAGTATTTTAAAAGGTTAGTTGTCACACAAACTACAAATACAGGCATTGCCAGACCAGCTGCTGTCATGTTCAGTGAGGTAAAATTTTAGTCTACCTCTGGGGACATTTTGGTCCTCAGATTTTGCTACTGAGAGAGCGCTCTTTACTTTCAGGATACTCTTTGGCTCAGGCGAGTGATGTACAATATTGGATTTTGTGATAACTGATACCGATATATCCACTATTTCTCTCCACCTGATTTTGGAGATCAAGTCTCTTCTCTAGTGGATTGGTTTGTTTTGTCTGACCAGCAGTCTTAAACCCAAAAATATTTCATTAACAAGGATATAAAAGAGAAAAGCAGAAAATTTGCAAAACTGACAACCTGCAGCTGGGGAACATGTGGCATTTTTGTCAGAAAAAAATGACTTGATACATTAATGTCTCATCACAATAGTTGCCTTTTACTCTCAGTAGTTGCAGATTAAAGTCAAGTTCCCTGACAAATTAATTTCATGCTCAAGATAGGAGATTTAAAATGGAAAGATAAAAGGGGAATGAGAGATACCTGTGTGTAAAAGCTGATGGTATTGCCAGTGGGAACAAAGAGAGCGTCATCCCAAGGTCACTGATGGAGAGATTGATGATGAAGAATTCAGCTGGCTTCAAGGTCGTCCGCTTGTGATATGCAACAAGTAGCAGAATGCTGTTCCCCATAAGGGACAGTATACCTGCAGAACAAAAAGAGAGAAAGATTGAGCAGGGCTGGAGAGTTCACCTGTACAGAGCCAGCTGCGGACCAACACATTTGCTTGGTGTGTTTGTGACTCACAAAAGACGCTGTAGAGTGAACCCATGAGGATGTCGTGCTCCTTGGAGATGGTGGAGGCAAACACAGCAGATGTGTCTGAAGCATTTCCCATCTGAAATGTTATTTACATTAGCAAACACAAGTTAATTGTGAATAATGCAATGATTGAGGCATTTACTCCACTGATGGTGTTGTAGGCTCGGCCGAAAACAATAAAAAGGGAGCAAATGTGTTGTTGAAAGAGTTCAATTAGAGCAGAAAACACCATTTCCTCAATGCATGTTTAAACCCAATCCAGTGTCTAGAGGAAATATTGCCATTGTACGTTTCTGCTAACCCTAAATTATGTTTCATTTCCATGTCTCATTGGCTTCATATCAACATTTTTAAAGTTACATACCGTATGAGTTGACTTTGGCATCTGAAGGTGAAATGGATGGTGGATGACATGACACCTAGGTGAGACGACTGCTAAACTGAAGACAGTTTGATTTCAGCAAACAACATAAGTGGTTGTGATTTAGCGTGTCTGGCTTTTTAGGCACCAAACGTGAGTCTATTAGTGACTTATAGTTTCTACAGTGGGGATAGTACCACTCAAAGCAGTTTTTATTCCAGACATCACTGCTTTTCCAGTGAGATTGTACACCCAAAACTGTGTACTTTAAGCCAAAACATCATCTTTTCTTAACCATAACCAAGTGTTTTTTTGTGCCTAAATCAAACAATACTATGTTGAGATGTTAAGCTGCTATATAATAACATTTGAATGTAACATATTCATGGTTTGCACGAACGTGCAGTGCCACCATTTTTCTTGGTGATTGGGTGGATGAACCCAGAAAAAACATTTCTTCGGTTTTGTTTACAATGCATCCAAAATACAATCCACTGTCTGCAGTGGAAGCTGTGCTTTCCTTCTGTCATTGTTGCACAGTATTTCCAGCCCACAGACAGAGAAATAGATTAAAAAGCTTCTTTTATTAGATCATAATCCTGAGCAAAAGATGAGGACAATTCGTATTAAATAGAAATAAATCAAGTGGGATTGACAGATGGAAAGAATTATGAAGACTGTGCCTTTCAGGATTTAGCCTACAACAGGAGTATGAGATGAGAGATTTGGAGCTTGAGAACAAAACAAAACGATTAAGATAACATGGGCTCAAATTTGATTGAAAAATCATAGAGAAACTGAAATATTGTCTGCACTCTTGCGTGTTTACGCATGATGCATGCACATGTGCAAACTCAATACAGACACATGGAGTCTTAGAGTAGAAACACAATGATCTGAGGCCAGAGGTGATCATTCTGCAACAAGAGCTGACAGGTGCTCAAGAATTTCAGAGAGCTCATAAATTAACCAAATAGATAGTTAGAAGAATCTTTATGGTGTCCTCTCAGCATCAATTGAAGCATGTTAGAGGCACTCGTGCTCTTTGATATGAGCAAGACTCGTAATCGAGGCAATCAGCATCTCTTTGCCCAGCTATCTGTAAACAGGATGATGATTGCTATTCAGTGCATCACTTTGCCAGATGGAAGAATGAAAAATAAAATGGGAATCTGGGAGAAAGGCACTGTGCAGGGGCGAATGTAAAGCAATAGTTGGAGTGCTATTAGAGATGGTGCAGAGGCAACATTGACTCTCAAGGACTTAGGCAATCACACATAAAGAATAAGACTTCATTACTATGCAAGTCAGCACACCAGGCAATGACGAAATGTCCAGTCTGTCTGGGTGGACGAGACTTGGCAGAGCTATGACCAGTTTTACTGCCACTCAAACCCAAAAACTCCACTGTCATGTCACAATGAGGGACTCTGTTATCAATAAAACATAGTTACTGTCAGATTTTCTTATTCCAGTGAACTCTGCTGCCAGTTTATTACTGCAGGTACAACTAGCTGAAACTAATACAACAGTCTGCGATAATAAAATAATGATTTATGATTGTTCTGGAGGTTGTAGTTCGTGGTGCTGTTGCTCTGTATTCAGCCCCTCCAGGATGTTGCGATCGCATCAATCAACCATATTGAATCTTTGGGTGGACAGAGCAATGTTTTTTAGTAAAGCTGGTGTGAAATCAGGCCCCAAAAAGAGCCTGCAAAATCCTTTGCAGGTGGCATATTACTTTTTACAGAAAGGTATTTCTGTTTATTTAGTCTATACCATCATTGTTGGATTGAAGGTAGAGAAAGTAATAGAAACACCTGTCCGTATAATGAAAATACAATTCAGCAGCATCACAAACTGCAGCCTCCGTACAGTTTGAGCGACACCTCTCTAAAACAAAAACTGACGCCATTAGTTTCAGCCAGGTATATAAATTGGCAGCTGAGTCCATAACAAAGGTATAAAACCTAGATGTGCCGATCGTGACATGATCCATTAGTTTTTGGACTCTTGTTTTGAAGCCTCAAGTTTGGCATTATGGCAGTTGCCACCTTTTGGAGACAGAAGTGATCATATTTGGATGAGAAGGTGCAGCTGTGAAGGAGAGGATCTGACTGAGAGCCCAAGGACACTATTGGCAAGCGGCTTGTCACAGAAAGTGGCCACACCCTTATTTATGTGTAACTTTAATAGAATTTGAAAAGTGTGTTATATTATAAATTCATCCCCTGTACAGTTGCCATGAAGAGAAAAATTAGCTGTAGAGAGCAAAACCATTTTCGTGTTAGGCTGTAAACATGATTATTTCTGCTGTAAAGTTTAGCATTTTAACATGGGTGTCTATGGGGATTTACTTGCTTTTGGAGCCATTTGAGGAACTGCAGTTTTTGACACTTTTGCTTTGGTTTCCTTTTTCAGCCCTGAGGTGGCTGCTTGATTCATAGCAATAGCATATTCTGCTTTTTTCAAAGTCAGTAAGAATTGATTGGGTTTAACAACGCATCATTTGTTTCCTTGTCAGCCCTGTTATTATTTTTGTCACAACAGATAATGCAGTTTCATGAGTAAATTTGTGGGTGCATGTTTTCCTGAGTGAAAACAGTCCTGTAACAAGTAGGCTTGAGATAGAAACATCTGCACACTCAGATCTCTTCCAAAGATGTTTTATCTCATGCAAGCTCTTGGACAGAAGCTGTCACGCCTGGAAGATTTAAAGCTTGCATTAATCAAAACAACTTCTGCACAGATCTGAGAGCGCAGGCGCTTCTCTCTCAAGTGTGTTCGTCTTTAAGCTCCAGCAGCACTATTCGCCTCGATTTTTTTTCTCATACTGTAAAATTTAGAAAGCAGTGTTCAGTTAAATCGGTATTGTTTAATTTTAAAAAAATGAACGCCTTAAACTGCCTCTCAACACGGACGCTGTGTAGGCGAGAAGGAGGAGGTGGACAGAAAGAGTCAGGGAGAGCTTAACCAACTGAACTCTGCATTTGGTCCACTGTGTGACAGATCGAGTATTTTAAGACCGGCTGAGCTGTGACACTACTGTTATCATGTCTCTGAGCCTGGCTGAATAACTCTTCTGTCCAGCTGTGATTAATTGGACGCCTTTGAGACGAGGACAGGGACGCTGACCTCCAGATGATGATGCAGGGGGTAAACTATGTATCGCCTGCTGACCTGGCTTATGTCTCCCATTATTTTTGATGCACATTTTGCACTTTGTCCTCCCATGCCCTGACCCGCCTGCCCAAGTTTTCTTCCTTGGTCCTTCTTAATCTGTCATTTACTGAGGAAGAAATTTAACCCTTTGATTCCTGAGCAAATTACCTCGATTTTTCTTTTCAAAAGTATGGGAAGGGGGTAGCGAGTATCTCAACTAGAAATGGCCTAAAAATGTGCCAGAAATTATTAAAAAGAAGAAAATTGCCTGAAAATAAAGGAAATAGAATAACAAAAAAAGAAAAAAACAATCGTGATGCAGTAAAGGTCTGTACATTTAAAAAAAAAAAAAAAATTAAAGTTAAAAAATTAAAGTTTGTAGGACATTTCCTGTCAAGTTGTTCATAATGTTTTTTCCTCAAACTAATTTTCACAGGTTTTCACAGGTTTCAGAGGTTTAAATGCTAATAAAAGATGTCTGAATGCAGCACAGAAAACTGATGTCTATCCAGGTGTTAAAGGGTTACATTGATAGATGTGCAGTTTAACACTGTTGTCAGCAAGTGAAATATCTGTAAGTTTGTGACAAGTTCATGGCATGAAAAATGTGAGATTTATGTGATGCCACTGAAACTAGGGCTGTCACTCGTGCCATTTTAATGGCTGCAGTCAGAGGAGATAAGCGACCATTTAACAGCCGACAGGCATGTCAGGTTGTCCACATGCATGAGCTCATGAGCTGTGACAATTACAGCGTCAGATTGTCTGCTTGGTTTTCAGAGATTGGCACCCAGTGGGACAGCTCAGTCTATGACCTGTGCTTAAATCTGACCCTTTTAAATAATGAAACCTCAAGTGTTTCTAAAATAAATAATTGGATGCCAAATTAAATCAGACAGGACGGTTCTCTTCATAATCGCTTTTCCTTCAGCCTACACCTTTTTCACCTTGTACATAAAATAATGATGACATGGTTGTGATGTTACATTTATACACGGCTCCCAGACTCTGTGCCTTTTGACATTATGAATCATAAAGAATTTGTATGTTTTTCAGTGTAGTGTCACATTATATCATTTATGCTCGAGTTGACTAACCCGCCCTTTATCCTTTTACATTTACATGATTTAATTTGCACATTTCAAAGCAATATCGGACATTTCTCTAGTAGGCCAATCAGTTAATTGCTCCAGAATGTCCAAACAATAGTGAAAAATTGATGTCTTCAGATTGCTTTTTGTCCAACCAAAAGTTCAAAACCTGAAGGCCTTTATTTTTGTATTTGTGGGTGCACTTTAGTTTTGGTTTCACTGACTTCTTTGTTTAGTACATGTGTGATTTGACATGTTATGTCATTGCAGGCTTTTATTTTACTATAAGAATTCTTATACAAAACATCTATGCAGTTTTATGTTCTTTCAAAGCAAAAGTATCTTTGTTTTTTTAATATACGTACATTTCTAGAACAAAAAACATTTAAAGAATCAGAACTGTTTTGTTTTTGGTTTTGTTTTTGTTGTGTTGATATTGATGTCAGTTATATTTGGTCAGGTCATCCGTCTTTGCCTACTACATCTTCTTTAAATGCAAAAATTAGAAATTATCAGTTATGTTATTGGTATAGGCCATTAAAGGCAGGTAATAACTGGTTAATATTAAAAACAAAAAACCCATATAGTGCATCTCTTTAAGACATCGCATTTACTTTATATATGACAAAGACAAGCAGCAAATCTTTATTTTTAGCTAAATGTGACATTGTCATTGCAGCTCTAGTCCACATTTTTGTGTGCAAATTATTTGCATAATTAGTATTTCATTAAGCTCATAATTCACATACAACATACAACATACATGACATACATGCAGTGTGCTGTGCAACACATGCCCAGAGGGCCCTGTAAGACCTTTTGTGGGATCGACATGTACTGTATTCACCCTCGTTGTAGCTGCCTCCTCTTCTGACAGTGAGTGACAGTGAGTGACACGTGAATGCCACACAGTGCAATACTTACACCGCGCTTTAGCAGCATGACAGAGTGGCTGGAGGCAACTCGTTCAAACGTTTCAGGACATGCTGTGACATTTCTTATGTAATGACTGTGGAGAATAATCACGTGATTAATGTTGAATAGTTTAGGTAAACTGGGAGTATTTAATCCACAAACAGCTTTTTTTGTTGCTATTCTTGCACAATATTCTTTAACATGTTGCTTGTAGCAAACTGTTATCTGAACCTAACAATCAATAAATTTGTTGAATATTTTCTACACATAAACAATTTGCTATGTAACTTTAAAGTGGAGAGGAGGATTAAAAACTCCTTGTAACTGCATTTTTTTGTAATGCTTATTTTAGTCGGTGAGATAGAAGGAAGTAAATTAAAGACGGGGAGATAAAGGCGGATTAAATTGTAGGTTAGTGGTGTAGCTGATGTGGTTTTCTGTGATGAGAGACTCTTATTTTTCTGATTGATAAAGGGATAATTTGTCTCTGAAGTTCTGCAAACAGTGCACACATTGGTAATTTTTACATTCCCTTCTGGTTAAATAGATACTTTTCATTCTCCGAAACTCACTAAACAATCAGAATATCATTTATAGGATGTTATAAAGTATCTCAAATTTTTCTCAGGCTTTAAAATGTTGGCTCTCTTATTGCCTCTCCATGTCTGTTCACCATGCCTATGGGAAGGACAGCAGCCGCAAAGCCCGCAAAATAAATAAATAAATACAATTCTGCCACCCTAGTAAGTCGTATCATCATGGCCACTCGACCACAACTGCTTCCGTCTCATGACACAAACACATTACATAACCGCAGTCTGACTGAGGCTCTGTGTCAGTGATGGGTAATTGTCTTTCCTCGGACAGCTGTTTTCATTTATCTGCCTTTGACTCTGAGCCTCAGTTGAAGGTCATTCACTTTGTTATATTGTGTTGCATCCAACAGAAAGACATCACACTCTGGCATCGTAATCGGTCACTGCCAACACATATTGATTCTCTGTTGCGAGGCTCGAGTCCCAAACAAATGAATCCTGGCTCACATTTGTCTGTGCAGGTAATAAGAATGGGCAGTTTATGCATTCAGGCACACATGTCCAGAAAAACACAGTGTGGCGAGCAGCCTGAGAGCAAGTCGACAGGCTGTTGTGAGAATGGTCAGCATAGCGACAACTTTGGCCAAAAGATGATGAAAAGCAGTTTTTATGTTTTGTTTTTTTAAAGAGGGATAACCAGCAATCTCATCTCTAAACCTACCAGAGATCCCACAAATCAGCACAATCTTTTTTCACATCCTTGAGATAGTATGTAAACCTTGCCTGAATATCCGTCTTTAAACACCCCTCTAACACAACCAGATGTTATCATTGACTTTTCTGATAACCGCTACAGGTGAGAATAAACTACCAGACCTTTGCACGGAAAATATAACTAAAGAAAGAACTGACAATAAACATTTTTTGACTGCCGTGTCAGCTGCAAAAAATCACTGTAAACAACACCAAATTTAGAAGACAAAACAAATTTGTGCTCATCAACAATCATGCTTTTTGTTTTGTCTTTTTAAGTGCGCTGGAAACAGAAGTGACAACCCACTGCTGTGCGTCTTACCTTCCAGGGGGGAATGGCTTGTCCTCAGTTACACTCATGGAGGCCAGGTGGAGAGCAGGACACAGAGGAGAGGAGCTCGTCCAGCCACCGACAGAGAGACAGAGAGACAGAGAGGAGACAGGAGCACTGGAAGAGTCTGGTTAAGGTATTCTCCTCCTCCTCCTCCTCCTCCTCCTCCTCAGTGACACACACTTGCACACATCCAGCCAGGTGGACATGCACACACTCCCTCATACAGGATGTGCACTCATTGTTAAGATGCACTGAGCCCCACTGATGGAGAACGGAAAGCCTACAGTGACAGCAGGCCAGCCAGAGAGGGAGAGGGAGAGAGAGGGAGGGAGGGAGAGGGAGAGGGAGGGAGAGAGGGGGGGAGAGAGAGAGGGAGAGAGAGGGAGAGAGAGAGAGAGAGGGATCAGCATAATACTGGCAAGCTCTGAGTGTCACTGATGACTCAAAGTACCGCTCCCCACCCCATTTTCTCTATCCGTCCTACTACTTTCCTGCCACACTTATCCCTTACACTTAAATTTTTTTTACACTTTTTACATTTTTTTCACCTTCTTTAGACGTATGAGTCATGTATTTGAATCATGCATGCAGGGTGGGCTTTCCCCAACAACTTTCTCATAGTTTACCTCCACACAGCTGCACATAAGTAACAGTTTTTATACATACTGTCTCGCTATATATTTATTTACTGAACACTTTTGTTTGTGCTCCCATTTTCCACAGGTTTAAGTCAAATATATGATGCACTCAATAGAGATTTTTTTCTTCAAGTTTTGGTCAGATATATGATAAATGTGGGTTAGTGAGTACTTCATCCTCTCCAAGATAATCCATCCACCTGACAGGGGTGACATGTCAAGATGCTGATGACTGCACAGGTTTGCCTTTGGATGGTCACAATAAAAAGACACTTCAGGGCGCCCAGTAGCTCAGTTATTGTACAGAGCCTACGTCTTCACCGCAGCGGCCGCGGATTTGATTCCAACCTTGGCTCTTTGCTGCATGTTATCCGCTCTCTCTTCTCCTTTTGCAGTTAAGCTGTCTTATCTAATAAAAAAGGCAAACACCCCCAAAAAAATAATCTTTAAAAAAGCAAGGATACTCTGTAGTTTGCAGTTTGATCACACAACACAGTGCCACAAATGTTGCAGGTTTTGAAGGAGCGTGCTGTTTAACATCTTGACTGCAGTAATGTCCACCGGAGCTGTTGCCCATAAGCTATCTCCAATGTTGTTTTCATGAATTTGAAAGTACATCCGTCCAGCCTCACAACCACAGACCATGTGTAACCAGCTCAGGACCAAACATCCAGCGCCCTCACTTACAAGATCATCTTGAGAGCCGCCGCCCTAAGAGCTGATACAATGGTTGGTTTGCACAACTGTAGAATTTCTGCACAAACAATCAGAAACCGTCCTAGAGAAGCTCATCTGCATGCTTGTCTTGAACTGAGAGCATTTTGTCATCATAACAGACTTGTGCAGTTGTGAGGCTGATCGGCTGTACTGCCAAATTTACAAAAATGACACTGGAGATGGCTTGTGGTAGTGAAATAAACATTAAGTTCATTGCCAACAGCTCTGGTGAACATTGTAGTCAATACGCCAATGGCTTGCAACATCTGTGGCGTTGTGTGACTTCACTGCACATTTTAGAGTTTCATTTTATCGTAACCATCCCAATGCACACCTGTGTATTGACGGTGCTGTATAATCAGCATCTTAATAATATTCCACACCTGTCATGTGGATGGATTATCTTGGAGAAGGAGAAAGTGCTCACAAACACAAATTGGAAAAATTTGTCACCAAAAGTGAGAGAAATATTTCTGTCCAGTGTATATACGCAATCACTTGATCAGTGGTTATAAGGGTGGTAATTGGAAACTGGAAGTGAGAAAAAACACTTAACAATGTCAAAGTGGAATTTGATCCCATTTAACATTTGCAGATTTTTCTCTCTGAATATAAAATAGAAAAATTAATATTGCTGGATGTGCCTGTGAAGCTGTAATTTAAAAGCTAAAAAATAGAGTGAGAAAAATGATGATTGTAATCTGTTATCCTGTGACTAGGACGTTAGATCATTTTTCATCAGGGTCCTAATTGGTCATAGTGAAGAAATGAAGCTGTGCCAATATTGATTGTACTCAATGAATGCCTGTTGCTATGGTGCTACTCTTTTTAATTAATGATTATATTAGTATGCATCGAGAATTATAAAATGTTTGACGCATAATTTGTAACTGGAATGATATCTCTTTGGTAATTTTGCTCAATTTAACAGTCCAAAATGACTGTGACAACAACTTAACAAAATGAAGTGTCATCCTCGGTCACAGAATAAATGCAGTCCTGGTAGGGAACATTTGGACTGCACCTGAAGCGCGTGTCATCCTACTTTATCATGCCCACCCATGCAGTTTGCCTGGAGCAGCGCTGCTCGCAGACTGGCAGTCAGGGAAAGCTGCTTAAGGGAGCGTGGGCCTCGCTCGCTGAGCTGTGCCGAGGCTGCAGGGCTGCCAGAGAGCTGCAAAGAGCAGCGTTGTCATATTAATACCTGGTCCTTCTCAGGCCGCTCGCTCTGACGTGTTTGGATGAACCTAGCGGGGTGTGCTGTAGTGTGACATCCCTACTGTGAGTTACTGAGGATGACAGTAGGCAGAAAATTATCAAAAAGAGAGGAAATTATAATTGATCACGTTGAAAATAATTGCAAGACATGGTGGATGTTAGTAAGTAAGTTCTCTGATGGATTGCACAGACATTCATGGTCCAGAGAGGATGAATCCTAATGACTTGAGTGACTTTTCCTCTAATGGAGCCAGCAAAGTTTTAAAAGGTACAAGGAAGATTTATTATCAATCAAATTTTATTAAATCAAAAGTGCTTTACTGTTTGATTGAAGAAATAAAAAACAAGAACAACATATGAAATAATAAGAAATGAAGGGATCTTAAAAAAACACAATAAGTAACATTTTGATAGTAATAAACTGCAGAGGTATATAGAAGATAGTTTTTGTAGTTCATGTTTAAAAGTATTAATATTTGAAGCTCCTCTCAGATCCTTAGCATTTTTTAAACATAGTTTAGAAAATTAAATTAAAAATTGCCCTTGATCCTGCTTTATTTTTTTTTTTTTTTTTTTTACATAACCTGTGAACTAAATCAACATTTACTGGACGGATTGGCACAAAATTCAGTATTGATATCCATTGTGCTCAGACAATTTATCCTAATCGCTTTAATCATCCCCCGACCTGTCATGGTGTTGACATTTGTACTTTACTTACGCCTGACGCTCCTTTTTCATGGAACATAGGCCGTTGACCGCAGTTGATCTTTTGTCCTGGGCTTTCCTGTCCAGCTGTTTCCATGTCTGTCCGCTCTGTGTGATGTCAGTCTCAAGGTTCCTGTGCCAGGTGTCCTCGGGTCGACCTCTCTTTCTTGTGCCTTGAGGCGTTCAATCTAAGGGCCGGCCTGGTGATGCAAGCACGTGGTTTCCGGAGCTGATCATCCCTCTGTCTTTTCTTGATTTCCTCTTCAAGGGTTGTTGGCCAGTTCTCTGCTAGAGATCATTGTTACTGATGGTATCTAGCTGGTGGACGCTCAAGATCTGCCTCAGGCAGCTGCTCATGAACATTTTGTGCTTTCATCACAGTGGTCTCTGTTATTCTCCATGTCTGTAATCCATAGAGTGGTATAGGCTTAAAAGTCCCATATTATGCCCATTTTCAGGTTCAAACATGTGTTTGGGTTTCTACTAGAACATGTTTACATGACTTTTTCAACAACATTAGAGCTGCCACTTGAAAGTCAGAGGCTTGAATCATCAATCAGAGACTCCTCAGCAGACTGAGTTTGCCTCAAGTTGAGCTGTGGTTTTTCTCTGTGCAGTGTATTTCTGGGGATTTTTTTGGTCCCCAGATTTAGCTGCAGAGTGAGTGCTTCTGACTTTCACGCGACTCTTTGCAGCTGCAGGCATGCAGGCCGTGGCACAGAGGGAGTGAGACCACACCAAAAGGTGAAGAAGTGGTGAATTTACAGCGCACAGAAATGAATAGGATTCAGTGTCTGGCTTGTGTTGTTGCGCATTTGTGTTAGCGCCATTAGCTTGTTTACTATATGACGTGAATGCTGCTGTCACACTGAACATCCCACCGAGCCCATTCAGACTTTATATAACTTTATATTGAAAACAAAACAAATCTTGAGTATTTGTGTTGAACTGCCGAATCAAATGAACGAGCATAATTCTGAGTCGGGTTCAGCCTGAGAATGTCAAAAAATGAAGAATGAAAAGTATGTAAAATGTGACCAAAAGTCCCTTAATAAAAAATACTTGGAAATTTGACTTTTTACAATATGGGACTGTCCTTGAAGCTTTTTATGCTTTTTCTGATTTTTTTTTTGGAGCCCCAAATGTTCTTCCGTTGGCTGAATGAAGCCCTTGCCTCTATCGCTCTGACGTCTGCATCCCTGCAGCTCTGCTTGTCAGTGATACTTTTTGGGCAAGTGAAGGCTTCTACTTCTGAGCAGTTGTGGTTTTGAGTAAATTTTTAACAACTACTAGATGGTATGCCAGATAATTTCATACAGACATTCATGGCTCCCTTAGGATGAACTATAATAACTGTTGTGATCCACTCAGTTTTCATTTAGAGCCATTGTTAGTATACCAAATACTTGGTTTATGACCAAATACTGGCAAAAGTAATCACATTTCCATCGGCTGTTCTTTGTGTTTAGTGCTATTTGGTAAATTTTAGGATGCTTATAGGCTAAGACGGTGAACATGGTTATATGCGTGTAACATCAGCTTGTGAGCATGTTGGCGAGCTTCCATGAGTATTTTGCTCAAAGCACAGATGTGCCTAAGAACAGACTCTCAGAGCTGCAGACTTATTTTTATGACAGCCTGTTTTCCTGCCCTTGAATTTCACTTTGCCCGTCTGTGCGATATTTTGGTGCCTCGTGCAGAGTGCATGGTGCACAGGTGGAGGACAGGCAATAACAGGTGGGAAGTTCATTCAGATTAATAATATGAACAGGCATAATTTATCTATAAATTGATATGAATGAATCTTACAGTATCTGTTGTCCAGCTCTGCTTTAGGCTGTTTGAAAAGCTTCAGTTTTTTTAAATCCCTTCAGCGTCTGAAGGCTGCATAACAGTTTAGTGGCGATGTATTACAGCCGAGCTCAGTGCTGTTTTACAAGGCTTTCAACTGTGTTTACCTTGATTAAACTGCATGCAAATGACACCAGGCGGCTACAAAATAACCTCACACACCTCGACCCACGTCAGATGGGTTCATGACTCATTCTGTCCGTTTATTTGGGAGACGTCAGATTACCAGAGCTCATTAATCACACTGCCTCCTCTCTAACTGTTTAAAAATAAATTCAGTGTTTCATGGTTTAATCTTGAAAATGCAACATGAAGCAAATGCTGCTGTGATCACCTTTAGAGATATGATGTAAGCATTCGCACCGTGAAATACAGTTATATGGGACGGTTGAATAGCGTCCTATTGATCTGATCACATAAACTGCCTCACCAAATTATTTTTTATCGTTTGTTTCTATCATCACTGTAATAATTAACTGTCTAAGAGACCCTACACCACCTGCCTCATGCCTGGCTGCTGATTTGTGGTGCTGTGTGTTCACATTGAGCATCCAGACAACAATTTCCAGAAGAAGCACATTCTTCTTCATCCTTTTTTGAGCTGCTGTCACCACACATGTATTATTTATTATCACTACAACTAATAAGACCACATTCCCCAATCTGCTTTATTCACCATCACCTAGCCCTTTTTCACTGCACTGCTGTTCATACATGGACCAAAATAGCAGTTGTGCCTTGAGAGGCCCTCAAAGTTTGCACACCCAAAACCTTACCGCTGATAGAGATGAACCTTTAGAGAATTATGACCTGAATCTGCAGCTTACCTCAGCCTTACATAGCTTTATAGTAAATTTCAGCTTTTTGTTTGCTGTCTGGCTGCAACCTGACTGTTTTTATTCACTCTCATAGTCTCATTTTTGGCAACAACAGGCAGCTGTTTTAGGCAAATTAGCTGTAAAAAACCCCACTGTACCCCACATGCTAAGCAGCTAACAACAGACAGACAAAGTTTGTGACATACTGGTGAACATAGTGAAACATTAAGTAGCTAAAGAGCCAGATATTTCCCCCAGGAGATGGCATAAACCAAAAAAGTGCCCCAGGGGAGGCGTTTTTCTGTAGGCTAACCTGGAAGCCGTAGTTCCCCCGTCAAAATGCCTGCAGGATTTTTCCATTGGGTTTTGGATCATTGCAGAAAATAAGCTCTGTGGCAAACAAATGTTTATGATATTTACATGTTTTGTTCAGCAAGACAAAATCTTCACAAATGAACACCACTTTTAGGGTTTTTAAAGCCTAAATGCAGTCGCAAGAAATAATAATCTAACAATAGACAACAGTCCTGTTGCCACTGCCACAAACCTGTAAAGCCGTGTTCGGCAAATCTTGATGTGACGATGTCTCACAGCCACTTGTTAGCAACCGCCTTTTTTAAGACACATAACAGCTTTAAAGTTTATGAGTGGGGTATTTACTGACATATTTTATGACGTATCAGGTGGACACAAAAACAACTCCAAATGAAAAATAATGTTTCTCCTGTAACTGATGGATGTGTGTAAGCAGCTTTTTGTACCGAGTTCAGAATATCAATTTAAAATGTTCTGATATAAAAATGTTGTTTACAACTTCTTACCATTTCTCCAAGATGGCCAAAAATATCATTATTCCAGCCTTTTATAAGGTTTACAGTGGTAGTGGACGGAGAGCAGAGGCCACCCATAAACACTTTGAGAGGCTGGATTTCAAAGCCCCAGGCTACAGATTTAATCTGATGAGCCACTGCAAAATGACTAATTGGCACTGCTGGAAATTTTGCCAGTGAATAATTTAAATGTCAATGTGGAATAATGAATGTCTTTTACCGATGACCACTTTTTTTCCTCAGTTTTTTTTTAATGTAGCAACTGTCACACTAATTAGTAAATCCTACGTTCTGCCCAAGGACAAGGAGGAGAAAAGTGCAACGCAGAGGAGCACATTTGAGGCATTGGTGAAATTACTGTCAAAACTAGTTAATTTTACATTGGAAATCTTAGTTTAAACAACTTGTCTTCATTAATGATATGACCAGTGAGGTCAACAATATAAAATTAAACCAGCTCCAGTTGAGATGACATTATTTTTTCTTTTTTTTAAATATAACTTTTATCATAGCTTTCCCATTGCAAAATCTAGTAACATTGATAAAGTTACAGAATAAATTAAGTAATTGTTGATTCACCAATAATTTAAAGTCATGACATTGGTCAGGTACAAATCCTTACAAAACTTTCATACCCATCAATACTCATATTGCATCCTATAGCATGATTAACAGTGCTGTTATTGTAATCTGGAGCTTTAGTTGATTTGTAGTCTGTTTTATGATGAGGATTATATCAGAATTTTAAAGCGTTGGGTGAGAGATAGTGAGAGAGAGAGATTGCTGAAACCGCAATGTCCTGGTCACAGAGGGGTACATCTGACGTACTCTGAGATGTTTATTTTGGGCTTTAAACCTCTCACAGGGTTGATTTATGACACAACTCCACCCTCATAGAGGTAAAAATAAAGTTAAAAAACCTTCTGAAACCTGATGTGATCAGTAGTGGAAATGAACGTGAATTTAAACAAGTGCGTACGTCAATCTCATTCTTGTGAATACAGTATCTCAAAAACACCTTTAGGAAAATGAATGAAATGAAATAATTAGGTCAAGGTCACTTTTACCTCCTTTGTCTCACTCTTGTGAATATATGTGAAGAAAATCTGAAATTTGGCTCAAAAATTCACTTGGATTTAAAGATGAACTGATAAGACTTTGATGGTCAAAGGTCAAGGTCACCGTGACCTTGCATCCATTTTATCCTTATTAATGTGTTATCTTAAGAACACCTTGAGGGAGTTCCTTCAAATTTGGCACAAATATACTCTTTGAATCACAGATGAACAAATTAAAATTTGGTGGTCAAAGGTCAAGGTCACTTTGACCCTTGTCATGAAAGCAAAATCTAAGTAAGGCCTAATTCTAGTTGTTATTTAATTACTTTTATTGTGGGTATAAGTGACTGAACAATTAATAGGTGACTGATAGTAAGTGACTTTACAGAACATTAGCTGGAGGATTGATTAATTAATTGTGGATGTGGACTTTTTATTGTACCCGTTTGAATTAAAAAAAAAGAAAAGAAATGACACAACATGGAAAAGATAAATGCCAAATTAAAGGTGAACTTATCAGAGAGACAAATTAACGTGAACTTGGATAATTTGATAGCTCTTTGCTCTGCTAATGGCACATCATTCAGCTCAGTGTGAGAACCAGCACACTGATTCGTCCCCCAGCTATGAAAATACTTTTCATACCAGTCACTGGCTCTGCATCTCTTTGTCTTGTTGGAGCGTTTCAAAGTAGAATCAAGATCACGTGACAATTGATTAGCTGCTCATTCTGCACATAGGTCCGTTAATTTTGTTTTTCAGTCACTTAAGGAAGCAGCAAAACTAATTAACCTGATGAGAAAGTCGCTGTGTTCATGGAGGGCATCATTACCGGCCTCACAGGGAAAAACTCCTCCTTAGTGTGTCAACATCCTCTTTTGACGGTTTATTAACGAGGGCAGAAGAGGACCAGGATAATGTTGTGTTTCCTTTAATTTTATGGGGACTGAAACTGACCTGGATTGACTCCATAAAACTACAGCATTTTGGTTTTTGTACGGATTCAACTCAGGTATATCTTCTTAATCAGTGAGCTGTAGAGGTGCTGGTTGGTCAACCTGATTACCAGAATAAATGTTGGCATTGTTCAAAGCACGGATATATTACATTTGTATGATTCATATGTTGAAACTTTACACTTTTTTACTACTTAATTTTCGGTTGTGACAACACGTCGTTATTGTGTGACATGTATTATGTTAAGGTTAGGAAAATGTGTTAAGGCTTAAAAAAGCTGCTTTTGTCGCAAAAAAACACAGCTGGAAATGTCTGGACCTCTTGTTGCTACAAACATGGCTGGAAATATCCTGAACTTATTAATTATTATTTAATAATTAAAAATACCTGCATTTGTTGCTACAAACACAGCTGGAAATGTCTCTACCTCTTGTTGAAACATATTCACTTTTCTAAGTAACAAACCTGACTGGAGATATAATGACATTTTGTTAAAAAATACCTACTTTTTTCACCACAAACACTCTGGAAATGTCACACTCTTTTTAAAAAAAATACCTCTTTTTGTTGCTACAAACAGGTCTTGAAATTTCCCAAACTCTCGTTAAAAAAACAACTCCAACACTCCAAAACTCCCATATTCTTGTTTAAAATTACTCAAGAGAGCTGGAAATGCCGCAGGATCTTGATAAAAAAATACACACTGTGGCTACAAAACTCAGCTAGAAGTATCCCGACATCTAGTTAAAAAATATCCACTTTTGTCACCACAAACACAACTGAAAATGCCTCAAACGCTATTAAAAATACCCACTTTTGTTGTTTGTTGGCCTTGAACACTGGTATATTGCTGTGTGCTGTTAGGCATCTATCACACCTTGGTGTCACTGCGTGTGACTTTTGCTCTCTTCATGCTTCTGACACACATCCGATGTACATATGATAAATTATTAAGTCCAGCACTTATGTACTTATGTGTACCTTTGTGCACTTTTTTCCCATAAATCTTTTCCTTGTGCTATCCTTCTTTGTCTTAATCTACCCCTCACTTTTAGATCTGAGCCAAATTGTAGTTTAGGCACTTAACTCTGGCAACAATCCATCATCTTTGGATGTCGCAGCAAAGACATGAAGTGTTCAGAAAAAGACTCAGTATTTCATCTTTTTCATAAGCTAGTTCACAAAGTACTTGTCGGGGTTACAGTATGTGGTTTAAGATATTCATAAATTCCACAATGTTTTGTAAGTTTGGGTTTTTACGAGTACAGCTTTTCGCCAATGCGTTATATAGTACAGAGGACAAAAGCTCCAGTGCAGCATTACATTACTGCTTCTTGAAAAATGTCAAATCCCAGAGCTTATTACTAAGAAGCTCTGAGTCCTTGATTTAAAGTAACCCTCTCCTGGCTCCCTCATGCGTGAGCCAACTGTTATCAACACTGTCCGCTGTCTGACCATCACTATAATGAGGACAAAGGCTCCTCTCTCACCTTAAGCTTCTGCAGAGGACATTATATAGGATGATTCACGTTTCAGACCAGTGTAGCTCTCTGTTTACTCAAATATCCTTTGTCCTCTGTCTTTGTGCCAGCACCGCCTTTTGTGATGTGGGTGCATGCCTTAGCCAGTGACAGTCTTGAGAGTTTTGCAGGGAGCATAAATCAGAATCGGATCCATGAGTGAGCAGTGAAGAGACTCTCCAGTCAGAGGAGACAAATTCACCAGAGCCCCCTCAACTCCCCTTTCTGTCCAAGTGTCTGCTTGGAAACAAACAAGATTAATGTGTTGTTGTCTGGGCTTGTGTGAGGTGTGAACTTAAAGGAGGCATGGGAGGAATGCAGAAAAGAAATAAGAAAACACAAATGACAACAGAGATGTAACTGAGAAGAAATACTGCAACTAACAATTATTTTAGTCGATTAATCTGTCTGTTGTTTCCTTGGTCTATAAAATGTAAGAAAATGATAAAAATGTTCATCAGCGTTTCCCAAAGCCCAAGATGACGTCCTCAAAATGTCTTGTTTTGTCCACAACCCAAAGATATAACTGTCATGGAGAAGTGACGATACCAGACAATATTAACATTTAAGCATCAGAACCAGAGAATTTTTATTTTATTTTTTAAAATTACTTTCATCTTCATCAGTTATCACATTAGTAGATAATTAATTTGATATTTGAGAAGTAATCGATTAATCATTGCAGCTCTAAAAGAAGAAAACTGATACTGATCCAGGTCTTAAAGGGTTAAACCCAGGGTTACCAGTTGCAATATTAGTGATGTACACATAAAGGCATCAGTTATCCAATAATATAATTAAAGCAAAAGCCTATTGCTACACTGTGGAATTTCTACTTTTACTCAAGTACAAAAATCTGTAAAATTACTGCAAGTGTGTTTCTGGAAAACTGTAAGGGGCCTTTTCTAAAATAATTTTCTTTGTGATTTACTTCAATAGACTAAGCTATAAATCCAGTACATCCAGTGTTCCCCAAAGCCCAGTATGACGTCCTCAAAATGTCTTGTTTTGTCCAGAGACTAAGACATGAGTTTACTATCAAAGAGGAGAAAAGAAACAAGAAAATATTCACATTTAAGTTGCTGGAATCAGAGATTTTTTTTTCCTTAAAAAAACCCCAAAACCAATTCATTTATTATTGTAAGCAATTAATTTAATAGTTGGCAACTGATCAATTAATTATTCCAGCTCTACTGAGAAGTAACTTGGGACTTGGTTGGTGAAGCAGAGAAAACAGAGTTTATTATTCTGTATGTGTTTATAGACACTACCCTTTCATATTTATTTCTATTACAAGGAATTTATGTTTGTTTGCACTTAAAGTAATGGAGGAAAAGTACTTTGAAGGTTATGTGCGAAAGGTTGCCTCTGGAAGCAGCGGTGGAATATCTCTCTCACTTTCTGTGTGTGTGTGCATGAACTTGCATCATTACCCAAGTTTATATTTGTGTCTTAGGACCGCTCAGTCACTCTCTCTTGCTTCTCCAACATAAATTCTGTTTCTATCCTTTTTTTCCTGCCCTCCTTTTCCTCTCTGGCATTTCTGTATTTATTATTCACCACGTGTCTCGGGTTGAAACGTTTTCACACAGCAGTGAGCTCATCTCCCACATAGCTGTCATTTTAATGGTTGTTTGTCCGATAGGGAATGGAAACTAACTGGAGAGGGTTATTAGCAAGGTCACCTATCGCCCTCTTGTACAGTCCACTGAGAACTGTGCTCAGAGAGCTTCACTGGCAGCCTAAAGAGAGAAACTGGACTGTGGGCTGCTACACTGAAGCCCATGTTGACTTTATTACCTTGTCAATAACGCCAATTTGTAATTTTCCCTTGACAAGGAAGGGCTATCCTCACAAACTTAATTTTTGGAAGGGAGACTACAATTTATAATCTTCATAAACATACGGAATAAAGTCTCTCTGGTCCCCAGCAGCCAACAATATGAATGCTTCTCTATTGCCCTCTTCTGGTTTTCTTGTGGTTTGTTCAAAAGATTTTATCTGAATCAGAGTGACCTGGATTTGGAAATCGCTTGTTTTGCAATCCATCCATCGTATTTTTGTGCCGGTCATTGAATGCAACACTGGATTAGATAATGCTGATCCAGATACAAACTTTTCAAGATCACTAAATCTGTGTAACCGGTGGGACTGTGCATCACAATGTGGCCTACTAGGTGTGTAAAGAACTATTTGCAGAACAGTCAGCATGGGGTTACTTTAAGTATTTTTATTTGCAGAAAACAGCATGGGAGATGTAATTATTAGAAACAACTTTTATTATTATTAATTTAAAGTTAATAATAATTTAAATTAAGTTAAAACTGAATAATATTGTTTGATTTTGACAGCTCAGTGGAAGGAAATATTTTTCTGGGATTTTTCCCCCTTCGTTTGACTTAATAGCCTAATGTTAAGTGCCAAACAAAACAAACAATTCAACAAATCCAACAAATTTTAATTTTAGTTTTTAGATTTATTTGTAACCCCCCCCATCTGATGGGATCAGGATAATCCAGATTTTTCAAAGTAAATTATCAAAGTGTCCCAATCTTACCAAAAAAGGTTTGACCAACACATACTGAATATTTGATCCAGATCAAAACCAAAACTGGATTACGTGATTTAATCCAATTTCAACATCTTTTATTTTTCAACCAGCCTTTTTCAAGATTTGATTTAATATCATAGCAAATCTGATCATTTTAATTCTGAACAACTGGATCCAGGGTTGGACCAGTAGAGTCCAAAATATAAAGTTTATATGTACCGTAACACTGCTAGTGAGACACACCTGGTAACAAAGAAAGCATGATTTGTAAAGAAACTTGTTTATTGGATTATCAGCAGTGAAAAACCTTAAAAATAAACTGTTTGCAGTTTGAAAATTTTATGCAGGAATACAGACAAAATAGAAACATGCTCAAGAACTAAATCATATAAAAACATAACATCTTGTATATTTCTAGTCTAGACGTAAGAAAAATTCATTACAAAAACTTAAACATGTAAACATTGTTAAACAATACAATAACTTGTAAGCTTTTCAGAAACAGTCCAGTAAAATGTGCAGTTTGCTGCTGTTTATCTCCTCCTTAATCACTGGGATTTCAAATAACAGTACATTATAACAAAGAGTTAATCTTAGCATTTTTGCGATTCATTTGCAAGATTCTGTGTTATTAGTGCAGTTGGATTTAGCTGCCATTTTGATTTTCTTTTTGTACTGTAACTAAAACAATCCCTATTTCAGTGCAGGTTCAAAACCTTTAGTGTTTTTCAACACAAACAGCAAGATGGGGCTTCAGTGGACCCCCAGTACACCTGCAGAGTAGTTCCCCTTTTTCATTCCTTTGTAAAATGTAGTGTCTGTATAAAATGAATTAATTCAAAGTGAAGGTGTCCCCTCGTCTCAGCTCAGACTTCACCTCTAAACTCTGTTGTGTTGGCTCCACCTGGGAGGTGCAGTTTTTGAGTTCGTCTCTGAGCTCTGACAGCTGCTGAGCGTGGCTGGACAGTGTCCCGTTGACCTTCATGAGAAGCCCGTTTGATTGTCTCTCCAGCTCCTCCCTGATACTCTCCAAGTCCTCTGCGAAGTCATTCAGGCCTTTGCACTGGTCCTCCACACTGGCAACACGCCCTTCAACCTCCGTTACCTCCTTCTGGACCCCGATGGCTGTGCTCCTGCAGCCCCTCACCTCCTCAGCGAGCCGCCTCTTCATCTCCTGCAGCTCCCCTTTCACTCGGGTCAGTCTGCGCTCACCTACTCCGAGCATGGAGGCCTGATGTCCAACCAGCTGCACCACACCCTTTATCTGCTGGGCCAGACGAGCCTCTCTCTCATGCCAGGAGCTGTTGGCTTGACCCACCTGGTGGACGACTGTCCCCAGGGACTCCTTGAGGCCTTTGAGGGTGTGGTTGACTGCGCGGACGTTGAACTTGAGGATTGTGAGCTCTCCATGGATGGGGTAGTCTCCTTCTGTCTCTTTCTGCTGGTCCTTGACTGTCAGACGTCTCAGGATGTTCTGCAGTGTGACGTTGAGGCTATTCAAACGGTCACCTTGTGCGTCCAACGCCTCCTTCACATGCTGCTCCTCCGTCAGGTCAGCACTTGGTGCTGCAGAGTCTCCTTGGATGGCAGATTGTTTCTGAGGTGATGAACAAGAGGAGGAGCAGAGAACCTCAAGGCTGCTCAGGTGCTTCTTGACTCTGTCCACATCAACCTCTAGTCTCCCTCTGAGGGACTCCAGCTCTGTCTCCAGAGTGGGGACAGCATGACCCTCTAGCAGCGCGGGAGCAGTAGCATTACCCAGCTCCTCCAAAGCTGTCAGTAAACGGCCTTCCAGAGCCCTCAGTTTACCCTCCATCCTGGCCTCCACACTTTGTCCTGTCTCAGCTCTGTGTGGGACACCACGCCTCCTACCTGACTCATCACTTTGAATTTGTCCAGTCAGGTTTAGCTTGGACTCTACATACCCCAGTCGCCCCTCCAGTATTCCCTCAATGTGGTCCTTGTGTCCACCCAGCTCCACTCTCAGGTGTCCCTGGGACTGGTTGAGGCCTGCCACTGATGTTTCCAGCATCTGCACCCTTTCAACCAGCCCACTCACTCTGCCAGAGCAGTTCTGTGAAGCCTTTAAACCCTGGATCTGTGCCTGGAGGTTTATCAGTTCTGTTCTCAAGTTATTGTTACTTTCCTCCAGAGCGTCCTCCGTCTGCTGCTGCCTCTCACTTTGCTCCCTCTGACACTGACGACGCAAATCCCCGGCTTTCTCCTCGCACCGGCCCTCTGCGCTCTCCACGCGCTCCTCAAAGCCTCCAAGAATTTCTGTCCTGGTTTCACTCAGCTTGGCATCCATTAAACTCTCCATAACGTGTCCGTCAAGACTGGCAGAGTCTGATACCACTCCCGCTCCATTCGACATCTTCTTCAGTGCTCCATCATGTCCCATCACTGTTGCTTTGAGCTCCTGCAGCTCTGTTGTCTTGGCTTGAAGCTCCGTCCTGAGCTCCTCTACTCTTCCATTCAGTTCTGTAAGGCCTGGAAACACGTGTCTGCCATCTAGACCCCCTGTCTCAGCGTCTCCCCCAGGAATCTCTACAAACCCGACAGTGGATGGACCAGAGGCTACAGCTGGAGCAGGAACAGGACCGGGGGCAGCAGAGAGCAGAGCCGACAGCATCCTGTTGGCATCCTCTCTCAGCGAGGCTCGTAGACTGTCTTCCAGTCCATTCACAGTTCCCCTCAGGGTCTCCAGACCCTGGTTCAGACGTCGCACATCCTCCTCCATTCGATAGATTCGCTCCTCTGTCTCACTGTCCAGAGCTTGGCCTGAAGAGTGAAAGAAAAACTGTCAACAATCAGAAACACATAATCTGTTTCAAAACAAAATGATTAATCAGTCTTTCAGAGCCCAGTTTTTCACATCGGGTTCACACGGAGCTTCTGTAAAGTGCGGCAATTATGATCGCTTGTTTTTGGCACCCACGTTGAGGAGTCAGACCATTCACATAAGACGCTCCGCGGCAGGCTGACATTCTGCAGCAATAGTTTCAACATCTATTTTTTCTGCAAGTGACTCATGCACAAAAATACACTAAATACTAAATAAACACTATAAAGAATGTATCAAATATTATATGAATGATCAGATTATGATAAATGATAAAATATGCATCCAGTGTTTCCACAGTGCTTGTCAGTTGTGTCTAAACAGAGAGGTCAGGAGACACACAGAGACAGACAGGCACACAGAGATGCACAGACACACACACACACATACTCAGACACACAGCCAGAGACACAAGCAGGGACAGAGGTCTCCATGTGATTAGAAAGGAGCAGAAAAGGAGAATTGCTGCTGACCAGCGCAGAGAAATGTGCTCCTAATGTGAACAGCCAGATAACTGCTGACAGGCGGCTGCACAATAATTAACATATTGGGGCGATTCTGCGTCCAGTGTGAACCTAGCGTCACTTTTTGATGGAAAAAGTCAAAACATTGCGCACAAACTCAGTTAGAATTAGTACGTAGTGTGAAATTGGGACACACCTGTGATTTCACCCTCAGGCTGCTCAACTCCAGAGGGAGGAGGAGGGATTTCCTCTGGTATATGATCCTCAGGTCCCTGGCTATGCTCATGATCATGCTCATTTTCTTGATCATGCTCTGTGTGATGTGGCTCCTGGTGCTCTGGCATTGGCTCTGGCATTGGCTCTGGCATTGGCTCTGGCATTGGCTCTGGCTCTGAGGGATAGGGCTCGAAGGAGGTGTCTGGGTAGGAGGAGGTCCTCGGAGGCCCAAAGTGGCGCATTGGGTAAGAGTTAAAACTGCCGGTGGGAGGTCCTTTGGGTTGGCTCCACGGGTTGGCCTTCACAGCAGTGTTAATAGGTGGGCCCTTGAACATGGGACCCTTGAACATGGGGCCTTTGTGCTGTGGGCCCTTAAACTGTGGGCCTTTCATTGGCGGGCCCTTGAAAGGCGGCATCATTTTCATGGGGTGTTGGTAAACCGGATGTCCCTCCATACAGCCGTAACCAGAGTATCCGGGACAACAACGCCATTCCAGCTCTGTGACAGTTTTATGTGCAACCTTGTAGAGAGGTTTGTACATCAGACGATACCTGAAGGAACAACAGCCGTCAGTCAAAAACGTACACTTCACTCCTATATTTTGTACCCTGAAGTGACGTGAACCCAATTTCTTTAATTATGAGCGTGACATAACAAGAGCTGTTGTTTACTTACTGGAGAGTTGGACATTTTTGTCCCCAGGAACACTTGTTATACTCTGCTTTTACATACGGGGCTGCCCCATCCTGCACAGTGAAGGACACTGTCTTTTCAACCACATAGGCACAGTGGTTTCTTTTAGAGAGGAGATAAAAAGATGAGAGAATGAAAGTGCGTTTTTAGTTGACTTTAAAAAAAGAAAAATGTTGCCACTCAAAGTAAAATGTAAATTAAATGACGTAGACTTGATTCACAAGACAGAAATGGAAAGAACTTACTTATGTCTGCTGGTGGGTTTCCCTTGGTCGTGATGTTGAATGTGCCCAGCTTTATACTGGTTAAACTGGAATGGTCTGTAGAACTTTGTTTCGACCAGTGATAAAAAAAGAGTCATGAACACAAAAGGACTCACAGCCATAACAAAATGCATCCTTAAATATCCGATGTTTGAAGCTCAGTGAAGAGTCTTCGTCCGTCACAGTCAAGTAGCACCTTAAATATTCCACTTCATTCACTTGATATGGAAATTAAAGAACTGCTGGGCCCAGAACAAGAATATCCCAAGTCACACAAACTCAGATAAAAAGGCTGTAAAAAATTGCTGGCTGTGCTATGAAGCAGGAGGGCACCCTGTGAGCGTTGACCCTGACGCTGGCTGTAGGTGTGGTGGACTCCGTTAGAGTGACAACAGTCCACTGTGCGTTTGACCGACTACACATGCCACTAATAGGGCCCCACTGGCTCCATCTGCATATCTCCTCCCACTCAACCTCCTCAAAGTAACACCAGAGTGACGCTGGAGGAGGGAAGAGAGTCCTCACCTTCACAGTTAGTGTGATTCCTATGGTATTCTGTAGTTCTCTACTTAATAGAAAATCCTCTTTTTTCATTATGCATCTAGTTTGAAGGCTGTTTTCTACCAGTCAGGGCAGAGGCTGAAGTCCCTACAACTTATTTTCCCATGGTGACGTCACGGCAACCCAAAGGGGAAATAGTACGTCACATCCAGAGTGTACAACACCAGGCCTTGTCCCAAAAAAGGCAGTCTTTGTTTATTTAACATTTTAGGGTAATAGTGGAAATAAGAAAAAATTCAAGCTGACGAGTGAAGTCAGAAATTATGGATTTGCTCTTCAGTGTATGTGTTGTATATGATCTTTTAAGTAAAGGAGGCTTAAAGTACATTGAGTTTTGGACAACATTGCCAATACCTTGAACTAATGTAAATGAAAAAAAGTTGCCAACAACATCGATCAACAGTGTTTTTAATAATGCTCCTTAAAAGCGTCATCCTCTGTTGCTATTTAAACAAGATGTCCTTACTGAAGGACAACCACCCCTCCACCAGCTTAATCTTGGCAAGGTGCTAAAGGCATCAATGAGTCCAAACTGCAACAAGAGATTTCTACTCACTTATGTATAGATGTAAGTGCGTATAAAACTCTTCTATCAGTTCTGCAGGTCCTTAAAAATTCCTCAATTTTATCAATATGGGGCCTTAAAAGTCACTGAATGTTGTTAAATTGGAATTTGTTAGGTATTAATTACCACAAACACTTGATCTCATTTCATTTATTCATTTTTAAGTTCTTTTTTTCAATTTTGTTAAAATGATTTAAGCTCTTCTGCACGAGAGTTTCATCATCATCATCATCATCGTCCTTAAAGTGGTATACGGGAGACATTAGGTCTTCATTTAAATATGTGACTCATGAAGGTGTCCTGCAGTGTAGGGTGGAAACTAAAGTCTATTTTTGTTAATGCTTGATCTGTCGATTCTTGTTTGGATTATTAGCTTAGTCTTTGAAAGTAAATCACAAAGAAAATTTTTTTTTTTAAAACGCCAATCACACTTTTTTAGAACCTGTACAATTATGGAAGAAGTTTTCTTAAGAAAACTTTTACTCTAAAAAAAAAAGTAGGAGCTCCACAGTCCTGTTTTTTTTGGGGGGGGGGGTTACTTCTTTGTTACAACTTTATATCTTTCAGATAAGTTAATCTGTAACCAGATAATTAGAGCTGCAACTCAACTATTAAAATAATAGCCAGCTAATTTCATAATCAATGAATCAATGCAAGGAAGTCTTTAAGTAATAAAAAGTAAAACTTCTCAGATTCCTGCATCTTACATATGTATGTTTTCTGGTTTATTTAATCCTCTATGACAGTAAACTCAGTAACTTTGGGTTTTGGACAAAACAAGATATCTGATGACATCATCTTGGACATTTTTTAGCATTTTCTGACCTTTGATAGAACAACTCATCTGTGTATCAATAACATAATCACTAGCGTAATAGACAATGAAAATAAACAAAGTCTTAATAGTAATACATTCAAATTGATTAATAATGCATTTAATTGGTTATCTGAATCAGTGAAGTAACTAATAAGTTGTCAAATAAATGTAGTGAAGTAAAAAGTACAGTAGTTGCCACCAAACTGCAGTGTAGTGTGGAAATGGAAATACTCTATTTGAGAACCTCAAAATTATAGTAAAGCTGCTGAGCTTGAACGAGCATTGAAAATAATGTATAATATTGCATGAAATCTGTATGAGTCCACACAGACTTAATTTCATAGAGCGGGTGCTCTGTTATGATTTTGTTGAGGTTTTGTGATGGCTCGGCAGTCTGTGAAACATCTTGGGCTCTTTTACTTCACACATTGACAGAGTTTAAACCCCGACTTAACAGCAAACCTCCAGGACCAGGAACAAATAAAAACAAATACTCTGTGTTGAAGGCTGTGACAGTACACACCCATGCCTGAGTGCCTCGCCCCACAAGCCCACACATTCATTCACAACACGAGTCTTTGTACAGTTGAATAACTTCACCGCCCTGAGTATAGAAAGACGCCCGGCAGCTCCACTGTACCACAGCGAGAGCACTTTCCACTCGAAAGCCACTTAAACAGAGCCACATTTTGGCTGCGTGTATTAATTATAATCAGTTTAGAGTTACATTTTTTCCAACAAAGCCGTTGCTTTTGTGTTTCCAAATGAAATATGGAATTTACAGTATCAGCCTTTTGGAGGGCAAATTCAACAGTCTTGTGAATAAAACCTTTAAATTAAACATGCACTACAGAAAAGTTTTTAACAGCTTCAAGTATTTCCTTTTGGACTTCAAAACTGTCGATTGCATTTCTTTCCACTCCATGATGCTTTCCATTCATTTATAAGGTAAAAATGTAATTATATACTTCACAAGGCTGTCTGCAATTATGCAGATTGTCCAAAGGAAGGTGGATGAGGATGGAGCAAACAGAATACCACAGTTTCCATTTATTGACTTAACAACAGTTGAAGGTCTGTGTTTTTTCAGCATGTGCTGTGGTTGAAAGTAATGAGGTACTACATTCACTCAAGTACTTTAAAATTAAATTTAAAGCTTTTACTTTACTTCATTGTATCCACTTTATGCTTCTTTGTATTTCCACTGCACTACATTTCAGAGGAATAGATTGTTCTTTAGAATAAAATGCATTAAAGGTAACACCTGTGCTTACTCACCTTTTTGACGTACAAAAAAAGAGTGTTTAGTTGGTGCTCAGTTAATGGACAGACTTGTTTTACAATCATAAAATACACATAAAACTGCTTCACCTGAAGACCATACATCTATAACTGTCAAGGATTAAATTACACAGTAACGCCACAGGTTTATCTGGCTAAAGTTGTCACAATAAAAGAATGTAAAACTTCGACACTCTTTTGATACCACGGCAAAATGCAAAGCACAGTCCTAAACACAAAATAAGATATTTTTTTTCTTTTTTTCGTTAATGAAATACAAACTATGGGTTTGTTGCTGGAGAGAACGCTTTAACAGCCAGAGGTTGAGGACCAGTAGATATCATTTTCCCTGTAGTTTTATTTGTGCTGCATTTGTTTGATAATCTGAGATCTTAGATAGCTGTCGAAGTATCAACGCTTTTGACAATCTTAGCCGGGAACCCTTGTGACGTGTGTCCCAGATGTTAGAGATCCACCAAAGAGGTTTCCTTTCTTAACTGTTCAGATGGTTTCTATACTTTATTTATAGCTCTTTTTTCCACACTTAATTAATAGCAGTTTTATACAAAAGCGAAACAACAGGATAAATCTTGTTTAAATCAGGAAGAAAAGGACGGTTTTTAAAAAGAAAAGACAGTAAATAAATAAATAAAAGCTGTCGAATTTAAACAAAAATAAGCCTCCTTTTTCCGCACTTTATTTATAGCAGTTTTATACGAAAGGAAAGCAACAGTATAAATTATATTTATCAAGAAGACAATGACAGTATATAAACAGAAAAGACAGTAAAAAATAATCAACAGCTAATGTATTTATTCTAAAATAAACCTCCTTTTTTCCACACTTAATTTATTGCAGTTTTATACAAAAGGAAAACAAGGACAAATCATATTTAAATCAAGAAGACAAAGACAGTATATGGAAGAAAAAGTTAGTAAATGAATAAATAACAGCTATTGTATTAACACCAAAATATACCTAAATGGTTTCTTTTGAATAACTTGTTTCTTATCTAACATTAAAAATAAATAAATAAAGAATAGTTCAAAAAATAATTCAGATATGTTTAGCAGGTCTTCTTTCCACTCCCATTTATCATCTAACGACCCCTCAGATTTATCTTGTGACCCTTTGGAGGGGCCCAGTCCCCAGATTAGGAAACACTGGACTAAACTTTCAAGTTGTTTATAGATTAGTTAAAACCCGCTCCACCACCATCAGTCTAAAACTCATAAATTATGTCAGTTACAGTAACCGTTTTTCTGCAGAACGAGTACTTTTGATGCTCACAATACATGTAAGTTATAATACTAATGTACCTTTTCATAAATAGGATTTGAATGAACTTTACTCTTAATGGAGGATTTAGGTTATTCTACCACTGAGTGTACATATACAGGCCACCATTAATGCCACACATTCTTGTAAAATGTTTTGCCGTGACCATTGTAACATGACCTCATTTTTGAACAAGAGTAACACTGTGTCCATTATTTAGCAGGGATCTTTTGATTGACCCTTTCTCAGAAGCAGGCCCATTTCCTGTATCCTGTTTGTACCAGGTCCCACCTCCTCTACCTGGAAACACCCTGTCCACTGCAGATACGCAACACTGTGTGTGTCTGTGTGTGTTACTTATTCTGCGTAAGCTCTTTTACCCTCCTGATTTGTAAACAAGCTCTCATTGTATCATGTGAAACATGTTGCAGAGCACACAGCATCCAGGCTCGGACCTTCTGGTGCTGGGAAACAAGTGCAGCTTTATTCTGCGGGCCGGTGGCGGCTCCACCCGGAGTTTTCCTTGAATGGCATCACACAGTTACAGCTGTTTTAGCTTCCACTCACCTGCCCGTCAAAAAGGCCGACGTCAGGCATTAACTGTTCATGAGGGTAGCCGCTGATCCTTAAAAAGTGTGAAAAAGCATTGAATACATCAATCTCAAAATAAGGTCTTAGTTTGTATTAAAATGACTGAAATTGATCTTTCATAAGTATTAAAAATGCTCATAAATGGGGAACAGGATATAATAAATTGAGTTTTGTTTCTGACTTTGTGTTATAAAACATCAAAGATTGATAAAAACAAATTTGCCAACAAAACTGCAAAGAAATGCCAGATTTTTTTTACCACCTTTCTTGGTAAAGAAAAGTTTTTTCAGCATTTGACATAGATAATCTAACTCTTTCCCTGGACAAGAACACCATGTTTAATATTACAATAAACATTTTGGCAAAATAAAATTGTCCTCCAGATTTAGTAATTAGAAAACTGGTCTTAAACGTCATTCCAAGTGGCATTAAAAAGTCTTAAATTTAACTTGCTGTCAGCAGCAGGAACCCTGTACCATAAATTTTTCAAGATCTCCACATTATGAACAGGGTGAGGCTAAATTTACCTGCTTGAAAAAAGTGGAGAGCACCATATATGAGAGTCTGTGCAACATATGGGGAGTTGCATTTCTGTTTAACCCTTCCCTTTTTCTTTGTGTCTGTTTAGTTTTAACACCCGCGGTCCAAATTCTGAGCTGGCCTGTAAATCTCCTGATGTGTGTCTTTAGTTTTCAGCAAAGTCTGTGCGTTGCTGGACTGTGAGGCTTTTGGCAGTGGCTTCCCAACAGTGCTGGCTCATTTAATATTTGCATTCTCAGCATTCGTTTTAACTTGCATGGAATAACAGATGAGTTGGAGCATGATCCAAAGAGTGTGAAAGGTTCATACATTTTTTATAGTTTCTTCATGCACTAAAGCGAACTTAACCAACACTGTGAGCCTGAAATAATCTTATTCTGAACACAGAAGGACCCAAATCTCTTCACTTATTTCTCATCAGCTCAATTTTCTGAATACAACATGTTAATTTGTCAGTGATTTCAGCCTGACAGGGAAAAATGCATCCATGTGTGACTATGAGAAAATAGTCCATATCAACTGTTGAAATACTTAAGGTGCAAAAAAGAGCTTGTTTATCCAAAAAAGTGCCAGTGAAGGATCCCTCGCACCCTGACAGAGCCCCTAATGTCCTAAAAATCCTAGAAATGTCCTAAAATGTTAAAAACATGCTAAAATCCTAAAAAATGTCCTAAAATTTTTATGCCCTAAAATCTTAGAAACATGCTTAAATCCTTGAAATGTCCTACAAATCATAGAAATGTCCTTTAAATCATAGAAATGTCCTATAAATCATAGAAATGTCGTAAAATCCTAGATATGTCCAAAAATCCCAGAAAGCTGCTAAAATCCCAGAAATGTCTTAAAATCAGAGAAATGTCCTACAAATCATGAGGTAAAATCCTAGAAATCTGCTAAAATCCTAGACATGTCCTGAAATATTAGAAATGTCCTGAAATGCGAGAAATGTCCAAAAATCATAGAAATGTCCTAAAATCCTAGTAATGTCCCAAAATCTTAGAAAAATCCTAAAATCCCAGAACATACAAAACTCCTAGAAAATCTAGAAATCCTAGAAATGTCCTAAAATCAGAGAACTGTTCTACAAATCATGAGATGTCGTAAAATCCTAGCAACCTGCTAAAATCCTAGGCATGTCCTGAAATCTTAGAAATGTCCTGAAATCTGAGAAATGTCCCAACATCCGAGAAATGTCCAAAAATCATAGAAAAATCCTGTAATCCTAGAACATGCAAAACTCCGAGAAAATATAAAAATCCTAGAAATGTCCTAAAACCATAAAACATGTATGGGGCTCCTCTGAATGGCCCCTGGCCTCCTGTCAGTTTGCAAAAGTGGCCCCCAAGCAAAGCCAGCTGAGTATCCCTGGTTTATGGTTTATGGATTTCTAATTAATCCATTTTGAGAGGAAATGCAGGTTTAGAAACTGTCGTCTAATTTGCATCTCTGTTTGTTTTAGAGTGGCCTGTATCCGCTCTTGTATGTTCACAGCCGTGTAATAAAACAAACAAGAGTAATTGCGCTCAACACTTCACAAACCTGCTTCCTGTAGCCGTGCAGCCACAGTTATACACTCTCTACCTCTTTAAGATGCTTCTGTTGTAGTTTAAGCTACTTGAGGCTGTTTTTGAGTTTTTCCTTTCAGCACGTGTGAAAAAGATTTCATTCTGAGGTGTCACCAGCTAAAGAATTCAGTCCTTAAGTAAGACAAATGTTGGCCAAAACAAACGTAATTTGGTGACCACATGGGGAGCCAGAGGTCACGGCACACTTCACACGTCAGCCAAGAAGTTCAGATGTGTTTGCTGTTGCCAGTCTCATGGCAGTGTGTACACATCTGGAGACAGCCAACATGAACACACACACACACACACACACACACACACACACACACACACACGTCTCTGTAAGGATGGTCGGCTCCACAGAAGCGCTCTTCTCTTATAATTGGCTTTTGAAGCTCTGTATTTGTTTGACCGTGATCATTTCTGCTTTATTTTTTGTTCCTGGTAAAAAGCCTTACATGATTTTCTCTATTTTTGCTTTTTGCTTTTTTAAAAAGTGCCCACACACATCTATCTATATTAAATTTACCTTTTCAAAGCAACTTTGATGGACGTCTATACATCTTTCATCACTATTCTGTTGCTAGGCGAGCGACTTTGACCCATCTTTATTTCCTGTCACCCACTGCATTAACATCCATTTCTTGCCTGATATCAGACAGAATTGTCTATTTGGTGCAGTGGGCGAATTCGAAGGTCTGGACCGAGGCAAAAACATTTCAACAAGTAATACAACGTGCCAAGTTAGAAACGGTCTATATTGCATCATTTTTATGGCTTTGAAATTATTCAGTCAGTATCCACATCTTTAAATTCTTTTTCTCTGAGCTAAACCTTCAGCAAAGCTTGATTTGCAGCCTTGTTACTTTTTACTTTGTTAAACTTAGTTTCAAAAACAGATTAAACAAAACTAAATTACGCAGTAATTCAGTATTATGGTTGCAATAATATGAGATTTCCACAGTTTGATAACAGTCACAGAAGTTACAACGATCCAAAAAGGAAAAGAAAACCTTTTTTAAAAATTGAAAAAGAAACTTGGTTTTTTAATGGAAGTATATTAAAAAGTCTGTCAGGCAGTTGAGATTCACCATCAGGTTGCTATTTTTCCACAATACTGTGGATAACTAAATGCACAGATTATGACAACTGTAAATTTTTATTCCATGTTATACCAATTTCATGGTGTACCGCTGCAAAACGACTCTTACGCTGTGATATTTTATTAAAATATAAATATGTGTAACGTGACGAAGTGGTTAGCCCTTTCATCATAGATATACATTAGACTTTAGACTTTTGGTTTATGTTCAAGAAATCAGAGATACTTAAAGGTTTTTACATAATTCTGGATCCCAAACTTGGCTTTTTTTTAAGGAATACGGTATGTAATGTGTTAGCTGATCGTAGAGGTAGAAGTATTTGTGATCTGTAAATATAACGCTGGAAAGTGGTTGCATTTTGCTCAGTACACAGTACAATGTCCGTCTGTACACAGAATGAGACTGCCCCCTTGTGTTCATAACTGATTTAGCTGTTAAGAGGAAAAAACTTTCACTTCAGTTTCTATTCTCTCTCTCCCAAATGCTTTGTAAAAATGAGTTAAGTTATTTCCAAATAGGAAACTATGAACTTTACCACGTGGCCTTATTGTATAAGCACAATATGTATTAAAGTTTGGACTAAAAATAATGTAAAGGGCAGGATTTTCTGGTTTTATACAATGACCATAGAAACAGTTCCTTTGTTAAACATTAAAACAAAAGTCAGCTGCTCCGTGTAAACCTCAAATGTATTCTATTAATATTTTAGGCTGTTTGATGTTCTCTCCTGTGGAAACTATTAATTCAAGCGGTCCCTTTCATCTTTAAGCGCTCTAACCAGGCCAAATGTGTACATGCTTAAAGTTTAAGAGGAGCCCCAGTGCTCCACTCTGTGTTTCCTTGGAAACATCCGCGCTTGTAGCCGCACCCTGCCAATTAAAGTCAAACTAGTCAACTGGGTTTACAATCCCATGTGCAGTTTGTGGTGTAACTGGGATAAATTACAATGTGCTCATGTGACCGCTGTTTCCAAAAATCAGGCTAGAGCCAATGAGGCGATAATCACCAGTGGTGAATAGGAAGATCTCCGTGTGTAATTCAGGCATTGATTGTGGGAGGATGTTGGAGAATATCTGGCAGACGTTTTTTTAGAGTGGAGTCATTTCAAATAAACATCAATCACATAATGCAATATCAAAAAACAGCAGGAGACTCCGCCTCGCATCCGCTCTTGGCATCTTTTGATTCTTATAAACCCAAAGAGAGAATGTTAAATTAGGACTTACTAAAACGGGTGATATTGTGAGCAGGGCTGTAACTGGGAACAGGGAACCTCATGAACTGGATCAAATTCTGAGCCTCATCCCCCTTCCCTTTGATTCTCAGACTACCTGTGTGACACATAGATGGGGTAGACCCTTAAAGAAACAGTCTGTCTTTTCTTTCTTTCAGTCTTGCCCTCAGAAAGTCTGCAGATACCCTGTGACAAACATTTTAGTCTCTCCATCAGTGCACAGCAGAACACCTGCACACATTCACTTACTTACTTTCCACCTGACTTTAATAATCACATTTTCACGGCTGTGGTCTCCCTCCAAAATCTGTTTTAGTCTGAACAGGAAAAAAAAACAGTTTTTAGGGCCTCTGCACTAGTGATTGCCTTGACTGGAGGCATGATGTTTTCAATCATGGGGGGGGGGGTCTGTTTCATTCTTGTGAATGTGATATCTCAAGAACACCTCAAGGGAATTTCCTTTAAATTTGGAGCAAACATCCAATGAACTAATTAGATTTGAATGGTAATAGATCAAGGTCACCGTGACCTTGCATTTGTCCCACTCTCAATATCTCTCAAAATCTCAAGAAGGCCTCGGGGGAGTTTCCTCAAATTTGGCACAAACATCCACCTGGCCTCAAGAATAAACTGATAAGAATTTAGTGGTTGAAAGTTAAAGATCAAGGCCACTGTTTTTTGCCATAACTCAAGGGCTCATACTCTAAAAGTTAACACAAATGTCTAATGGAATATATTTAAGAACGGTCAAAAGAGGAGAAGTCACAGCTTCAATTTATTTCACAATATTCTGGTACAACAGAGTACCTCAACACACAATAACAGTGAAATCTGGTCTGCAGTTGCTGAGAGGCTCAATAGTGGCACACTGTCATAGAACAAAAACCTAATAACAAATACTCTATTGTACCTCAGCCACCATCAGTCTGAGTGTACCTAAAAGTTTAGTCAGGATGATTGCTGCTATGGAGGCTGAAAATAGCGAACCTAAAGAGCACCTGAGCGGACTCTTTCCCTTAATTGTAGTGCCGTCTGCTATGATCCTCCAACAGCACAGCTGCAGTTTTATTGTGCGTGTGTCATACCCCATGCTCCAGTGGGGTCAAAGAGTGTGTCCCAGCCTCTTATAATCAGCCTTTGATTTAATGAGGAAGTGATGACTTTTATAACCAAGAGCTCAAAGGTCAACTCTGGCATAATTTTCTGCACAAAGCACTTTACTCAGCGTTATATCTCAGGAGCAAAAGGAGAGACATTTAGTCAGATACTGAACTGGTGACACTAATCTTTGGTGTCCGCCTTAAAACTGTGCTGATTGTATAGATCTCTGCTGTCGGGGGGGAAGATGTGTGTGAAGCATCCGTGTTTTCACAGACATCTATGCAAACAGTAAGTGCAACTCGACTGGTTTGTAGAGGCAGACAACTGCATGGCGGTTTTTCTAGTTTCTCTGCTGGTTGCAGTTTGTAAATAACACATGCAGCTGCAGTGTCAGATATTTGTTTTGCTGTTTTTAAGCAGGCTGATGTAAAAGTATGAGATATTTATACATACACAGATGAGAACCATGAAATATATTTTAGGCCAGACCCTTCAGGGGCAATCCTTCAGCTACTCCCCAAAGCTCGAGTAAGATTTGTAGCAGTGGAAAAACAAAATTCAGTTTGCCCTCATTTTTAGATCTTTTTTTTAATGTATTTATGAACGCTGTATTCGTCCTGGGAGATCCCTACCCACTTAGACATGTCCCTCCTGCTGATGCTGAGCAGATTCAGATAGTACTGAAGGGGTGTAAATTACCGATATATGGAAAACTCATCTTGCCTGCACTGTTGATGGATTGCTCAGGTTAGACAAATAGCAGCATTTGTCATTCAAAGGTCCTCTGTGTCGGATTTAGGGGTATTTACTGTTGGCAAATATAGATTCTTATATTCATGACAATGTTTCCATTAGTTTCATCACCCAAAACTAGAATAGTTGTTTTTATTACCTCAGAATGAGGCCTTTATATCTACATATGGTGTGGGTTCTCTTGCACAGAGTTTGCCATTTTATATTTATATTATATATTATTATATTTATATTTTTATTCATATTCTTCCTAGACATTTGGCATATGAGAGGAGTTTCAGTTGGAGTCTGCAACCTCACAGCTATAGATGCTACTCAATCCCACACACTAGACATTTAAATAGAGGTCGTGATTATTGTGCTAAATGGCAAAAGTTAGAATTATTTATTTGTGGGCCTTAAAGGTCCAGTGTGTAAGATTTAGGGGGATGTGGAGGCGTCTAGTGACGAGGTTTACAGATTGCAACCAGCTCAAACTTCTCTGAGTTATAACTTCTATGGTGGTCATTGTTCAGGAGGTTTTTACTGTGAATCGAATTATCCGCAGAAGTCTCTTCCTCTCCAAAACAAATAAATCAGGTAATTTAAACCCTTATAGAACATTGAATGAAGCAATTTCACATTAAAAATGAGTGTTTCTCTGACGCTGTTTGGCATGTTGGAGGTGTGCTGCTAGCTCAGCACCTGCTAATATGTGCTCACATTTTTTCTCTGATTTACTTAAGATCCAGATGTGCAGGAGGATTTTACCAGGAGCTGAAATACAGCAGAGGTCTCTCTCAAAAACAGATGGACCAGGTAATTTAAGCACACAATAAAGCAGTTTGATGTTTAAAAAAATCTGTGTTTTTCTGATGCTTTTGAGGCCGATCACACTGAGACGCGTTGCTCGAGAAGTGTTGCCAGAAAAACCATAGCTTGCCTATGGCACGGTGCACCTGGGTGCTCCTCTCTTGCTGCTGTGTGGTACATTTTTCTGGTGATTTTGGGACGTGAATAAAAGTTAAAATATTTTCAACTTTTCTGCTCCTGGATGCAGAATCACACGACTCGTCAGTGTCATTTTTGGCCACACACATGCAGCCCTGCTCCACAGACGCTCCCAGCTATTTTTCCAGATGTGCCTCTAAGGTGCTTTTGGAGTGGTCACACCTGGCACCATGCATCTCATTGTGGTCGCCCCTTAACTTTTGTGGTCAACATGACCCCGAACGGCCCTATTGTGTGCCAGTGTTTGGTTTGTCCGTTCTGAGCTCCTGTAGAAACATGGCGGTGGCACATGATGATTTCTGTTGTCAAAGACCTGCTCCCTCTATATAAACACGTCACTTTAAGTCATCAAAAACGCTATTTGTATTTTCAGGTGATTATACACTAAAGAAAACATACTTATTATATTATAACCTTTTTATTTTCTGACAGTATATCCTCTAAATCCTACACTCTGGACCTTTAATGCTTTTCTCCATGATCATGATTAGTTTGTGGAGGTCATAGGTCGGTTAATCCAGGCTTATCCTTTGCATTAAGTTATGTGATCAATAATGTAACTGCAGGAGCATGACTGGTGCACTCTGATGTCCTGCATTTCCTCTGGACAAACCCCCACACAGAGGGTCCATCACAGAGAGGGCCCACTGCCCACAGGCGCGCACAGAGCTCCCTTTCTTTAAGAAAAGGCAAAAGGGGGAATTCCTCACGGTGGATGCTGCAGTGATGAGAAGCCTTTTCATCCGGCTGTTTTTCAGAGTCTCCACTGGCTGCGATAATTACAGGGCCCGGGGCTGCACTTTGAGCTCGCTGCGCTCATGCAGGCTCTTGAGAAAAAGCCGCGCGTCTGATTCTCACGACACAGATATAAAACCGCACACAAATTCACATGCGCGCGCGCGCACGCTCCTCGCGCACCACCGAGCCGGCGGAACCAGTCAGCCAGCTGCTCGGGGACATTCCTGTCGTGTCTCCAACAACTTCACAACACAAGACACACGCAGCGAGAGACACCGGCGGAGGACGTGAGCTGGTTTTAAGGCATTCTCCCAGTCAGACCAGTTAAGGATGTGGAGCGTCACTCGCGCTGCCAGAGCTCGCTGAAACTTTTGTCGGTAAACAGCGCAGAGAGGAGCAGAGGAGCCGCAGCTTGTGTGTCGGTCACCGGAGACGATGGGAGACTCTCATTAGATCCAGTACGGCTCGGAAACACGATGGCTGTGGACGGTAGGCGGCTCTCTGTGCGTTACATTACCATAAATTGGTCGAAATAGCCAAAATTGAATGGAAACTTTCACTTAAAGCACACATGGAGCATGACCTTGTTAGTTTAACTAAACACCTGTGAGACCGGTTTGCCAGGTATGTCAGCGAGAAGACGCCTGCTGTACTGTTAGTATGCAAATACAATGTGGGGTTAAAACCTAGCAGTGAATCTACATAATACGTCGGAAATACTACAGCACTATAACTTTAAACCCTGTTTGAGCGCACGTACAGACATCATATGAACGATATGGCGATTTTAGGAAGGTGCTTTGCTGCTGGTCAGTGACATGGTGCTGAAACGGACAGCGCGCCTGAATAGACCAGTATCACCATTGGGGACTGTTATGGCCAGCTTTGCATTTAAGTTGCTCTTAATTGGACAGCTACTGTTTAAAGCCCCAATCCGTAGAAATGAATGTGATTTACATCTTTTAAAGCATGGTTGTTGTTGTTGTTGTTGTTGTTGTTGTTGTTGTTTTTAAAAAATGAATCTATTAGAAAATTGGTACATTTTTTCGTGTTGCTTTTTGTTTAATCTAGTCAGTGCAAGGCAGCTTTATTTGTATTTCATACAACGTGGCACTTTAATGTGCTTGACAGAGCAATGAAATATAAAACATGTTAAATGATAGGGACTTACAATAAAAGGGTAAAAAGAAGATATACAAAAGGTAAAAATAATTACCAAATAATTTACAATTTTGAAAGAAATCAACATTAAAAATAGCAAGAGTGCAGACAAGATGTGCAATGATAAAAAGATGATTTATAATGATTTAAAATCAAGTTGAAAACGGAATTTGCAGTCATTGTTGGCAGTGTGAAAAGAACATTTTAGCTATATTTCAAAAGTGGTCAGAGTCTGCGCTTTGTTTAATCATCTGAGAGGTTGTTTCAGGTTTGTGCTGCTTCACTATGTTTTGTTCTACCTCTTGGGACGGTCGGTAGACCAGCTCCTGATGTCCTGAGGGTCATAGAGGGTTCATATGTCACAAGCATGTCAGAGATATATTTGGGAGCTTAGCTAACAACACAACCAGCAATAATCTGATGCTGCTGGTTTGCCTTGATGAGTGCAGGACTCGGCTTTGCTGCGCTCTCATGATTTTGAAATGAGTGCTCTGAGTGACAGGTAGCCAGTGTAAGGATTTTAGAAATGGTGTAATGTGATCATATTTCCTAGTTTTTGTCACAACCAAAGCAGCGGCATTCTGAATAATCTACACTGCATATTAAACCAAAATACCATAAAACATATTGCAGGCAGGAAACACTTCACAGCATGTTTAGTAAGAATTTTGATCCTGAAAGAGTTTTTCTATCCGGTGCTGGCATTTTATATGTGCTCTACTGTAGATAATGAGGACTTTTTTTCTCCCATGCATGCATGGGCAAAACTAAAGGAAGGAAAAAAACAGTCTGACAAGTGGTCTTAATTAAACGTGTTTAATCCGGGATAAAGGGGCACATTTATGGTTCCAGCAGCACCCTGGGGGCGTAATAACGCAGTGAAGAGAGTTCATCATCTGTACAACCGAGGAGTTACACTTCAAAGAACCAAAAATGGCATACAGAGTTTTATTCGTGATAATCTGATGCTGCTGGTTTGCCTTGATGATTGCAGGACTCGGCTTTGCTGCGCTCTCAGCGGGAGACGTTGAGTGACAGAGAGGAGAGGCACGAAGCCAGAACACCAAAAGACACCCTTTCATCTCCTCAAACCTTCGTCCCCCCTGACAGTCTCCCTCGATATTTCCTCTTTTCAGATTTTCCTCTCAATTTTAAGATATTGAAAATGCACTTTAATGCACACACACACACACAAACACAGCTGCACACACACTGTAGCTTCAGACACAGTAAGGAAATTCTTCAAATCTGGCACATGAATCAGTAATGACCTGTGGCTTTCTGCCAGGATCTGTGCCAGTAACAGCGTGTTTACTGTAGTTCCACACTTTCTTTAATTACTGGATGTTGGGAAGCCACCTGCTGTTGAGTGGGTTTGGATGTCTGCCTGCAGGCCTCCTCGTAATGATGAGAAAGTGACTCGTCTCACAGCTCCGACATTCACCTACAAGCTCTGCCCAAAGTGGCAGCGTTGCTTGAATACTGACTTCCATGAATTACTTAAGAGCTCGCGTGGGCTCAGGTGACTTTGAACCTCATGCAGCTCTGTATAAATAGAGCAGGTACGAGCAGGTACTTCATGATGAGATCATCCCTGAATGACAGGGTGTCCAGGTGGGTTCGACTCTGGCTTTTGTTTTCAAAGCACACAGAGTTGAGGGAGTGTTTTTGGCAGAGCATGTCTCATGCTGTTTTTACAGTGTCGGTGGTTAAATGTAGATCCGGCTGTCTAATCATTATACCCCTTGCTTTTATCTCCCCAGCGGCATCCAGTTTCAGTTTCTGCAGGCCAGCTGTGGAGTACAGGGCTCTGCCTGAAGACTTCAAGCACCAGCTGAGCCGACGGACAGGTGGGAATCTAACCTGGCACGACGGCCGCGGGCAGAAAACCGCGGGAGGCAGGACAGTGAAGCTGCTGCAGCAGCCGGGCACAGAGGCCCTGCAGGTACTGAACGCTAACATGACCTCAACATGTCAAACAACACACCTGGCTCATGAACTGATGTTGCATGATACCCCCCAGAGTTTTCATTCAGCATGGTTAAGGAGATGTGTTTATTTCTGCAATGTGCCCGATTGCAGTCCATTTTACATGAAAAGTGGAACTGCACAAGAGCCTAAAAATTGTTTTGCATTGAAATACTGTTTTGCATGGATGGGAGAACACAATTTGTTCTACTGAATATAAAACATCGTATGGGCATTAATTATTCATTTAAAAGGAAACATCAGTATTTTTGGCTCTATTTTCTAATATGTGTGTCAAAATGACTAATGGAGAAAAATGTTTTTCAAATTGGTTCAATATAAAGAGAAACCACTGCAGCCACAGCGGCGAAACAGGCTGCAATGTGATCTCCACGGGCAGAGATTGCTATCAGAAGTGTCTGACAATATTACAGGAAGGACCCTAGAGAAATAAAACATTTTTTCCGCACCTTTCACTGCTCCAGTTGGTTTGCCAGAGTGCGCAACTAAGTCTCGCTGAAGGAGAAGTATCGCTCTGTAATCTCAGCCTTTTCCACATCGTCGATCAAAATCAGCTAAATATTCAGCAGAGACATTTAAAATCTTTTAGATAACACAGTTATGTTTTCTGTAATCCCAACACAATTAACTCCCAGCAATCCTCTCGCCAACGTTCCCACCGTTTTTCCTGCAATAAGTCACCTATTGCAAGATTTCACAACAAAATTTCTTCTTGAGTGAGACTTGGTCACAACAACAGACTAGAGAAAGGTACATAAAAATGTTTCCATAATGTTGTCAATTTTAATAACAATTTGAGCCCGTCAGTGGCAAAAATAAGCACTTCTATTGGATGTTAATTGACAGTGCACAGTTGAGACACAGCCCTTCTCAGCAGACGTTGTAATTGCTTGAACGACAAATAAAACTTAGTGGGATCAGTGGTTAACTAGCTTTCACTTTTCCAGTGGAATACTGGATAGAGGAAAACTGAAAATCACCTCAGACATCTTAAAATCACGAATGGTACATAATATGCTCTGTGGGCTTTTTGAAAAAGGAAAAAAAAACGTCATGTATCAGCATTTGTAGGATATACAGGACTATGACCTGCTACAGTCAGCAGAAAAGTGCACGATAGCTGCAGTGTCATTATAATTCAGATTTTCTTACTCAAAAAGTGAGGGGAATTCACAATTTTATTTACAAATATTTGTCCAAATTAATTATTAATATGTACTTAAAAATCTCATAGTATTTTTTAAAGTGTTCACATTATATAGAGTATATGAGATATTGTTGTAGCTCCATGGCAATAGCAAGAAAGTAATAGTGCTTTCAACTTTCCTTTCCATTATCAGTCATGCTGCATTCCTACATTAAGTCACACAGATAAAAAATGAATCTAATGCTTGCTAAAGATATCTTTAAAAATGTATGTTTTCATTGTTGAGTATATGTGGAAATCATCCCGAATGGTGCTCAGTTACTCTTCTCTGAGATTTCTGCACTGTAAAGTCTGAAAGAAAGAAAAAATCATAGTCTGACAAATGTGGCCGGTCACCACACATTGTTGCAAATGGGCACTTTGTTAGCAGAGAATGGAAGTCGCTCTCTCCCCAGCGGCTTGGTGGGCTCTAACAGCCTTTTAGTATGGCTTTAAATAGCACCGATCCTCCAACACTCGCTCTGTGCTGAAGCAACACTGTTGACTGAGAGCAGAAAGAAACAGAATATAGTTTGATACTGAAATGTTTGATATACAGACTGTGATTATTGTTGCAGGGTGTGCAAAGCTTTTTCTTTATAGATCTCTTTATGTGAAACGTCGTCAGATCCACTTCCAGCAGCCTCTCTGTTCTGAGTTTTATTTCTTAGTCGATATGCGTTTGGTTATCTGATAACGGCATTGTCTGCCCGTCCAGTCAACAGAGACGATCCATTTGTGCAATAAACTGTCCTCATTTAAAGCCCTCGGTTACAAGTCAGAAAGCTCGTGTCTTTGTCTTCACCCCATGAAAGGCTCTTTAAAAGGCAGCAATGAGCTGAAGCCAAAGCTGCAAACATAGAACTGGGCAGGGCTGATAACAGAGTTGTACACAATGTGCTGTTTGTTTGCTTCAATCCTCTTGGATGCACATTATGTAGTGACCGGTTTATTTTTGTTCAGAGGAACATAAACTTAATCAGTGTTGTGTGTTTGGAGGATGTGCTGCTTTGGAACACGTGAACGGTGTTTTAACTTCTTCCACAGCTTTTCATCCTTCAGTCACTCTTTTTCTTCATGTTGTACTCTTAACCGCTCTGCAAACACAGACTCCTCGTTAGTTTACTGCGCATGTTGGTTTGAGAGTGACCATTTGAAAACACTCATTATACTCTCTATCAACAGAACAATACATTCAGTAGAAAATAATAATCATTTTCGTCTTTTTTCAAGCAAGAATACCAAACATTCTCTAATTCCAGCTTCTGAATAATGAGGATTTACTACTTTTTTCTTGTAAAAAAATTAACATTTGCAAGACAAAACATGCTGTTTCTTTATAACCTATGGCTTAAGAAAACTATGATTTTCACAATTGTCTGACATTTTACCAGTCAAACAATTCATCACTTAATCACCAAAATAATCAGGAGATTAGTTAATAATGAAAATCATTTCTTGCAGCCTCAGTGGAAATGGCGACATGGGTTTTGTGGACAGTACAATACAATAAACACTCAAAACAATGGTTTTATGATGAATTGGGGGTTTCTTTTTGCAAACCAAATGTGTTAGAACCATTACAATAGTATTCAAATGTTTATTACAGAGATTAAGAATTGCAGGGTTTATACAAGGTCCCTGAGGTGCTTGAAGTACTTGACTTTGACACTCAGAAATTACAGAACTGGAATTACTTGAAAATCCTACATTTTTGACTTGGTCCTTGCTTGAATGTAATTGCAAGGAGCACGGAATAATTATTTATTTTATGAAACTTATTAAATGTTTTAAACTATAACGCCAAGAGTTGGCAATGCTTACAGTTTTTTTCTAACACAGTAGGAACGATTTGAGCTTAGAGCGCCAACAGGTTGGTAAACATCAGTAAACAGTCTTCCCCAATATGTTTCACTAGCCTGCAAGACATGCCTGACTATTAATGACCAAATGATTGATAATTCATTGGTAACATGTTGCTGCATTAACAAATTTTCACAATTCTTTTGCAAATAATGGTTATAGAGAAAAATAATCCATGAAAATAACAATGAGTGCTTGAAAAAGTATTTGAAAGACCTTAAATATGACCTCCGGCGTCTGTATGAACCCTTGAATTGTCTGTCTTTTGTGATAATTTAAAATTCATGTATCCATAGAGAAGGCCAATTCAAAAGTCAAAATATTCACATACTGACTCACAAATGGCGCCAATGCAGGATTTTAGGCGGCACTTAAACACGAGGTGTCATAAAGATGAGGGTGTGAAGTGAGATACGCTCAGCTCATGACAAAAAAAAAAGTGAGTGCTGCACTGAGTGGAAAGGTAACGTGAAATGAAAGGAAATCTGATGGTAAAAGTATAAATAATCCTTAAAAGCCCTGTTGTTTAAAGATAAAAGTCAAAACTTAAACTGTAGGACAGTGGTGGATTGGAAGTCAGTCAGGAGCCAGAAAAACTACTCGACTCAGACTTGCTGCTCTGAATGTGTCTCCGTTTGTTTATTTATTTGTTATTTTGATCCCCATTAGCTCCATGTGCCGTGACAACAACAGCAGCTTCTCTTTCTGAGCTCCACATGTATTCACAATACATGATGCACATAATTTATGAAATGACATCCCTACTCACAATAAGACTCAATTATGCCAACCACAAAAACCTGCCTGGTAGAAAAGATCGTTCTACATAATATTACCACTTCTTAGAGGAGTGAAATAATCAATAAAGTGATTTACATCCCACTAACCACAAATAAATCTCCATCATGATATCTTAAATGAGCAAAAACAGTCCTATATTCAGCTACTGAATTCATTTCTTGTGTAAATAAATACATTCTTAAGGGAACCTCATTTCTTTTCCAACCTGGACCCTTATTTTCCCATGTTTTTGGGTCTAAATGACCAATGGGAACAACCATTTTTAAAAAAAAAGGTCTAGAGAGGCTGCAAACAGAAAACAGACTGCAACTAATCTAAACTTAGCTATCCTGTAATATGAAATAAGTCTATTTATAAACCTATGAATTTTTAATGATTTGTGAAATGTGAATGATTTATGAACTCTCATGAATGGTTTAGCATTATTCATGTTTATTTATTTTATTTATTTATTTTTCCTTCTTTGTTTTTGTCTTTATTTCTATCTATCTAAAGATATTTAATGAATGGATTAAAAAAAAACGTATACAAAAACAACTTATTACAAAGTAAAATGTACAAAACTGAAACATTAACCTCAGAAGATGAACTTCTTCGAATGTCATTACATTAAAAACACAATCGAATTATATTTAAAAAATCTTTCTAAAATGGGATATAATCTGATAAAAAAAAAAAGTAAAAAGTAACGTGTTGCTTTTCATCAGATGAAGCTCTTAATCAGACAGCAGACCTCCAGCACAGATTTTTCTCCACCCTTAAATGCACGCCAGTCTCTTTTTTTGTTTTTCGTAGCACCGTTCTCCTGCATCCGAGAAAATCTGAACCTGCTGAATTTTTAAAACTGATTGACTGATCAAAGACCCAGTTTGATTAGTCCGCAGTAGTTTTACATCCTGTACATCCTTAAAGATTAAAGAGCTGGTTCTCATGATCACACTGGCCTACATGTTCCTCCGCCTGCACTGTTGCTGCTCCAGGAGCTCTCGCGCTGCATGTTCGCTGATCTTCCAGACAACTTCACATCTATCAGAGTGTGTTTGATCTGCACGCACACATGGTCGCAGTCGTCCCCGTGTGCTTTGATGAGTTTGAAACCTCTGCTTGATCTTATAGAGGGATGATCTTTCAGTTCCTCATATATAGGCCTATCTATACCTGAACCCCGCCATAAAACCACAGTTTGTCATGTTAATAGGAGATTTAAAGGTGCAAGTAGGGCGGTGGTTACCTAACAGAGCCGGGCTAGCAGTTTCCCCCTGTTTCCAGTCTTTATGCTAAGCTACGCTAATCACCTGCTGTTTGGCATATTCACTGTACAAACCTGAGAGTGCTATCAGTGTAGCAAGAAAGAAAGCATGAAAGCAGATTAGTGTAGTTTCCAAAATAATGGACCACATACATCGACAGAAAGCCAAACAGTCCTATTAAACACAAGCGAGAAGAAACTAGAGTTAGGATAAAATTAAAACCAGAGGACAAATAATGCAAGATGCAGGATGCACAAATGTCTAATAACAATTATTATAATAATTAAATAATTATAATAATAATAATGGGGTGCCTGGTGGCTCAATTGTGCCCCATGTACAGAGGCTATGTCTGTCTTATCTAATAAAGGCAATAAATGCCAAAAAAAATCTTTAAAAAATAATGATTTAAATAATAATTAATAACAACTTTATATGTGTTTAGCACCTTTAAAAACAGATGTTTACAAAATGATTTGATGGACAAAGCAAAATCAGGAATTCATGGAGTAATAACATAAACATTAACAAAAATGCCAAACAGAGAAAGGTCTTGAGAAGTCAAACAAGAAAATGGAAATGTAAAATATAATATTAAAAAATATATTGATGTTTTTTTTTACTTTGTATTATTATTAAAGTAAAAAAAAACATCAAACATTAAAATCAGTCAAACCACAAATAAGAGGAAATAAAATAGATAAAACATAAATTAAAAAGATAAAAGAGATTAAAAAATGACAATCACGTAAAAGCAGGTCGATAAAAATGGGATTTGAGAAGTGATTTAAAAGAAGTCACAGATTCTGCGAGTCTCATCTCCTCGGGCAGGTCGTTCAAAAGCCGAGGGGCCCTGATGGCAAAAGCACGGTCACCTTTAGATTTAAGCCTCGACTTTGGAACGAATCTGAGGATCTAAGGCTGCAAACGGGCTCAGAAGGGGTCAACATTTCTGTTATGTAACTTGACGAGCTTTAAAAGTAATCAGTAAAATCTTAAAATCAATTCTAAAAACAACAGGGAGCCAGTGGAGGGAAGCCAGGATTGGGGCGATGTGATGTCGTCTGTTAAAACCAGTCCTACTCGTCTTTTGCATGTTGCTCTTCTCTGTGGTTAACTGTGTGCCTCCCCGTCTGTCTGCAGTACCGTTCCAGTGATAATTATGGGATATATCACACAAGCCCAACACAGCCCAGTCTGATCCGCCCCGTCGTGCTCTGGTCGCAGCAAGATGTTTGTAAATGGCTGAAGAAACACTGTCCGCACAACTACCTAACCTACGTGGAGGCGTTCTCCCAGCACGCCATCACAGGTCACACTGCAAAGATAATCAGACACGCTAATCAAAGCTGGGTTAAATATTTACAGAATAAACATTTGATTTTTGCTTCCAGGCCGCGCGTTGTTGCGTCTGAACGGGGAGAAGCTGGAGAGGATGGGACTGGTGCAAGAAACGCTGCGGCAGGAGCTGCTGCAACAGGTGCTGCAGCTCCAGGTGCAGGAGGAGGGACGCAACCTGCAGCTGCTCAGCAGAGGTGAGCGTGTATGTGTGTTTATTTCCTACAACTACATTCTCAAACCTCAACTTTAAAGATTCAGATTATAGGGGTCGACAGATATTGGTTTTTCAGGGCCGATACTGATTATCTGTACTTAATGAGAACGAGAAGCGATATTTGTAACCGATATGCATTTACAATAAAAATGAAAACATTTCTATCAAATTTAGAATTTGTAATATAACAAACTCCAACACAAAACTTTGTTTAAATGCATTTAGCAAATGTTAAATCAAAACTGAAATGTTCAACATCAAATACAGCAAGTTCACAATATATATGTATTTTTAATAAAGTTCAGTGAAAATGTTAATTAAAAAATTATTAAATAAAGATAGCTCCCTGAGGTTTTACAAAGTAAAAGTTCCTCCCATGCTGACATTTTCTTTGTACATTTTCATAAAATAACTGCTGTTTGAAGTTATGATGCAAATCAGTTAACTCAGTGGAAAAGGTGAATTCAAAGGTGCTGGACTGTTTTGGCTGGGTCTGGTTGCCTGGCAACTGTCCAGAGCCAGAAATTCAATATACACCCTATTAAGTTTTTTAATATGTAGGTTTTGTATGAAATAAACAAGTGTGATATAAATGTTTAATTAGTGAGCTTTAGAGGTGCTGGTAGATGTGTTACAGTCAGGCTAGCTGTTTGCACCTGTTTCCAGTCTTTATGCTAAGCTAAGCTAACAGGCTGATGGCCTGATAGCTTCATATTTTCTGTTCTGACATGAGACTAGTATCAATCTTCTCGTCTGTGAAGATTTCATCTGCCCGATTTCTTTCAGTAATCGTGTTAGCCAGCTGGACTTTTTTCAAATTTTAGGCGCCGCTGTGCTGAATTCAACAGCGGGCTCGTGATCTGCAGTGATACTTTTGCCGTTTTGTGTTTTTTTTTAACGTGAGCTGCTGCAAAGAAAACACACTGATAATCAATTATGAACAATTTAAAGGATGTAAATGATCTCAGTCTTATAAATGACAGAATATGCATCTCGTGCTTACTTATTCTACGTGTTTGTCATCAGAGAGGGAGAGAAACAAGCACACACGCACAAGTATTCACGGACAGGCAGAGATCCATGAGTTATTAGAGGAGAAGAGTCGAGGAGCAGAATTGTTTGCTGATTTGCGCAGAAAAATATGCTTCTGGTGTGAACGCCAGGCTTCTGCTCACCATCAATTGACTTATTGGGGCCCACCACATTTTGCATAAATATGCCTAACTCTGTCTGAAAGCAAATACGCTTCTTTTTCCAAACTGTAGAACTTAAAATGTGAAAAATCTAAAAAGTATTAATCTTTTTGTCTTTCGCAGGTTCCTTTGGAAGAATATCGTAGCCAGCTTGCTGGAAGAAGTGGATCCTGTGGAATTATGGGATATTTACCCAAATAAACTCAAATGTGAATCAGATCTGTGGGATAAATCCATCCAGCTAGCAGCGATATCCAGAGTTATGTCGTTGAGAGGAAGTTGGCAGCTTTTCATTCTGCACGATGAACAAACATAATCTCTACAAACGGACTGTGAACTGTGACGAAAAAGCACCGAGACAATCCGTCAATTCATGGCTCTGTTCTGTGATTAATTATCATCATCTGTTTCTCTTTTACTTTCTCTACCTCTTTCTCTCTCTATGAATCTTTTTTAATGTAAGAAAGAAAACAAATAAATAAAAATATCAAAATATTAGTGCTTTCTTTCTTTCTTTCTGTCTTTCTTTTTCTTTCTGTTTTTGTTTGTTTCTTTCTGTCTTTGTTTTTTCTTTGTTTCTTTCTGTTTCTTTGTCTTTGTTTTTCTTTCTTTTTCTTTCTGCCTTTGTTTGTTTCTTTCTGTCTTTGTTTTTTCTTTCTTTCTCATTGTCTTTCATTTTTTTTATTTGACTTTTTCTTACCGTGTTTCTTTCATTATGTTTCTTTCTTTCTGTTTTTCTATCTTTCGTTCTGTCAGTTTCTTTGTCTTTCTTTCTTTTTTTCTGTACTTGTTTCTTTCTGTCTTTGTTTGTTTCTTTGGTTTTATTCTTTCTTTATCTTTTGTTTTGTTTTTATTTGATTTTTTTCTGTCTTTGTTTGTGTCTTTCATTCATTATGTTTCTTTCTTTATTTATTTATTCATATATTTCATGTCTTTATTTCATTATTTTTCTTTCTTGAAAAATGCCCACTCAGAGGTCAAGATTTTTCTTCTTGTCAGAGAGCAGCTGTGTGGGAGCACGTGAAGATGAACTACACTACCCATAATCCCACAGCACGGATAAGAAGAATCCTGCCATGGCTTTAACCATCCGACGCCGGCTCCGAGGTCGCAGGATCCCCATGGAGACGGAGTGCGGGAGAACAATGTCGTCCCGCTCGGACAGGTACACGACGCTTTCAGTATTTTCTACCCGTGTTTGAAATATTTTTACCGAAATTATTCACAAGAGTTTTCATTTTCATTCAGTCTGCAGCAGCAGCAGCGTGTTGATCCGCTCATGTAACCACACTGACTCCCCCTCTTCCTCCTCCTCCGCCTCCACACAGCAGAAACATCAGTTTTTCCTCTCTAATATTAATGTTTTAATTTTAAAACGCTCTCCGTTAGTTTATTATAACGAATTGTTAAATATAGTGACATAATTTGGGCTGTGGCTTCATGAAATGCGCTGAGAGCGTGAAGCTCCTCTGAAGTAGGTGAGCTGCATGTTGACATCAGTAGTGCGTCACAGGATCACTAATGAGAAACCACTAGAACATCCCTAAAAAATACTTAAAATAACCCTTAAAGTGTATTTATAGAAGATAGCTTTACACACATGTTGACCAACATAATTAAGCAGATAAAAATAGATAAATATAACATAATGTAAGATAAAGTAGGCTAATTCTAAAATGTTTTGTATCTAAAAGAATGTAAATCCCCTAAACTGTTATACACAAATTGATTTTTTTTATCCCCATTTAAATTTTTTGCAAATATTTTGGTGTGGACCGATATTGGTTTTTCAGGGCCAATATCGACACTTATTATTAGTAGTTAATGAGACCTATAACCGATATTTGGTACTGATATGCGTTTACAATAGAAATGAAAATCTTTCTGTTGATATTTAGAATTTGATATAAAACAAAATCCAGCACAAAATGTAATTTAAATGCCTATAGTCAAATATTCAACATCAAATACAGCAAGTTTCTGACAACTTTTTTTTTTATTGAGACAATTGTGACAATACTACACCATAAATTTTCATTATAGGCCTAAATAAAAAGCCCTAAATTCAAATTTTCACTCAAGTTAAAGTAAAATTTGTTACAGAACGTACAAAAAATATTGATAAGTATATACTTGATTGATAAGTAAAAAGGGCTCCTGTCACTTTGATATCACTGGATCATTGTAGACACTTATATACTTTTGGATAGTTCAATCTATAGTAATGTATCATATTTTGCAAACGTTGAATTTGCAAAGTAATCAGTATATGTAATCTCGCTCTGTTTCTTCATACTGTAATTTTACTATTTTTTTTCCTGGTTCATTTTTTCATGTGACATCTTTTGCATGTCCTGGAAGAGGGACTCGTCCATTCTGGGCTCTTAAATAATATTTATTTAATATTTGGGCTATTTACAATATAAATAAAATACTTTCTTTGTTAAACTAGAAGAAAAAAATAAGTAACAGCTGATTAAAACAAGCTAGGAAAATGTCTTAAATGCTGCTTGAAGACTGCTGCTTATTGGCCTGAAACAATAAGTTGATTAACAGATAAGTCTATCCACAGATAAATAATGACAAAAAAACATGGAAAGAGGGGATCAAACAACTTAACCAAAAATGGCCCAATAGTTATCAAGAAATTAGTAAAAAGTTGCAAGACAATAACCTGAAAATACGCACAAAAAGTAAAGTAAAAAAACAAAAAAACAAATTAAAAACAATACAAGAAAATGACCTTAATAACTTTTCATTCTAATTCTGAGATAATTTCCTTGTCACCTTTTACAAATTACTTTTTGCAGTTTGCAAGACATTTCTTGACAGGTTGCTCATTGTATTTTTTTCTGTGTTTTTGAAAGAAATATAACCAATTTTTTCAGGTTTCAGGGGTTTAAATGCCAGTTAAAGGCATCTCAATGCAGCACAAGAAAATTGATGTCAATCCAGCTGTTAACACTAAGTGTCTTTGAGTTTTGGACTGTTGGTCAGACAAAGTGAGACATCTGAGGACGTCCTCTTGTGATGGACTTATTTCACTGTTTTCTCAGTTATGTCACGTTGCATTAAGACATCTGGCTTGTCAGCACATTTCAGTGTGGTGGTTTGTTTAGTGTTTCTGTGGGTCTGACGAGTTATCTAAGTGAAAGGATCAGCAGGAGAAGCTCGTCTCGTCCTGCTCTTGCTTACAGGTTCCTCTATTAATACCAGCCAAGCAGTTCTTTGCTGTCAGTGTCACAGTGATCCTCTTAGTGTCTCTCACACCCACAGAGAGAGAAAGGAGGACACATGGACATCAGCAGCACTGAGACATAAGAGGTCTGATTTTTCATGTGATCGTTTCGCCTCCAAAGACACAGATATGTGATTAAGAAGCAGTAAGAACAGACTAGAAACTAATAATTTAAAAACGTTTACAACTTTCAGTCAGTGTTACCACGGTAACAGGCAAGCTGGAGGGTAGGAAGTTGTCGTCCGAGGCGGACATGACTCTGCTGGACTGCACAGGAGCCAGAATCTCTGGCTGCTGGTCCCTGAGGTCTGACCGCAGGTAAGATCTGACTGTGTTGTTGTTTTTTCTCAGCACTGAAAGGATGCAAGGTTTCCCCCTCACACTGCTCACACACTCTCTGTGGATGTGTGTGTGTGAGCTATAAATATAATCTCTGTAACGGGGTTGTTGAGAGGTCGGAGGAAGTGCAGGATGTAGGTTAGTTTGCAGGGATTTTCGTGTGTTTTGTTTGTGCTCAGTCACAGCAGGGTTGCCTGTGGTGCATATACAGTATGCAGTCGTGCATCACATACAGTCAGAAGCGAACAGTCACTAATTAATTTGTTATCTAATTACTGCCTGTGGGATTGCAGGAGCGCCTAAATGTGGCATCAGATTGTGACGCAACTGCTTGAGTTGCATCACAATCTGAGAGGTTTTTTTTTTCTATAGTAAATTGTTGTGTGAGAGTCTAATCCTAATTACGGTAATTTAAACTGCGGTTTGTCAGAGTGTCAAAGAGGTGATGAACACAAACCAGGCAATGGTGGAGGAAGTCCCACAACACTGGCTCATACCTACAAGTTGTAATAATAATGTAAAGAAAACATTTTAATCTAATGTTCAAAGAACCTTTTAAGGATGTCTGTCAATCCTAATATTGCTACTATAACGTTGAATGCTAACTAAGATGTAACGTTATAACTGCAACATTCTGAGGATATTTTGGTGGTGCTGATCATAGAATTATTTTTATAAAACGTTCCCACAATGTTACATGAGAACAAAGGATAAACATTTTCAAAGCATTCAGAAAATGTTTTCAGGATGTTAATGAGGCCTGAGATTACACGTTTTATGAAACGTTCCTGTATCGTGATATGTTAAAAATCAACATTTCTGCGATGTTTATTGAGAATGTTACAAGAACAATAAAACTTGCTGCTGAAAACATAACTAAAACATTACATTGTACCATTCTCAGAATGTTTTTACAACCAAAATTTGCTAGCTGGGTATTCAGATTCAAAGTACCAATACCACACTGTAAAAATACAAAGGTACTGCATGAAGATGGGAAGGAATTCCAGTTTCCAGTCCTGATTGTGCCACCAAAAACAAGTATTTTAAGCCAAAACATCTTTTCCTAACCTTAACCAAGTAGGTTTTGTGCCCAAATATATCCATGTATTAACCACAGTGTTTGTGAAATGTAAAATTTCAACATAGTTGCGTTATAATAGCGTACAGATAAAAAAGTACAGTGCCAACATTTATTCTGTGGATTGGGTTGGAATGACTCGCAGTAAAAACAAAAGTCCTTTTTTATTTAGAATAACTTTTGTTTTGACAAAATTTAAGACATTTATTTCATAAAAATTCACCAGAATTCAGAAGATAAAGTGGATGATGCTCAAACTTTTCTGGCAGCGTACCCCCAAATCCTCCATTTCATATATGCCCTTTCAAAGTGTTGAAACCTTTGCGCTTGCATTACTCTTCTATAGTATAACAGTTGAATCTCATGGACAAAACATGTTAGTGTTTTATCAGACTATCGTAAAAGATATACGACGAAAGACATCTTGCAACATACAAGTACAAGACTTGTAATACGTGACTTTTACGTCTTATAATTACACTGTTGTGGGAGTAGCAGCTCTCTGATCCTCTCTGACTGTGTGTACACTGTGTGTGTTCAGGCTGTAACCTGCCCTGCTGTGTGTTATTTTGCAGTGGGAGCGGGGAGGACTCGTTGGACCGGCTCCTGCCCCCCACCGGGGCCCCTCGCAGGAAAAGCACTACCTCACTGAGTAAAACTGAGCCTCCTCTGCTCCGCACGGGCACACGCACCATCTACACCGCCGGCCGCCCTCCCTGGTATGACGAGCACGGAGCGCAGTCAAAAGAGGCCTTTGTCATCGGTACGACGCTCGCCGATGATGTTTTCACTCCTTTCCTCCTTCACCACCTTCGTGCCAAAATTGTGGTTTTGAGCTGCAGAACCTGTCCTTTTCTGTCCTCTCATACCCATAAACACTTTACTGCTATCACACATGCATACCGCCAGACAACATTAGACACACTCTGAAAAACACACATAATGGCTCATTGAAATGCTGTGTCGCTCTGCAGGGTTGTGTGGGGGCAGCGCCTCAGGGAAGACCACCGTGGCCAATAAGATCATCGAGGCTCTGGATGTGCCGTGGGTTGTGCTGTTGTCTATGGATTCTTTCTACAAGGTGAGAGACTCTCACATTTCAGTCTGTTTCTGTTTTATTTTATTCGGCTGTCACCAATTATCTGTTGGTTCACTGTTGGAAGAAATGATCATCTTTGGGAAGAAATGTTTTGTTATTACCTCGGACAAGGAGGTTATTTTTTCAGTTTGGTTTGTTTATTTGTCAGCAGGATTACAAAAAAGACAACTAATGGACAGATTTTTTTATCAGACTTGGTGGAAAGGTGAAGCATGGGCCAATGAAGAACCTCATTAAATTTTAGAGAAAATCTGAAACACTGGGCAGAAACTCTAATTATTTTTCACTTTCATTAAACAATAACTTTGGTACTTTTCAACATTGACCCTGTTTTCACATTTTTGGGTCTTAATGACAACTGGAGACAACAATTTTTGTTCAGTGTTGAGTAAGAGCCTTGCGACACAGGCTGCAGTGTAATGTTAATGAGCAGGTGCACACCGTCCCTTAAAAGCGCTCATTTTAGCCACTGACAGGCTCACAGTGTTATTCTAGGTGTCTGGCAGCCTATGCAAAGGATTTCCACAGAGATAAACCTTTTTGTTGAAGAGTAACATATTTTTTATTTAACCAGAAACAGCCCCGAAATCACAATTGGCAAATCCACCAGACTCCATTTAAATTAATAGTGATTTAATCATCATAAAACACACTTCATTCAAAGTTTACAGAAACAAAATAAAATTCACAAACATCATTGTGGTTCTTCTTTTTACTGTTCCAGCAATCACCAGCTCTGGTTTGGGTGAAATAAACCCCTTAATCACCCGTATTTATGAGAGAATATGTTGGCTCAATACACACTAAAATAACAGTTTATTTAAATGAAGTCTGGTGGGTTTGGAGGTTATGATGTCAGGGCGGTTTCTGATTAAATAAAAAAAATTCCTTAACAAAAAGGCTCTGTTTCTGTAGGAACTCTGTCTATAAGTTGTTGAATACTTATAATAGCCTGAGTCTGTCAGTGGCAAAAACAAACACTTTTAGTGGATGTAAATTGACACTGCAGCCTGTTTTGCAACTGCCGGCTGCAGTGCTCTCACTTCATATCGATCATTTTCAAAAAATGTTGTTCCCATGACTCACTGAGATACAAAAGCATGAAAAAACAGTTGAAAAACACCAAAGTTACCCTTTAGCATTGTGAGATAGAGCATTTGGCCGTGGAGGAATAAACACCATACATCTTATCACCCAGTAGATGGTGGTAAAGCTCAGTAGTGACTAAACATAGTCGATTGTAGAAATTCGGTGACTCCGTATCACAATCCACAATCACAGGAACCAGTGATCCTCTGTGGCTGCTCACACGTGTAGCTGCTCAAACTCTACACCGAAAATAGTCGTTATTGAGCTCTCAAGGACGGACGATGATCTCTGAACCAGTGAAGCTGTAATATAACAAAGGACACTGTCGACCTTGATGGACGTCTGCGCTCTCTGAGCGTCCTTCTAGTTTTATATGAATTGAAATTCACCTTCAGTCACAACCTCAAAGCGCTCTTTATAACACTCTGCTGTCACATTTTGATTTAATAACCTGTCGTAGATTACAGCCTGTGAATAACAATGTACAAATTTTGTTCATACAATGAAAAACTCTCTATGCGCCTGCAGATCAGTATAAAGAGGGAAAAAATGTACATAGGAGTACCAAAATATAAATTAAACTGAAGGCACTGTCATTACCTCTATACTCTGTAATTATCGCTGTGTGTTACAAAAGACAAAACTTTCACTTAGTGTAAAAAAAACCCACGTAATTATACATTTTTAGTGTTTCTTCTGATATACTGATTTTTCCCTTAGCGCACAGCTGAGAAGGGGAAATCTTGCCGCACTATTCTTTGTGCTGCATCTGTCTCGATGACATAAAAGCCTCAGTTGAACTTCAACTTAAATTTTATTGTCCACAAGGGGATTTTTTTTCTCCTCCTCTCACAGCTCAGTAAAACACAGAACACCAGCTTGAACATAAAACTTAATATATACAATAAAACATATCACAAAAATATTTAAAGCCAAAATGCTAAATACCTCCCACTCGTGAGCTCACATAAAACGATGTACAATGATATCGTAACACAGACTGAGGGTACATCAGACATTGGAATACTGCCCAATAATCTATAATTTAGGAGCATCATCAAATGTTGCAAAAAATGATCATCAGCTGACTCGTCCTGATCCTTGATGGCATGTGAAATAAAAATTCAAGCACATATAAACACTTCAAGGTAATAATAATTATTTTTTATAAGCCCCACAATGGGGAAATTTGCATTATTGGGATGTCAAAGCAAGGTATGTATGAGATAAATAAAGAAAAAGAACAATTTAAGAAGTGAAAACAAGATGCAAAAGTCAACAGTTAAAAAAATATTTACCCCAAATGCACATGGAAAATGACTGCACATTGTGATAAATAGCTTTAAACAGATTCATTCAAAGGTTGTGAGAAAAAGGAGGAAAAGCAAAGAACATTATGGACATAGATGTTCGGTGGAAAGATATTCCTGCTTTTGTCCTTAAAGAAACACTCTGATATTTTTCTTTATGGGCTTTTTCTGCTTACTTGTAGAGTTTGATAACAAATTGATACTAGTCCAGATGACTGGTGGATGAAGTAGTTACAGCATGTTAAAGTACAGCTTTTTATTTGCATTTTGTTATATATATACCACCGAACATCTATGTCCATAATGTTCTATATATATATACACACACACATTAAAAGGTATTTCACTGCTAAAAGGATGGACTTTCACAAAACTGTGCTGTCTATGCAGTAGGAAGATGCCAGTACTTTGGAATTTAGTGCTACATGACCAGAGAAAACAGAGAAAACAGGCTGTGGCGTTCACTTTTGCTCAAGAGGTAAAAAACCCTCCAACTACCAGAATTTACTGCGCTGCACCAGATGCACCAGACCCATAAACACTCCCTCTGGTGGGTGACGTGATGCAAGCTTCTCGGTTTGGACACAGGAAACAGAACAGCAGCCAGCTGGGAATAAACGATCTCAAATACAGTTTAAAACAGTGAGCCGGTGAAACGCAGTAACAGAATCTTGGTTTGTATTTGATCACTTAGATTTACTGTTTGATATCAGTACTTTCAGCCTCTGCTTTAAAAATACAGGAAACAGTATGATGCTCACAAAGTCACGTTTGACAGCAAAAACGTGCACTGAGGACATTTTAAGGCGAGAAACAGGCAACACAGGAACTGAATCTTGTTTATATTTGATCAGCACTGACTAGTTTTACCGTTTGACTGGAGTTTGGTCTGAGTTTGAGAGTTTTTTGGGTCTCTCTGGATTTGCTTCTATTCTTTTTGTGTCTCTGGTGGCAAAAATGCAAAAATACAATCTGTAGTTCGAGCAACAGCCCAGATCTGAGCTGAGAGACGAGCAGGAAGATTTGGGCGTAAGATGAAGGAAAGTTTACCACAGGTCATTTACACAAACTACATGCATTGTTATGATGCAAAGTCAAAAATCAGCAAAGTATCCATTTTTTTCTATTCAGCAGATCATGATACAGAACATAAATGGAGACGGACGAAGAAGTAAGAACGTCATACAATTTGGAGGAGATAAAGTTTCTGTGTAAAAGCTCTGTGAGATATTTCAGGATGGGACTTGAGAGAGAAATAGATGGTCATTTATTATAAATCTGTCCATAAAGGTCTTTACATATTTCACCTCATAGTTGCTCCACAGCCTAATGAACACACTTTTCCAAAGGCGACGAAAGAAAGTAATATTTCCAAACCTAAATGTCATCAACTATATGAAAAAACTTTCCCTTTAATTAGTGAGCTTTTCAGGTGCTGGCAGGCAGATTTTTTTAAATCTCTGGACAGAGTGACACTAGCGTCTCCCCCGCTTTCAGTCATTATGTGAAGCTTAACTCCCAGCTTTAAAAAAATGAGAATATATATCAATATTCTCATCAAACTGAATGTTTAAACTATTCCTTCAAAATCTCCAAACACGCTTCATCAGCAAACACCCTGTGAATGTTCACCCGCTGTGTTACAGGTTTTATCCCCAGAGGAGCAGACTTTGGCGGCAAATAACGACTACAACTTTGATCACCCGGGGGCGTTTGACTTCGAGCTGCTGGTCGCCACCCTGCGAAAGCTGAAGCAGGGCAAGAGCGTGAAGATCCCGGTGTACGATTTCACCACACACAGACGGCAGAAAGACTGGGTGAGGTGTCACACTGACGATATCCTCGGTGACTTTTAACTGTTTAAAGATTAAATATGTATCCTGTAATTCTGGAAAGAAGAAAGAAACAATGAAGCATCAGTTTTCTTCAGATAGATTTTTCAAAGCTGAAAATATATTTATGGAGTTCAATAAAATATTATTTTAAAAAGATGTTTCCCCAAAGTGACACCCTGCAGCTTTAATCTTAAAAAAGCTGAATTGACTGCTTTGAAGACTGTTGGTTTTCTCTCCTCTTTGTGCAGAAAAATGTGTACGGCGCCAGTGTAATCATATTTGAAGGCATTATGTCGTTTGCGGACAAAGAGCTTCTTCAGGTGAGGCAATATGTTTCCTTTTTGAAGAATTTTTGAGTGAAGTAAAACAATCAGCAGCAGCTTTTTGTTGTTTGAGCAGCTGCTTTTGCTGAAGTGAACATTATTGAACCATTTGAGGCGTGTTTGCTCTCTCCACCTGCAGCTCCTGGATATGAAAATCTTTGTGGACACAGACTCAGACATTCGGCTGGTCCGCCGGCTGCGCAGGGACATCACAGAGCGCGGACGAGACATTGAAGGCGTCATCAAGCAATACAACAAGTTTGTGAAGCCGGCCTTTGAGCAGTACATCGAGCCGACCATGAGGCTGGCTGATATCGTTGTGCCGAGAGGTGAGACACTCAGACTTCCTCACTGCTGGAGAAAAGCTCAACCACGACATTTTAACACGTTATTGACCACAGAGAACATGACAACGTGTTTTTCACTCAAAGGTGGTGGGAATATGGTGGCCATTGATCTGATAGTGCAGCACGTTCACAGCCAGCTGGAGGAGGTGAGTAACCACAACAGATTGTTCAGGAGGGTGGCGCCACCGTGTGTCTGAACGCGGTAACGCGCAGACAGAAAGAGACACTCCCGAGTGCTCGTGCACTGGCTCTCTGCTGTCTTTTTCCAAATATTAGGCCTGAAAAGTCAGTAAATAGTCCTATATTTGAATTTGTGAGGTCTTAACCCTTTAACAGGCATTGTAACCACGCGGTTAACATTTTTTCTGATCAAATGGCAAAATCCAATTTCATTTTATACAGATGTTTATAGATGATAACAATGACAATTGGTTTTTTTTTACTGTGCATTTAACACAGATTTTTTGCAATATTAATTTTTAATTGTATCTATATCAATGACAATTTGTTTTTTACCACATATTTTATGCAGATCTTTCTCACTAGAATCATTTTTATTTGTATCTATTTAATTTTGTAAGTTTATTGTATGTATGAAGTTACTTTTATTTTTAGATCTATATGACATTACATTGACTTTTGCATTTTTTACAATGTATTATACATGGAAAAAAAATCTCATAAATTGATGCATTTTCTTAACATATTCTATGGTCTATAATGTACATTTTTTTGCAAATGCATCTCTTAGTGTGACTGTTAAAGGGTTAATTGTCTATTTAAATTTGTCTATTTTAATTTGTCTATTTTAATTAATCTAATTTAGTTTGTATTTTATTTAATCTTTTAATCAATTCTTTTATTGTGCACCGATCATGATTAATTCTATCATTAGTGCCGTTATTTCTGTGTTTACTGCTAATATTCTTCATTTACTGTTATTGTTATGGGTTGTTATTTTTGTTTTGTAATTGTGTCTCTCTTTTGTCAGTTTGGTATTATTTTTTGGCTCTTATTGTTATGTTACCTCTGAAAGAAACTCTCACTTCTGCTTTGCCTTGTTTGTCAAAACACCTTGTAAACTCTATTTTTGAAGGTGCTATATAAAACACGTTATAAAGTTATTATTATAAACATTTAATCTAAATTTAAAAATGTCTAAATTAGTTTGCGTAAAAAATCACATTTCTTATGTTATAAATCTTTAAACTACCTCTGATCCTAATACTTGTCCGAGGTAATACTGCACCTTATACTTGCACTTACCTGTTGGCAAAATGCAGATTAACCAAACTCACTCTAATAACCATTTTCCTACATTAAACCTGCCTCTGCACGGGAACACATATTTATGACTTAGCTGTATGTGGAAAAAGATAATATATAAGTGGGTCTTGTCCACAATGGTTAAAAAACATTAAAATTCAAGTGTCTGATAACTGCAGACAACATGTTTGTACAATAACCTGCTTGGTGCTGAAATTAAATCAGAACTTCTTAATTACAATTAATTACAATTAATTAATCAATTAATTAATTTTCTGATTTTCACTTTGGAAAAAAGATTTAAAGGAAAAGTCTGGTGGTTATTTTATATTCTGCTTATTGTCAACAAATCCCATAAAAAGACCAAAACCAGCTGATTTCTTTGTACCATAAATCTCCATTGCTGAAGCTGATGAAATATTATAAAACACAGTGTAGTGGCTGTTTGTAGACAAAAAAATCAAACTAAAATCAAACAATCAAAGGGCCACTGAAAATACTAATTATGTGGACAGCAAATATGCTAAACAAAACAATAATACTAAACTAAACATACTAAACAAATAATTAACAAAAGAGAACAGTATCAAAACTAATGTAAACATCCAGAATAATCAAAACATTACTGATGTTAAGAAAACAACATTACTGACAAATAGCTTTAACACGCTATAAACACAAATATTGCTCTTATTAGTATTATTATTGTATTGTTAAAATGTGCTAAAAAAATGTCCAAAAAACACTTATACCCACATTTAATTAATTTTACCAAGTTTTATATTAAAAACACGAATAAATATACTTTTTGTTTGCATTACAGTGTTTCACCTTAAAGCGCTCCACAGGGTGGATTAGGGGAGAACAGGGACAGTTGTAACAATTTTTGGTTTTGATGTCATCACTCTAAACACCCCAAACTATTTGGGTACAATTTTTATATAAATAACTTTTGCCTGTGTTCTACTTGTTAACAGCCATCAGTTGTAACAACAAGCAGCATTAGAGTCACAATATTGATTGAAACACTAGATGTCAAATGTGACATCTGCCCCCACAGAGGAATTATTAAAAACATCTACAGCTGTGTACAAATGATTGCCTGAAGCCCTTTTCCCTGCACAAAAAAAAGTCATGCACTTGATCACCGCTGCTAGAAAAAAATCCAACATGAAACGCTGCATAAACATTAAAATAAAAGTTAGCCTGTCTTTGTGTCACTGCGGATAAGGACGAGGGACGAGTAGCATCACTGGATCGCCTGCTGTGTGGACACTCTGCTGCGTCTGTGTCTGGCAGACTGTCGCTCACTTCAGTTGATGTTTGACGGTATTTTTCTGTGAGCTGTGATCAAACACAGTTTTAGTGATAATTAAAATTTAAAACGGTAATACTAAGTGCCTGGAATTTTATCACAGTTTATCGTAAAACCAGTAACCGTTTCATGCTTAATCTAAATCCTTTCAAATTCCCTGCAGACTCTTTTTCTTTTTTTAGGAAATAAATCTTTTTTTGTAACTATGTTTATTAAATTGACTTCAAAGCATGCAAGAGACAGTACAGATATTAATTGCAAAACAGAAGTCTGATTCTCGTTAACTTTGATAAAGTGTCTCCACGTGTTTTAGCTCAGTCCACTATGTTCAGTCAGTGTGTGTGGCTGAGTTATCAGGTGTTTGTCACCAGTTAATTTACTTTGCAGACGATTGTCGTGTCAGAAAAACTATCTGAGAGAGACTGTGAATCAAAGATTAAACAAGGGATTCATTAACAGCTCAGCTTAACAAATCGGCACAAGATGAACACAAAAAATTAAATTTATCTTGAGTTCTACTCCCTCCTGCTGTAATAAACCGAAGCTGCAGCAGAGGGTAGTCCTGAACTTACTTACTTTTGTTTGCAATAAGTTTGAGTGAGCTTCAGTGCCCAGCTGTTTTAGGAAATAATTTAGCCTTTAAAAAAGAAAAACGAGACTACACATATGTTACTAGCTTGTAAAGATTTACATTTTGAGCAGCAGTGAGTTATCTCAGGGCTTCTCACTGTCTCTTGTCTTTCTCTTACCCTCTCTTCATGCAGCGTGAGCTCAGTGTCAGGTATGCTGATGTGCATTTTGATTTTACCTGTGACGTTTTGTTTTTGGAGATTTTGTATCAGTGCCGTGCACAGACGGAGCTCTCTGCGTGTCTGTCGTTCTGCGTTTAGTGATCGTAATGATAACTCTCTGCTGTCTGAGTGCAGCACAATAACACTGTAAAACCGTCTGATCTGAAATACCTTTCCTCGGTCTCAGGGCGCTCCTGGCCTCCGCGCAGCAGACTCAGCCGCTGCCTCAGACGCTCAGCGTGCTGGAGAGCACGCCGCAGGTCAAATGCCTGCACACCATCATCAGGTATCGACCGGTGCTCAATTAATACGACCGTGAGTCCTCGTAGCAGAGTGTACAATAAAAGCTTTTCTCTCTCTGTGATGCAGGAATAAAGAAACCAGTCGAGACGAGTTTATCTTCTACTCAAAGAGATTAATGCGGCTTCTCATAGAACATGCACTGACGTTTCTGCCATCTCAGGTGAGTCCACTGTAGAGAGAATATTAAAGAGACAAGAATCAGTATTTTTATATTAAAAATGAATTGCATGACAACTTTTATGTGAAAGTGGTGATGATGAATCCACAGGGAATTTCCCCACGACTCAGGTCTCTGTATTCTCCTGTCTTTGAGGTTCCTGTTTTGGTTTTATGGCCCCTGTACTTTTAATATTTCTATTACTATCACTGCTCTTATGTTGGTCTTTGTACATACCACTTTCCAGACAGGCATCAGCTTTAGTTTCTGACGAGACAATTTAAAAAAAAACAACTTGCAGAGACATGAAACTTGTTTGAGATAATTGCAATAATCGCACCCCGACTGTTTTTATAATTACGGGTTTGTCACAGTGTTTGTCGCATGACAACGAAGCTGAGATTGTTTTGAAAACTTCAAACTCCAGCTCACCACATCAAGAGTCAACCTCACAACATCCTCGTGTTATCTTTTTCCGTTTCTGTGTTTGCTGATTTCGTGCATTCAACTCACACACGTTAGTTGTCAAAGTTTGATCGTACCGACAACAAAGAGTTTTCAAAACGGTTACAGCTCAACAACGCACCTGACAGGAGTTAAAGGTGGCTGAACGCTCGCTGTGATGTGGTTTCTAAAGCAGAGTTCAAGTCTCTGCCTGTTTATTTCCAAAACCACCAGGTATCATAAACATTTTTGGAAATTGCTGGTATTTAAGTTGGTAGCAATAGTTGTTAAGGTGGTAACGTTACAATTGGGCACACACTGACCATTGAAAAGTAGTAATTTACTCATTTGTTCCTCATTAGCTCTTAAGTAACTGCTCGTTTTTTGTGTACTTTATTTAAAAGCATTACAGGTAAGTTTTATAAAAATAACTGACATTTTTGCACAAACTCTCACTACGTCCACACAGCGGTAGAGAGACAGATAGTGGGGAAAGAAAATCATATTCCTCGTGCTTCTGATGACATTTGCAAGAATCCATCGCACTTAAACAAAAACAGTCAAGGCGAGAAGCCTCTAACATAGGCAATAAATTGTCATCTTGCTCGCTTATAAATTCTGTGAAATAAAATAATAATAATAACTTTATTTATATAGCACCTTTAAAAACACAGTTTACAAAGTGCTTTGACACACAAGGCAAAGCCGACGCTGTGAACCGCAGAAATAATAAAGCAATGTAGTCAATAATGCCGACAAAGGGCAGACAAGAGTGAAGGCAGAATAAAGTAGGGAATTTGAGGCGGAGACATAATAGATAAATACAGTCACAAAAAGGCAGTAGACGCAGAACACTGATAATAATATTATTTAATAAGTAGGATTAAGGCGGAATATTAATAAAGTAAAAAGATAAAAAAGACAAAATAAAATTTTGAATAAATTTATCAAATAAAAGGTG